>NC_089851.1:37127650-37435832 GCF_036373705.1 Amia ocellicauda | reverse complement strand
AGCTCCGTGGGTCCAGAGGTGTTACAGGCATTCCTAGGGAAGAAAAGAGAAGAGAGCCGGGTGAGACAGGAGGATTCTGACGAAGAGAGAGACTGTGTCCGGGCTGGATTCGGCAAACGACCACAGAGCACAGCCTCATCAGGAAGATCAGAGTGACTTTATATTTGGGACAGTGCAATTCTTTTTTTTTTTCGAGACTGTGGGAGTGGGGTTGAATAATAACATTGGAAAGATTGCTGTATTGCTTTTAGGTTTTATACAGTTTTATAAGCCCAAATGATAAAAGGCTTTTTAGAATAGAATAATGAATTCAACTTTCCACCTCTTCTGTATTCCTGTGATCAGGAGGTACAATTCTTGCCCAGCTTCTGAGAGCTATTACTAATACTATTTAAATAAAACATTATTATTTTACCCTGTTGTGTATGTGTGCTGGGTGTGCTGAGCATCAAACCTGCCTGAGGGGTGTGCAAATTCAGAGGGTGGTTGAGGGTCCCCCTCCCCACTAAACCTATTGGGGGTGGCGTAGTTGGGAACTTGGTGTACCGGTGTCATAACCACCTGTGGTGCTGGTGATAGAAGCATGAGAGAATGCCCCGAGAATGATAGAACGCTCCTTTTAAATGTGCTTTGCTGTGAAGGAGGGATGGATGACACAAGATCTGACAAGGGAACAGTGGTAACATGATGGACACGCCATTTCGAGGGTAGCCGTCTGACCTGAGACTTGCATAAAAATGTTCAACTCTTGTGTCTTTTGTGTGCAACAAATTATTATTATTATTATTATTATTATTATTATTATTATTATTATTATTATTATTATTATTATACATTTTTTAGCAGACACCCTTATCCAGGGCGACTTACAAAATATAAGCGCAATAACAAAATACAAAAAGTGCAAAAATACAGTGCAATTCAAGGCATAAAACATTACAAATTCCAATTTACATAATACAGTGCAATTCAAAGCATAATACATATTACAAATTCAAATTTACACAAAGTGTATTCAATTAATGAGGTGTTACATCCTGGATTGTAAGAGCTGAGAGCAGACAAGATGTTAGGTCACAGTCAAGGGCAAAGGGAAAGGGAACATAGGGGAAATCAAAATAACAATACGAGTACTAGAAACACAAGGCAATAGTATGATAAAATGTTGTAAAGTGCAATCTTACAGGAGAGTAAAGGACTAAATTACAAGTACTGTCTGAAAAGATGTGTTTTGAGAAATCTTGTGAAGGAGGTCAGAGAGCTGTTTTGACTTCAGTGGGAAGGTCGTTCCACCAATTAGGGGCCAGGGATGAGAAGGAGCGGCTCTGGAGGAAGGGGAGTGGAGAGGAGGCAGAGTTAGTCTTCTGGCACTGGAAGAGTGCAGTGGTCTGGAGGGAATGTATGGAGAGACGAGGGTCTGCAGGTAACTCGGTGCAGTGTGGTCGAGACAGCGGTAGGTGAGGGTCAGTGTCTTGAACTGAATGTGTGCCAGTATTGGGAGCCAGTGGAGGGAGCGGAGCAGAGGAGTAACGTGTGCGAATCGGGGCAGAGAGGCAGGCCAGCCAGGAGGGAGTTACAGTAGTCCAGGCAGGAGAGGACCAGGGACTGGACGAGCAGCTGAGATGAGTAGTTGGTGAGGAAGGGTCGGATTCGTATGTTGCTCAGGAAGAATCTGCAGGTGCGTGTCAGCGTGGTGATATGCTGGGATATCGAGGGTGACTCCTAGATTCTTAGTGGAAGAAGAGGGAGAGAGTATCGTAGATTCCAAGGGGATTGAGATGGAGAGATCAGCAGAAGGTGAGGAAGAGTGGGGGATAAAGAGGAGATCTGATTTGGAGAGGTTGAGCTTGAGGTGGAAAGGAAGAGATGCGAGAGGGGATGAGAGGATCAGAAGAGGGAAAAGACAGGAAGACCTGGGGATCATCTGCGTAGAAGTGGTAGAAGAAACCATAGGATGCGATGAGGAGGCCCAGGGAGTGAGTGTAGAGAGAGAACAGGAGGAGGCCCAGGACGGAGCCTTGGGGTAGCCTGTGAGGAGATGTTGGGGGCTGGATGAGGAACCTCGCCATGTCACCTGGTAAGTCCAGTCGTTGAGGTAGGAGGAGAACCAGATGAGAGCAGTTCCAGAGATACTGAGGCAAGAGAGGAGGATGGAGTGATTGTCAAATGCTGTGAGAGATCAAGGAGGATAAGGACTGAGGAGAGGGAGGATGCCCGAGCACAGCTGAGGGAGTCAGTAACAGCTAGGAGAGACGTCTCAGTGGAGTGAGCTGTGCGGAAGCCAGATTGCAGAGGATCCAGGAGTGAGTGATGGGACAGAAATGCAGAGAGCTTACAGTGGACAGCACACTCTGAGACTCTTTGAGAGGAAGGGTAGTAGGGAGACAGGGCGGTAGTTCTGAGGAGAGGTGGTGTCAAGGATAGGTTTCTTGAGCAGTGGGATGACAGCAGCTTGTTTAAATGCAGAGTGGAAACAGCCAGATAGGAGTGAGGAGTTGAGGAGGGAGGAGATGAAGGGGAGTAGATCAGGAGCAGTCGCTTGGAGGAGGTGAGTGGGGAGAGGGTCCAGGGCACACATTGTAGGTTTGTGACCTAGGAGGAGAGGGGAAATTTCAGTCTGAGAGAGGTGAGAATGAAGAAAAGGAAGCTTGGTCTGTAGGAGACTTTGGTGTGATGGGAGAGGAGGGGGACTGTTGAAAAGCTTGCAGATGTCTGTGATCTTGGAGGAGAAGAAGGAGGTGAAATCATCTGCAGTGACAGATGAGGGAGAGGGAGGGGGGGCAAAGAGGGAGGAGAATGTGGACAGTAGAGATCGGTAGAGGTCGAGGGCAGCTGGGAGTTTGGACTTCTTCCACTTCTGTTCAGCGGTGCGCAGAGTGGATCGGGTTGAGCAGAGAACGGAAGAGATCCACGGGAGGGGAGGGACAGACAGGATGAGATGTGAGAGGACAGAGAGAATGAAGGGAGGAGGTGAGGGAGGAGAACAAAAAGGAGGTAGCAAAGTTAACAGACAGATGGGAAAAACAGTCAATGGAAGGTAAGAGAGTGAAGGCAGTGGAAGCAAGGGTGGAGGGAGAGACGGAGCGGAGATTACGGCGGAAGGTGACAAAGAGAGTGGGTGGGGTGGGGAGCGAAGGGAGGGAAAGGGAGAATGAGATGAAGTGGTGGTCTGAGATGTCCATGGGTGTCACGGAGAGTGTCGAAGGGGAGCAGCCACATACAAATGTATGTGTATAGGCATCAATATAGGGTATAGACTTTAATTAGTCGAATAGTTTTGTTAGTTGTTTTTGCATTGTTAGGAGAGCCTTTCTTTTATTTTATTTTCTTTTTCCGCACATGCTTTTAAATTAAAAGTGATTTTAACAACTGTTTATTTTAGAATAACATAATGTATCCCTATACTTGCAGACTCCATGCCCTGCCTGTTGTCTATTTGTTTGTGGGAATTGAAAACAAATGTTTAACCTGATTCTTGAGCCCACAGCATTTGCACAGGGCAATAGGGTTATCTAGGCTTAATACTCCATGCCTTACTTTCTTCCCAGGATATGTACATAGGCATGGGCATCCACTTCCACCTCTTCTGATCAGCATCGAAGACTTGTTTGGGCTGATACCCATTCTCTTTTATGATCTTGAGTTACCCGGCTGGGTACGCCTCTCTCTCTGCTGCTGCTGCCTTGCCTGAAAGTTTCACATTGTGTAACATGAATATATTTTTAAAATTCTTGAATCCTCTTTTGCTTGAGGCAGTGGTGTGCTTTCTCTTCTAATAAGACATATTTTGGGCACATTCTTCTGGTTCATGTCTTCCATTCAAAGGCTTAAGGCTCTTTCCATTTTCACCAGTGCTTTGTCACATATTACATGACACACTTTAGCATTTTGGGGGGCCTGTAAGCGACACTATCCCTTATTTATTTGCCACTTTTTAATGTACCATTGATTCATTCACAGCAAATCCCCTATCTGTGCTGAAGCACTCATACTGGCAGCAAGCTAATCCAACAAACAATCCTACCTTTTGCACAACAGTCACCACTTTCTTGTCCCTCTTTGTCACTTTAGCACTTTCATCACTACTGCTATCATCACTTCTTTTGGGAGGCATGGCTGTGATAATTACATGTGATTGCTTGAGGATTGTGAGTGGTGTGTTTATAAGGGCACAATATAGACTGAGTGTGGCTTGGGATGTGCAGCCGAGTGTGCGTCAGGTGGAGGTTGGGTGCAAGTTACTGTGTCAAGTTTTGTAATGCTGGTGTGTAGTTTTACAATAAAATACTGTGACACAGATACAGTACTGTGTGGGATGTGTGTGTCCATGGTTGTAAGTTGTTGCCCTATGATAAATAACAGGGAAAGGCTGTATAAGCAAAAGCAAATCCTAGCCCAAGTTGGGGTACTAACTACCCCTGTGGGTGATTTTCACCAAAGTTTCCTGATCAGAAGAATCGGGCGTAGCTGAAAACTCCAGGGGGGAGTGATTTCTTCCCTTTATATCTTCCTTCATATACTTCACCCCTCACTATGTTACAATACCCACAGTTCCAGATGCCAATAACAAGGGATAGAAACAGAGCAAGGGCAACTGAAATAATACTGTATATATTTCTCACTGTTATGAAGCAGTTATGATATATGAAGCCTTCCAAAAATATGAAATTTACAAACAAATCTGATTATAATTCCCTCTTTTATTCTCTTATTCCCTTCTTAATTCAGTTTCCCTCCAAATTAATAACATGATACACAGTTAGGTCCATAAATATTTGGACAGTGACACAGTTGTCATCATTTTGGCTCTGTAAGCCACCACAATGGATTTGAAAGGAAACAATCAAGATGTGCTTTAAGTGTAGACTTTCATCTTTAATTTGAGGGTAGTTACATACAAATTGGGTGAACGGTATGCCTCTCCACCAACTTAAAGCTCTTCTATAATTTGTTATTAACTGTATAATGTGGACACATTCATAATGGTGACACATTCATGGTGGCCAGATGATTGATAATCTCAATTATATTCAACACACATTTATGGCTTATGTTAAATGTACCTGTTTTATAGCTTTCAGAAAACACAACCTTGCTTGTGCATAAGACAGATAGTGTATCCAGGGACTGTCTCCATTTTCATTAATAAATCAAGACGTTTTCTTGTATTTTCTTTAAGAAGTATATTTTCACTGATTAACATACTGTACCTGTGAGTTTTCGGGTTGCTGTTTGCTATACATAATTCATTTGCAAGGGGGTCAAGTTGGGTTATTCATCATCATTTTCTTTTCATGTGTCACTATGTGTGTGCGTGTTTCAGAACTTTTTCACATTTCTGCCAGTTATATACTGTAGATCTAGACATTATGGTCTACTAAAAATATACATATAGATTGTATATAATTTAGATTGTAGGAAAACACTATGAAAATCTTTGAGATGGGGGAGGAAACGTGAGAAGACCATGCAGATACTCCACACTGACACCGAAGGTTGGAATTGAACGCGGGTCCCATGAGCTGTGTGCCAATTACCATTTGCTCAATTGAAAATTAACAATACCATTATTGTATTACTGTTTTAACTTTATGATTTATTTAATAACCTTCTCACACTTCATGCATGCAGTTTCTCTAAGTATCTATCATTTTGATGCCACAACAACATGATACAACTAATTTATTATTATTAACTATAGTTTATTATTATTATTATAATTATTTGTATTGTTGTTGCAGTAATTAATATTATTATTGGCAGCATTTTTTTTAACTGTAAAACATGAATGGGTTAAGCTATGATACATTTAGACTTTAATTGTGTTGAGCATGTTTCCACACTGCATTTGCTCTGCATTTTGCCATTTTACAAACATTTTCACTTTATTTTAATTATGTATTTAATATGTGCCATTCATATATGCAAAGTAACAACCTAGTAAGGCCTATGTTGCATCTATCATAATTATGTATATATTTCAGATACAAAATTATATGTTACGCAGTTTATTTATTATTACTACTACTACTGCTAATAATAATTCTGATATTTTTTATACTGTTACTGTTTTTTGTTAGATTTTATTTTGTTTTCCCTCAATTCAACAAGATTTAAGCATCTTGGAAGTTGTCTATAAAATGCAGAAAGACTTTTTTCAAACTGATTTATCGCTGAAATGTGTTAGATTTGATACAGCAATACAAATCCATCCCCCTTCCCCACCCGGTGAAAGGGAATCAGCAAATCTGCCGGTTTTCAACGTGAAATGGGTTTGATTTGATACTTTGATACGGGATATTTTGCAGGACTTTATTTCAATAAATCCAAATTTATATAGCTAATATTCTCCTTTTGAATGGTTTATCAAAGGTAAATACCAGGTCCTTTATTCAGAATGAAATTTCATTCAGAATGGTTCTGTTCAGATTGTTCTATTATATGTTTATATGAGGGAATTGTATTCAGAATGGACTTTATTTTGATTATTAGTGGAATATTAAGCTCCATGTAAACACAGTAACTAATCTGCCTATTTATTTATCTATGAAGGGGTATATTGGCCTCTGTTGTTGTGTTTTGGCGGTCAAGTAGCGGTCTTCCATTCCCCGCCTTTGTTCTTGATTTATACCTGTCTGCTAGCCACTGTCTGTGTATCCTGGAAGGCTATTGGCCTTGGATGTCCCTTATGTGAACCATTCCCTCCCATGCCTGAATATTGCTCAAGTTGAGCAGTTCGCAGTTGAGCATGGCCTTGTAGCCCTTGCTCCCGACTTGGACTGGGATTAAATAACCACTAATACAAAACTACAGAACTGTATTTATTTGCAGCTTCATTTTTAGTAAGAAGCTAGTTTCTTCTAATCAGAAATGTAACTGCTATGATGTACAGGTTTGTAGTTTGCTATTAGTGGGTGGGTCAAAGTTTTGATTTAATCCGGCCCTTGGTCTGATTGGTGGTGTTCAAGCACCTGTTGGTCCCTGCTTTACATTCAGTTTGATGTTTTCATCTCCTAGTGGAGCTGGGTCCCTATTGATTCCCTGCCACCTTTCTGTTATTGTTTATTATGATTTAACTGAAGCCTCAGCTTCCTTAAGCTTTGCTGCTGGCGGCTTGTAAGTGAAATTGTTACAGGCTATCAGTATCTTGTCCCCTTTAGGTAGTTTTCTCGGGTGCCAATTATTTATTCACTAAAACCTATTTCAGCTCTTAAGGAGTTAAACTGAATTGAAATTATAGATTTTTGTAGATTTTAGAACTAACATGCTATTATGTGAGTTTACATGTCCATTTTAATTCCATATAAGAACATTACGTATTACTTTTGTAAGTTAATAAAGAATACATTTTCATAAAACAATTCCAAAAGATAATAAGGCCAACTTTATCATCTTCACAGCTGCGATGCATTATTTAAATTCTTAACAGTATCACAATAAGGCCCTGGAGGAAGAAGAAAACAGACCACTTGGGATGGAGAGACATATGTTTGAAGAGAGGCTCCAGGAGACAAAGGAGTTTTACAAACTGCACCTTGCTTAATCTTTTACCGAAGTACGGAACATGCAGTATGTACACTGATATATTTTCTGACTTTTCCCTCATGTGCATTTTAGTGTTCAATAGAAAAATTCAGACAGACCCAGATTGTACAGAGCATGAAACTGCACCACCTTGCACACAGTCAGACTATTTTTAAAATGTTTTGTCTTTGATTAAAATAAATCAAAGATCACCACATATCCACATATTCAAGCTTCAGGTATCTGTCAACAGCAACTGAATTCAAAATTAAGTGTATGATTGCAGCTTTGGTAATTTACCACAATCCCTAGACCTGGGAGACTTTATTCTCTCCAGCCTTTTCTCTGGGGTCCCACTATTATGTCCCTTTTGAAATCACATGTATGTGCAGTGTAAGAGGATTGTCATCACTGCAGCTAACATTTCTGTACTTTACGATAACCTTATTTCATGAAACCTGGTATGACCCATTATAATTAACCAAATTCCCATGAGAATAAAGCAGCTTAGTAATTATTTGCCTGATGTCTTAATTTATATTGACTGTTAAATATTGTGAGAAAGCAATAGTTATGATCAGTAAGGCCAGAGGTCTGGTTGTTCACAATAATCATCTAGTTTTGGTCACTTATTATAGAGGTTATTACAAATTATTGACATGGGCAAATATCTATTATCAGAAGATATCATTCAGACAGACAGATCAGATATTTTACAGACTGTGGACTGTTTCTAGCAAAACAGAACAATGCTAATGTATTCATGCATCGTCCATATAGAGACATTAAAACAGCCTCTATAGTAAATGACTAAAACTATGAGACAATTAAAACATACATCCATCATGAGAATGTAATAAATATTTAATTATTTGCATTTTATTAATTAAAAAGAACAGCTGATTGACTTCATGCAAAGCTTTTGAGTTGGGGAGGGGCACACCTACAAAAATTGGTTTCTTGTTGTGTGATTCTCACGTGCAATTTTGTGCATATAAACTGTTTTTCCTGTCTGCCAAAACAGCACAAGAACACAGTGAAAGTGTGTTCAAGTAGAATACATTTGTACCATGGAAAAACAAACAAGTATAGGACTTTTTTTTTTCTTGTGCTCAAGTCTTTAGTAAAATAAGCCATGCATCTGAATCACAGAATGTTGTTCATGGCCTATAATGTGGTTGGAAACCTGGTCTCCAGGGATCTCTGGAAGGTCCTAAGAGACTGGACTGGGAATTCTGTTTTGCACCATTCTTACAAAGTTTGCACAACAGGGCAATGGAGCTACCATTAACATTAACTGGTGCCTCCAGCAAGGGAAGTATATTCGAAATAACTGCAGAAAAACATTCTGTTTAAATTACTGACCTCTGAGATGCCTATTTTGGTGTCAAGACTGGCTCAGTTTCATTTTACTGTATCTCTTATTTTCTCTCCAGTCATCCATCCATGTATCTTCAATATCTTTCCATACAAAATATTACATGTGGGCACATTGTCTTCTCCACAAACCATGCAAATGCAGGGGAAAGTGTGGTTTAATATTAAATTTAGCCACATATAAAACCAAATAGAAGAGATTTTGCTATTATGTACAGAAAAATCCCCAAAACAATGGTTTCAATGCATTCAATATTTTTTTTAAGAAAATCTCAATGAGTATCAGGTGTGATGCAATAAAGGAACTGATTAAAATATGTGTCCATCATTTATAATTGTCTAATGCTTGATTGCATAATACTTTTTTAGTATTGTTCCCCAAAGAATACTGGTTGGAAATAATTGTGTTTAGCAAATATACTTGTGGGTAATTTGTGTTTCTACTTTTTAATTCAAGAAACCTAAAATAAATAAATACAAATAGTGAATCTGTTATGCTAGTATGATATATCAGGTTGTAATGGATTACAAACACGTGGGGACAGGATATTATATAAATGTATTTTTTGCTAAACTGAAAGAAGCCCTCTGCAATTGAAATTGTAGAAAGTACATGCCCATTTTTTTACACTTAATTAGGAAGAAATGTCTTAATAAATGTACAAATATCAAGTATGTTTGTATGCCTTTACACTTTCAGAATTATTTATATTTGAAACTCAAAGCACAGGCTAAAGGGATGTGGATATAATTATTTATCTTATTTAGTTAGGATTCCCTGCAGAAGCACTAACATTAAACAGTAATCTATCTTACTTATGTGAAATTCCGCTGTGAATTATCTCCTTGGCAGCAGTGTTTACCTTGAGACTTAAATTACTTAATTGACTTGGCTACATGTGATAGATTTTCCCTTTACCAAAAGCAAAAAATAGAAATACAATTGCCAATGAATATATCATGTTGGCTAATCAACTTCAGTATAATGTTTTCTTAAGATGCTATATTTATATCTATGAGTTGTACATTACCTTTGTAACACTATGTTAGTGCATCGCCTGGTCTTTCTACAATCTCCAGTCCCCTGCTGTGTAATTATTAAAAATCTGAAATGGGTGTTTTAGTCCATCTGTTATAATCAGTTTGCTCATGATGTCAACACCTGCCACGCTTGCTTAATCGTCTCGACCGGTGTTCCACAAGGTGATTCATTGACTCTTGTACTCCTTTGGGGTGGGGAAGGACAATTTTCAATGTTTCTTTCACATCCTATCACCAACAATAACCCCTAATTGACTCAAGAGACATGGCCAAGCTGAACCCAAGCCGCACCAGTTCATTTGCTAAAGAGCTTGAGATCCCATGACCTCTCCCCTTCTGTCATGCATGGCAGGAATGTATCGAAGATATCTTTACATTTTCTATTAGCTAGTTAATGTGTGTGCACAATTACATTAATTACCTGCTTAAAATAAATAAACAATTTGTTTTCCTGCTTTTACATATATTTTACCTAGTCTGGGTCGGGGCTTGGTTGTACCATGTTGTTTGATCTTGCTTGCATTGGTATATAATATGTCAGTAATTGCATAATTTGTGTAATTTGTGTATAGCTTGATTTTTGCACTGTGCACTTTGTTTTATCTTTTTTATAAAGTCTTGTTCACAGAATTATCTTTGCTTCGAAATAAGGGATTGTCACAATTTAAATTGGAGTTACTGTGATTATCAATGGCTTGCCTTAATGATTATTATATAGTTATTATTTGTAGATATATAACGCATAACTGTGTTAACATGTTTGTCCATGTGTGATACCAGTTTGTGCATTGTGTTTCTTATATCAAATATGAAGTAGTTTTATTATTATCTTATGATATTTTTAATTAGTTTTAATATATGGCCTTGACATTTATTACACTAAATATTCCTTATTAAGAGGGCAAATTGTTTTGTCTTTGGCTGGATGTGTTGCTTTGAAAATTATGATTTATTTATCTTTTTATCAATTCAATACACCGGTTTGCAATCCACATTTTTATTGCTTCATTACTTTATCCAAAAGGCACTAGATATCAAATAATCCAACTTTCTAAAATGTGGGAGCTGGTTTATAATGTGGGATGTGAGATGTGGGATATCAAATGTTATGTCTCTATAATTAGAATCTGCAGTATATTCTTCTACACTGACATTTCCCCTATGCTTTGCATAAACCTTTCAGTTTTAATACTTTCTGGTTGAATTCCAGAAATTATTTTAAAAAGTCATAATTGTCTTTTGCAGTTAAGCATAATAGAAATGTTATTAACAAGGCACTATGCCATTGCTTTGATTTATTTGTTATTGTTTTTCAATTGAGAGTAGGAAAAACATGTCAGATAGAGATCAAATTTCATTCAAAATGTGCTGGTCTCTATTTGATAATTTGGTTTTATAACAAAAAATTACACTCAAATTGACATTTAACTAAGTGTCGAAAATGTAATATTTTATTATATCTGCATGGAACAAATATTGAAAATATTGTCACCAGCATTTAATGTCAATTAAAATAAAATATATACAGTCCTACATGTTTTCTTGATTAGGTATATATTTTCAGTCTTTCATACCAAATCTTACTTCCACTGCCTTAATGTAATGGGAGGATTAACTTTGGTGTTCTAGGTGATCTGGTTATATACCATGGTTATAGGAAGTATTCACCCCCCTTGTTTTAAAACCTGAAATTTTGATGCAGTTAAATGGGATTTGTTTCCTTTTGATTTCGATTTTTTGATTTCCCTGGTAGATGTGCTCAAGCTCTCTCAAGTTGCTTGGGCTTTGCTTATGGACAGCAGTTTCCACAGATTCTGTCAAGTCACGACTTTGACTGTGCCACACAAGGACATTCTTTAGCCACTCCAGTGTAGCTTTGGCCTTGTGCTTTGGATCATTGTCCTACTGATAGGGGAATTTTCATTGTCTTTATCAGACTGAAACAGGTTTTCCTCTAGTATTTGCCTGTACAGTGTGCCATCCATTTTTCCTTTAATCATCACAAGCTTCCCAATCCCTGTTGAGGAGAAGCATCCCCATAGCATGATTCTGTCACCATCATGCTTGACTGTAGTCATAGTGTTGACTGGGTGCTGTGTTGGGTCTGTGCCAAATGTAACACTTGGCATTTAGCCTAAAATGTTCAAATTTGGTCTCATCTGACCACAGCAACTCTTCACACATTTTTGCAGGATCACTCAGGTGTTTTGAGATTGCTTATTTATAGTAATGGCTTTATTATTGCCTATTGCCACCCTGCCATACAGGCTAGTTTTGTGAAGTGTTCTGGATATTGTTTACTGATACATATTTTCTCCCATTTCAGCCATTGAACTTCTTATCTCTTTTAAAGTTGTTGTTGGCCCACAAGAGGCATCCCTCACCAGTTTCCCCCTTGCCTGGCTGCTCAGTTTTGTGGGATGGCCTGATCTAGACAGTGTCTGAGTGATACATTACACCCTCTAATTCTTGATGATTGAGTAAATTGTGCTCACAGGAATATTCAGAGAATATTTTTGGTTCCCTTCTCCTGACCTATGTTTTTTACTTCATCCCTGACCTGCTTTGAAAGTGCCTTGGTCTTCATGGTTCAGTTTGTCCTTGAAATTCATTACCTGACCAAGGAACCTCACAGAGAAAGGTGTTTTTATTCTGAAATAATTCTGATAACCACTATTACTGCACACAGACAGAGACCATTCAACTAATTGTGTGGCTCGTAAAGGTACATTTGTGCACCTGAATTAAAGTTTGCCACAAAGGGTTTGAATACTTATGCAAACGTGACTTTTCCATGATTTAATTCTTTGATTTTGGTTTTGCTTTGAATGTGTGGAGGAGATTGTGTATATAAAACATATTAATTCCTACTTCAAAGTGTCATGACTGTAAGATTTAAAGGAACAAAACATGAAGATTATGAGAGGATCTGAATACTTTTGCAAGGCACTGTATAGCTTTTATAGTGCTGTGAATAACCCCATTGACTTTCAGGGCTTTAGTTTCAGCTCTGAAGAGAAGTTTAAAAGAAGGTGGTGCACTTCATGGAGTTGCACCATCCACACTCAAAGCGTACTTGTCGGTCATTTCCACTTGCCAGTTTCT
Source organism: Amia ocellicauda (assembly GCF_036373705.1). Classification (NCBI taxonomy): domain Eukaryota; kingdom Metazoa; phylum Chordata; class Actinopteri; order Amiiformes; family Amiidae; genus Amia; species Amia ocellicauda. The sequence goes on along the minus strand of NC_089851.1, from coordinate 37,422,785 downwards.
GAAAGGAGCCTATAGTCTTCGCCTTCCCCTCTCTCTTTCCCTCCCTGTGTGGCACATTGATGTAGTGCTGGATGTACTTTCCAAGGCCCCCTTTGAGCCACTACACTCAGCCAAGTTTAAGCTGATTTCTTTGAAGACTGTGTTTTTGCTGGCTGTTGTGTCTGCAAAAAGTGAGCCATAATAAATGTCATTAATGATAATACAATATATATATATATATACACTCACCTAAAGGATTATTAGGAACACCTGTTCAATTTCTCATTAATGCAATTATCTAACCAACCAATCACATGGCAGTTGCTTCAATGCATTTAGGGGTGTGGTCCTGGTCAAGACAATTTCCTGAACTCCAAACTGAATGTCTGAATGGGAAAGAAAGGTGATTTAAGCAATTTTGAGCGTGGCATGGTTGTTGGTGCCAGACGGGCCGGTCTGAGTATTTCACAATCTGCTCAGTTACTGGGATTTTCACGCACAACCATTTCTAGGGTTTACAAAGAATGGTGTGAAAAGGGACAAACATCCAGCATCCAAACATCCGGCAGTCCTGTGGGCGAAAATGCCTTGTTGATACTAGAGGTCAGAGGAGAATGGGCCGACTGATTCAAGCTGATAGAAGAGCAACTTTGACTGAAATAACCACTCGTTACAACCGAGGTATGCAGCAAAGCATTTGTGAAGCCACAACACGTTCAACCTTGAGGCGGATGGGCTACAACAGCAGAAGACCCCATCGGGTACCACTCATCTCCACTACAAATAGGAAAAAGAGGCTACAATTTGCACAAGCTCACCAAAATTGGACAGTTGAAGACTGGAAAAATGTTGCCTGGTCTGATGAGTCTCGATTTCGGTTGAGACATTCAGATGGTAGAGTCAGAATTTGGCGTAAACAGAATGAGAACATGGATCCATCATGCCTTGTTACCACTGTGCAGGCTGGTGGTGGTGGTGTAATGGTGTGGGGGATGTTTTCTTGGCACACTTTAGGCCCCTTAGTGCCAATTGGGCATCGTTTAAATGCCACGGCCTACCTGAGCATTGTTTCTGACCATGTCCATCCCTTTATGACCACCATGTACCCATCCTCTGATGGCTACTTCCAGCAGGATAATGCACCATGTCACAAAGGTCGAATCATTTCAAATTGGTTTCTTGAACATGACAATGAGTTCACTGTACTAAACTGGCCCCCACAGTCACCAGATCTCAACCCAATAGATCATCTTTGGGATGTGGTGGAACGGGAGCTTCGTGCCCTGGATGTGCATCCCACAAATCTCCATCAACTGCAAGATGCTATCCTATCAATATGGGCCAACATTTCTAAAGAATGCTTTCAGCACCTTGTTGAATCAATGCCACGTAGAATTAAGGCAGTTCTGAAGGCGAAAGGGGGTCAAACACAGTATTAGTGTGGTGTTCCTAATAATCCTTTAGGTGAGTGTATATATATATATATAATATATATTATTTGTATGCCTTGCTGTGACTTTCAGATACAGTACAGAAAATTAACAAAGGAATGGGAAATAAAGACTCCTCTTCATTTCCAAATAATATGTTTATTATTGCCATGATCATCATTAATTACATCAATTGATGTTAGTTAATAATGATAATATAAAAATTATCGCTGTTAGGTTTTTAAGGGACAGCGCTCCATCGTCCACATAAGTGAGTGGTACTATACATATCATTCCCTTACCTTCAGTACCATACAGGAGCCACTCGAGGAAGCTACTGATAAGTTTGTTGATGGGCACAATCTGAAAATGCTCTGTGTGAACACACTACGCATTGTACATTGCACTTTTTATTTTTTACCTTTCATCATGACTGGCCATCGCTTATTAGGCAAATTTAAATGATTAATTGAATTGGTTCTGAGACCGGTGACGTCGAGACAACGTAAGTCGACACAGATGTTGACGCAAAAGTATCCCTATTCAAAGCCATCATTCAGGAGTAAAGAGAAAACAGTTTAAATGAAACATTTAAAAGTTATTAAAGAGCAGAGGGATGATTTCGATTCAAGCATGACTACAGAATGAAGCTCTGGGGCTCCTCTCATGTGCTACTCAGTGCAATGTTGCCAATGTAAGTGTGGAACGACATGAAACGAGACTGTAATTTCAAAATTTGACATTTATCCATTTTAATTGAGAAATATAGAAGGGAAGTAGATGAATACAGTAAAGAATGAAAAAGCCCTAATGATACTATTAACTTGTACTGCCAGGAAAGAAAAGCACCAAAGAGACAATCTTGCAACTTACACTCTTTCATCCTTAATTTTTGGCAGCTGTAGTGTTGAGCATATCTCCCTGTAGCACACTTGATATCATTTTTCCATGTTACTTCTGCAATTTTTCCTGTTTCCTGCCTTTGTAGATGCAATAAGGTAGATGAATAGATCAGTGTTTTTCTTAATTAACCAAAAGCCAAATTCATAATGAATCAATTTAAACCCCATACATATGTGTGTGTGTGTGTGTATTAAGGTATTGGATAGTCTTCTCTTCATCTGTTCATAAGGCACCAACAGTTGTTAATCATAATTGATTAATTATTATACTTAACACTTACATGTATTGCTATTCTTGATCTACAGGGGATTCTACATCTCATTGTAACTATATCAGGTGAATAACTCATAAGTCACTGCCACCTTCTGTGGGTTGAAGTCGAACAGCTCACCTCACAACACAGAGGTTGGGGAGATTAGGGTGTTGAGTGACAACCTCTAAAGAAAACAAACACATTTTGTGTTTAAAATTCACAGCTGTCCACATTAATTTCATATAATTTGTTTTCATGTTAACATACAACAATGTTTAGATAAACTACAAAGAAAACAATGAAATATATTCAAATCAATTTCAAACAGGTATTTTGGCATTTATGGTAAATCTAGTGATATGAGAAAGATAACCAGTCATGACAGTGGAAAAGGTTAAAATATACTTTGTTAGCATCCTGCTACGTCTGAGAAGCTTTGAACGTAAAGAAGCAATAGGAAAATCTACAGGAGGTCAGTCCACAGCCAAAGATGTTCACCTTTCCAGCTGTCACAGCTATTCACACACAGCTCTGTTGCTTGTTGCCATGGTGGCTTCATTCATTGGCAGCGTCATGTGGTATGAACTTTAATACATTTCTGCACACCTGCATTTGTTGTAGATGTCACTTTTCAAAAGCTGTGTATATCATGGAAAGATATATACATACATATATATTTGGAATTAATATGTTAACACAAATTAACATTTTCATCAAGCTTAATTTTTTTCTGTAAATACAGTACTGTGCAAAAGTTTTAGGCAGGTGTGAAAAAATGCTGTAAAGTAAGAATGCTTTCAAAAATAGACATGTTATTAGATTATATTTATCAATTAACTAAATGCAAAGTGAGTGAACAGAAGAAAAATCTACATCAAATCCATATTTGGTGTGACCACCCTTTGCCTTCAAAACAGCATCAATTCTTCTAGGTTCACTTGCACAGAGTCAGGGATTTTGTAGGCATATAGTCAGGTGTATGATTAAACAATTATACCAAACAGGTGCTAATGATCATCAATTCAATATGTAGGTTGAAACACAATAATTAACTGAAACAGGAACAGCTGAACTCAGCTAACAAGGAGACAGTTTACTGTCAAAAGTCATACACCATGGCAAGACTCCCAGGCAGACATTTCAAGGCAGACAGGGCTTTCCAGATGTGCTGTCCAAGCTCTTTTGAAGAAGCACAAAGAAACAGGCAATGTTGAGAACCGCCTTATCCTGGAAAACTGGCAAAATCCTTGCTTGGGGGTCACACTGCTTTTCCTATTGTCTGTCTATTCCATTCCGAGCCACACACGTCGAAAGTCCCCCCCTACCTCCTGAGATTCCTTCGGAATATAAGGATTTAGCGGCCATGTTCTGGAAGCTTTAAGGAAGCTCTGGAACAAGGCATCATTCGTCCTTCCACATTACCAGCTGCGGCAAGCTTCTTTTTTGTGGCCAAAAAGGATTGCAGACTTCAACCATGTATTGATAACAGAGGACTTAATTCTTTCACTGTAACATAATGTTACCCACTGCCCTTGGTACCCGCCTCTCTGGAACAGGTATGTGGAGCCTGGTTCTCTACAAAATTGGACCAGAGAATTGCCTATAACTTGATCAGAATTAAAGAGGGGGACGAGTGGAAGACAGCTTTCATTACTGCCAACGGTCATTATGAGTACCTCGTTATACCCTTTGGTCTTGTCAACGCCCCCTTGGTTTTTCAGGTTTTCGTTAACGAGGTACTGAGACCCTATTTAAATCACTTTGTCATCGCCTATATTGATGATATTCTGATCTAGTCCCCTATGTTTTCTGAACATATTTCCAATGTCCGCCAGGTACTCCAGTGTCTGTTGCAGAATTAACTATATGTAAAAGCTGAAAATTCCACCATGAATTCCACCATGAACGCATTGCATTTCTGGGTTACATTAAAGATGCTGATGGTGCCCATATGCCTTTTACAAACTCAAAAGGCTGTTTTCTTCGGCTCCTATTTTAAAGCACCCCGATCCTTCCCTTCCATTCATAGTAGAGGTGGATGCTTCTGAATCCATAGTGGAAGCTGTGCTATCTCAGTGACACTGCCAGCCATCCAAACTGTACCTGTGCGCCTTCTTTTCCAAGAAACTTTCTCCCGCAGAGCGTAATTATGACATTGGAAACTGTGAGCTTCTGGCCATCAAACTGGCATTGGAGGAGCGGAGACACTGGTTAGAGGGCGCAAAACATCAATTTCTTGAATTTACCGACCACCATAATCTCAAATACAGTCTGCAAAATGACTCAATCCCCGACAAGCCTGCTGGGCTGTATTCTTTACCCAATTCCAGATCATTTTCACATACCGGCCCGGCTCTAAGAATACAAAAGCAGACACACTATCACGACTATTTGACAATCAGACTGCCTTGCTATCTACAGAATCCATCCTTCATTCCCCCTGCATTGTTGCTCCCATCCACTGGGATATAATGGATCAGATTCAACAAGCACTCACTACTGACCCAGCTCCATCTAATTGTCCACCTAACTGCACATAAGTCCCTGCCTCTGTATGTTCCCAGTTGCTTCATTGGCTTCATTCAACTCCCACCTCCAGTCATCCCGGGATTAATCGTACAGTCCTCTGGTTCGAAAAAAGTTCTGGTGACCCACCTTGTTTACTGACGTCACCCGCTTCATTGTTGCTGCCTGTCAACTCTCCCATCAACGCCCTGTCGGTCTCCTTGAACATTTTCCTGTAACTCATTGACCCTGGTCTCATGTCGCTATTGATTTTATTACTGATCTGCCAAACTCCCTGGGCTATACCAACATACTCGTGGCAGTCGATTGATTTTCTAAATCTTGCAACTTGTTCCCCTTAAAGGTCTTCCTACTGCACTGGACACTGCCGAAAACCCTGTTCCATCACATCTTCAGAGTCTACAGTTTGCCGGAGGACATCGTGTCCAATCAGGGATCTCAATTCATCTCCCGGGTATGGTCTGCCTTCTTTAAAGCTCTGCATGTAAATATAAGTCTCTCTTTAAGCTACCATCCCCAGTCCAATGGCCAGACTGAACGACTAAATCAAGAGATTGGATGGTATCTATGGACGTACTGCAGCAACAACCAGAAGGATTGGAGCAGGTTTTTATGGTGGGTAGAATATGCCCAGAACTCTTTAATAAACTCCTCTACTGGCCTCTCTCCTTTCCAGTGTGTCCTAGGATACCAGCCTCCCCTGTTTCCATGGACCAAAGACACATCACATCTGACATCCCCGCTGTTGATGACTGGCTTCGCCGAAGCGCCACAGTCTGGCAAACAGCCCATACGCATCTCAACCGAGCCATCCATCACCAGAAGACACAGGCAGACCATCACCGAAGACTGGCTCCTCAATACCAGCCAGGGCAGGAAGTATGGCTATCAACCTGCGACATCAAACTTAAACTCCCCTCAAAGAAACTAATATCATTATATCGGACCCTTCAAGATCCTAAGACAAATTAACCCTGTTTCCTTTAGATTACAATTACCACCACATTCCCACATTTCCACAACTTTTCATGTCTCTCTGTTGAAACCTGTAGGATCTTACCCGGCTCCCCCACCGATCCCGCTCTCAGCTCTCCTCCGGTTCCGCCTCCGCCCTTGGGATCTTGAGGATGGTTCTGCCTATACAATTCACTCCCTGCTCCCTGATTGGGAAGGATACGGTCCTGAGGAGTGCTCTTGGGTGCCTGCATATGATATTCTTGATCCGTCCCTCATTTCAGACTTTCATCAGGCCTATCCTGTAGATCATGTCCCCTGTTTGACATTCCCTTGTTACACTTGCCCTTGTTGCCACTAGATGTCACTTATTGAATCATTGCTTATGTCCACTTGCACTAATCACCGCACCTGACCCTTGTTTCCCTGCCCTGCATCCTCTCTATATAATCCCTTCACGTCCTCACTTTCTCGCGAAGTATTGTTTACGCTCCCGTATCAATTCCAAGTCTTTTGTCTCATTGTTGCCTTTATATTACCAACCTTTACTACTCTTTCATGATGCCCGATTTCTGGATTACCTTCTCTGCACTGTTTGCCTGATCCCAGACCTCTCGCCTGCCTCTTTGACCAAGCCTCTCGGATTTCCCTTTGACACTGTTAATTACTGGCCATTGACCTCTGATCTGTCCTTGGATTCCCCTCGCTCTGCACCTGGGTCCCCTACCTATGGTAGCCTCCCTGTTACAGTAAGCTTAAGCAGCAGTTGATGAAAATACATGAATTGGCTACATTATAATAGTGTACTTTATCATTTGCCAGTTGAGCCACAGAATTGGTTGTCCAGTTTCACTATGTGAAGCCTGTTTGCTGGTCATTAGGTTTGCCTGTAAAGATTAATTACTTCATGTTGCATAGCCTTATAAATAGTATCTGTGTTTAAGTTATTCTCCAAGAAAGTACAATATTTATAATTAATTAAAAATACTAAAGTTAATACACATGTTGTATACAAAACTTAATTAAACAACAAAATCATATTATTACTATAAATATTTAAAACAATAGTAATATGTTAAAAATAGTGCAAAAGGTTAAGCTAAACATAAAACTAGATTTAAAGGCTTTTTAGTTCAACACTATTGTTATAATTATGTTTACTATGTAATAGAGCTGTACACTAATTTATTAATGTGTGCCATCTAAGATTATAAATAAAGTTATTCAGGTTTTAGTCCTATATAACTGATATAAACAGTTTACACAGGAAGTGGGTTCTGTAGTGTGGAAGTACAGAATATAATACATAAGCTTCTATGTAAAAAAACAGTTATCAGTAATATGTCTGCATCCAGCTGTTTAATAAATTAAGAGTAATTATTTCACCACAGCCAAATCCAACATTATATATTAATCAGGATGTTGCTTCATCCTAATGTATGCATTGCCTGAATATCTTAAATATTGAACATGTTTTGAAACTAATGGAGTGAAGTTTAGTATCACCTTGAAGTGACACTGTTCAGAAATTTTCATTTCATTTCAGTGTTTTGCAATCCTTGTTTATTTTTCCTGTACACTTACAGGCACATTTTCAAAGCCTTAATGTTAATGAGAATATCTAGTAAACGTTTAGAGCAAAATATCAAACAACTACTACAGCAAAATATTTATTTATGTATAATATTTAAGGTTTTACATGAAAGTGAAAAAGTAATTGCATTGTGTTTACTAATGATCTGCACTGTTAAGTGTTAATATTCTTAAATCAATGTATAATTTCTGAAGCGTCCTGCAATAAATGCAAAATACAATATACATAAATATATAGGTACAGGTCAATAGTTAATGTGAACTAAAAACAAGTACAAAATACAGTGCAGAATTGTATCCCTAATGTATGGAGTTATATTTGGCATAAATGTAGCATTTATAATGTATTAATAATTAACAGGATAAACAGCACCTTTATCATAATAATTATGGAAACAAATAAATACCAATACAAAAGTGTTATGAGCCTTTATTCAATGTATTTATTGCAGTGCAATGGAAATCTATTTTGGCAACTGTGTCAATAATGCCCAGTTATCATGTTATTTTCTTTCCATTTCAAGACTACTTTAAAGTTCTGTCCCATCTCAAAATGCTGGTGAACACGGAGCCATATTGTAACACTACCATATTATTATGCCCTGAGTTTCTGTGGTGAAGAAAAAACCTTGTGAGTTTTTAACTGGAGTCTTTTCAGTTATCCAGTAAGTTTTGAGGCCATGATTGTGAGGAAGGTTACCCTTAAAAGTTACTAAAATGATAGAATGGAATACAAATTCACAGATACTTTACTTATGCACTTCTAACACGAGTACCTAATAAATAATCATTTAGTGAGTGCACTAGTTCCCTAGTATACCACACTGTACAGAGCAAACAAGCACAATAGTCACAATAACAATGACAAAAGGAACAGTTTGTTCACTGACTATACTCTGAAGAATAAAACAATTAATAATCATACTACTCTCATTTGGAACGCCATGTGTTTATTAACCTATATTGAATTGGGAGTTGCTGTCTTATTGCTTTCACCTTCACCGGAGGAGCTCTTACTAGAGTGATAAAAAAGGTTGTTTATGCAAAAGTTTCCCCACGTATGCCAACTTCTGCTCCTGCTGTATACTCCACATATACATATTGTTTGACTGTAGTGGTGAACACTCATCAAGATAAATCAGTAACAAATCAGTTAAATTATAATAAACAAATATATAAATCCCTGAAGTAAAGCATGCAGCAGTAACAGAAAAGCAATTATCAAGACAACAATTATTATAGAATCTGGAATAAAGCTATTTTTATTTTTATTGGTAACCAGGGTGGCATAAGCAATCCTCCAACTCAGCAATCTGGTTCCCCGGTGTCATCCATTGAATGCTCCAGATTAGTGATGTGTTGGCCATGAGCAGTAACTGGACTGTAAGGTGTGCTGGAATTGCACAGATAGGTTGGGGGTAAGTGCAGTAGAGAGTATTTTCAATTCGGTGATGACCCTGGTATAGACCCTACACGATTGGACTGTCCCTCACATTGGATCGTGTCTGCATACTCTAAATCCAAGGCAAGAGCTAGGCTTTGCTTTTGATATTTTGTTTGAAATATAAAGTTACCCCTGGAGTAACTAACTGGTTGGTTGTAAATAATAATAAAAAAATTAAAAAAGATTTGAAATGTAATATTCTGTGGGAGCAAGAAGCAGATGTGTCTACTCCATCTGGCTTTCAGCAGGAAGTCCCTGGACATATATTCTGATAGTTTACTGCACATGTGCAAACTGACCTTAATATCTTCTCAGCTTAACACGGCGTCTGTGTGAGTTTGTTGTTTGAAACCAGAAAAAGTTTTAAAATTTTCAGAACAAAGGGAAGTGCCCTTTTCAGACATTTTCTTATTTGGGATCACATTTTGGGAAACCTAATGTATATATCGATATCGATACATGCTGCTGCTGATGATTTATGGACTGCACTTTACTGCAGGTTATGTCCCAGGAAAAGGTGTTTTAAAATTATGTCTGTCAAATTAGATTTTCAAATATAATTTGTTTTTGTAATAAGTGTTTATGCTCCTGACCAAGGGCCTGATGCACACATGTTTTATATAATTCACCATAAACACCACATTTATTAAGCTAAGTTCAGAGTTGGGTGTAACACGTTAGTAACACACTACTGTAATAAGATTACATGTCTTAATAATGAGTTAATATAACACGTTACAGTTGTAATATGATTAATAATATTAGTTACTTTCTGTACAAAAATAAACAAGTGTTTTCACGCTATATTATATGTTCTTCATCTAAATGATAAATCGGAAGCAAGTAGCAGTTAAATTCAACACGACTTACAGTGGCTCTGAAAATACTCAAAGTATTAATCCTCCTTGGACTTTTCTACATTTCAGTGTGATACAACATGAAATCAGAATTAATTTAATCAGGAATTTTGCCACTGATCAACACATAATCTGCAAATTGTTATAATTAATTACAAATACAAACAGAAAATACTTGAATGCATAAGTAATCACCCCCTTTGCTATGACACACCTGATTGAGCTGTGGTGAAACCAGTTGTCTTTAGAAGTCACGTAATTAGTTGAATGGATTTAGTGCTGTAAGTACTAACATGGGTGTAAGTGCCAGAGCACCGTAAATGTGAATTACAAAATAATCCAGACCCTTTCTATGTACAATTTTGTGACATTATAAAATTATAAATACACATTTTGTTTTATTTTTGTTTTTCAAAACTTGAATGCTCAAACTGAAGACTTGTAAGGGTAAGATACATTACAGTAAATGTCAACAAGAACTAAAGATAGAATAATGTAATATGTTGATTGCATAAATATTCAGACCACTCAAATCAATATTTTGTGGAAACAACTTTGGCAGCAATTACAGCTGTGAATACGGTGGCCATGAAGTGCAACTGCTGAAAAAATAAATATACAGTTGACTCTTCACGAGAAGCAGCTCGGCCGACGTGACATGCTTGCTGTCCAATGTCATCAGTCAAATATATTTTACAATGTACCCTCCCTTTCCGTAACAGCTTCTGAAAATGCTGCAGCAGCTGCTTTATTGTTCAGCACTTCCAAATCTTACAGCCACTGCAAATCTCGCAGCCCCTGCTTTATTTTTTCAGTATTTTTTTCTTTTTGAGTAAGTCTCTAACAAGTTTGTAGGGCAATTTTTGCCCATTATTTTTGGGAAATTTGTTCAAGCTCTTTCAAGTTGTTTGGGGATCACTTATGGACAGCAGTTTTCAAGTCTTTCTACAGGTTCTCAATAGGATTCAAGTCAGGACTTTGACTGGGCCACACACATTCACTTTCTGATTCTCATGCCATTCCAATATAGCTTTGGCCTTGTGCTTTGGGTCATTGTCATCCTGAAAGGTAAATTCACTTGGTCTTCATGATTGTGTCTATCCTTGAAATTCACTACCTGATCAAGGTATAGCACATTTTGTTGTTTTATATATATATATACACTCACCTAAAGAATTATTAGGAACACCTGTTCAATTTCTCATTAATGCAATTATCTAACCAACCAATCACATGGCAGTTGCTTCAATGCATTTAGGGGTGTGGTCCTGGTCAAGACAATCTCCTGAACTCCAAACTGAATGTCTGAATGGGAAAGAAAGGTGATTTAAGCAATTTTGAGCGTGGCATGGTTGTTGGTGCCAGACGGGCCGGTCTAAGTATTTCACAATCTGCTCAGTTACTGGGATTTTCACGCACAACCATTTCTAGGGTTTACAAAGAATGGTGTGAAAAGGGAAAAACATCCAGTATGCGGCAGTCCTGTGGGCGAAAATGCCTTGTTGATGCTAGAGGTCAGAGGAGAATGGGCCGACTGATTCAAGCTGATAGAAGAGCAACTTTGACTGAAATAACCACTCGTTACAACCGAAGTATGCAGCAAAGCATTTGTGAAGCCACAACACGTACAACCTTGAGGCGGATGGGCTACAACAGCAGAAGACCCCACCGGGTACCACTCATCTCCACTACAAATAGGAAAAAGAGGCTACAATTTGCACAAGCTCACCAAACTTGGACAGTTGAAGACTGGAAAAATGTTGCCTGGTCTGATGAGTCTCGATTTCTGTTGAGACATTCAGATGGTAGAGTCAGAATTTGGCGTAAACAGAATGAGAACATGGATCCATCATGCCTTGTTACCACTGTGCAGGCTGGTGGTGGTGGTGGTGTAATGGTGTGGGGGATGTTTTCTTGGCACACTTTAGGCCCCTTAGTGCCAATTGGGCATCGTTTAAATGCCACGGCCTACCTGAGCATTGTTTCTGACCATGTCCATCCCTTTATGACCACCATGTACCCATCCTCTGATGGCTACATCCAGCAGGATAATGCACCATGTCACAAAGGTCGAATCATTTCAAATTGATTTCTTGAACATGACAATGAGTTCACTGTACTAAACTGGCCCCCACAGTCACCAGATCTCAACCCAATAGAGCATCTTTGGGATGTGGTGGAACGGGAGCTTCGTGCCCTGGATGTGCATCCCACAAATCTCCATCAACTGCAAGATGCTATCCTATCAATATGGGCCAACATTTCTAAAGAATGCTTTCAGCACCTTGTTGAATCAATGCCACGTAGAATTAAGGCAGTTCTGAAGGCGAAAGGGGGTCAAACACAGTATTAGTATGGTGTTCCTAATAATCCTTTAGGTGAGTGTATATATAGAAGGAGAGAAAGAGAGGAACATAACGAATGCAGATGCCTCTAAAGATGATACAATTAAGCAATTAACATCCTATCATGCTCTTTGGCATGTATAAAAATGCTGAGCAGATCCAGTTTACCTCGAATTTGGATCAAGATGGCAAAAGGAAAGGATCTAAGTGACTTTGAAAGAGGGGTCATTATTGGGGCACGAATGGCAGGAGCTTCAGTCACAAGGACGCTCAACTCGCTAGTGTTCTCGACAAGTGGGCGAGTGCATGTGTGGCGACACCAAGAGAACGGGACAGGCCTGACTGCTTGACCCCTACAGTGAGGGGGTCCGGAGGCTCTGTTACGCTGTGGGGGCATTTTCCTGTCATGGTTTGGGTCCACTTGTCCCAGTAGAGGGAAGGGTCAATGCAAAACATTACAAAATTAATCTGAGTGATCACCTTTATCCTATGGTGAAACATTTCTCTCCTGATGTGAGTGGTCTCTTCCAGGATGACAATGCCCCCATCCACAGGGCATGAGGGCTCCCTGAATGGTTTCATGAGTATGAAAATGATGTGAATCATATGCTATGGCCTTCGCAGTCACCAGATCTCAACCCAATTTAACACCTATGGGAGATTTTGGACCGACGTGTTAGACAGAGCTCTCCACCACCATCATCAAAACCCCAAATGAGGGAATTTCTTTTGGAAGAATGGTGTTCATCCCTCCAGTAGAGTCCAGAGACTCGTAGAATCTGTGCCAAGAGCACTGAAGCTGTTCTGGCGGCTCGTGGTGCCCATCACCTTACTGAGACACTTATTTAGTTTTTTTCTTTAATATGTCACCCGTCAGTATGTGTGTATATACAGTATATATACATGAGGGAAAAAAGTATTTGATCCCCTGCTGATTTTGTACGTTTGCCCACTGACAAAGAAATGATCAGTCTATAATTTTAATGGTAGGTGTATTTTAACAGTGAGAGACAGAATAACAACCAAAAAAATCCAGAAAAATGCATTTCAAAAAAGTTATAAATTGATTTGCATGTTAATGAGGGAAATAAGTATTTGACCCCTTCGACTTAGTACTTGGTGGCAAAACCCTTGATGGCAATCACAGAGGTCAGACGTTTCTTGTAGTTGGCCACCAGGTTTGCACACATCTCAGGAGGGATTTTGTCCCACTCCTCTTTGCAGATCCTCTCCAAGTCATTAAGGTTTCGAGGCTGACGTTTGGCAACTCGAACCTTCAGCTCCCTCTACAGATTTTCTATGGGATTAAGGTCTGGAGACTGGCTAGGCCACTCCAGGACCTTAGTGGGCTGTGTGTTTTGGGTCATTGTCATGCTGGAATACACATCCACGACCCATTTTCAATGCCCTGGCTGAGGGAAGGAGGTTCTCACCCAAGATTTGATGGTACATGGCCCCGTCCATCGTCCCTTTGATGCAGTGCAGTTGTCCTGTCCCCTTAGCAGAAAAACACCCCCAAAGCATAATGTTTCCACCTCCATGTTTGACGGTGGGGATGGTGTTCTTGGGGTCATTCCTTCTCCTCCAAACACGGCGAGTTGAGTTGATGCCAAAGAGCTCGATTTTGGTCTCATCTAACCACAACACTTTCACCCAGTTCTCCTCTGAATCATTCAGATGTTCATTGGCAAACTTCAGACGGGCCTGTACATATGCTTTCTTGAGCAGGGGGACCTTGCGGGCGCTTCAGTCCTTCACGGCGTAGTGTGTTACCAATTGTTTACTTGGTGACTATGGTCCCAGCTGCCTTGAGATCATTAACAAGATCCTCCCGTGTAGTTCTGGGCTGATTCCTCATTCCTCATCATTCCTTATGATCATTGAAACTCCACGAGGTGAGATCTTGCATGGAGCCCCAGACCAAGGGAGACTGAAAGTTATTTTGTGTTTCTTCAATTTGCGAATAATCGCACCAACGGTTGTCACCTTCTCACCAAGCTGCTTGGTGATGGTCTTGTAGCCCATTCCAGCCTTGTGTAGGTCTACAATCTTGTCCCTGACATCCTTGGACAGCTCTTTGGTCTTGGCCATGGTGGAGAGTTTGGAATCTGATTGATTGATTGCTTCTGTGGACAGGTGTCTTTTATACAGGTGCTCCTAATCTCAGCTCGTTACCTGTATAAAAGACACCTGGGAGCCAGAAATCTTGCTGATTGATAGGAGATCAAATACTTATTTCCCTCATTAACATGCAAATCAATTTATAACTTTTTTGAAATGTGTTTTTCTGGATTTTTTTGTTGTTATTCTGTTTCTCACTGTTAAAATACACCTACCATTAAAATTATAGACTGATCATTTCTTTGTCAGTGGGCAAACGTACAAAATCAGCAGGGGATCAAATACTTTTTTCCCTCACTGTATATGAAATGGATTATCCTCTAGTGGAAGAACCACTCAAAGGAAAAGATAGACAGCAGCTCCCATCTATAAACAATCCATAATCAATGATATCATAAAAACATTCTTGATTTATTAAATATTTGAGAAATAGTGAACATAATTATGCTTACGCATTTCGACTTATCCGTCTTCCTCAGAGCATCATCTGTACAATAATATAATAAAATAATAATTTTAACCACATGTAATAAATTTGTGAAAGAATTATGTTTTTCTGCAAGAGAATTATATATATTATTTTTTATTTATTTATTTATTTATTTATTTATTTATTTATTTATTTATTTAAAATTCTCACATTAGACATTATTTACCTCTTAGGGTTTCACTTGTCAGTATAAGTGGCATTCTGTTCTTGCAAACTAGGCATTTTTAATCTTTCAATAGCCCCTATTAGTATGCTAGAAAACTGTCCCATCTGTTACAGGTCTCAGGGGATGAATGGTTACATCCATTGATGCTGGAACCCCTTTAATAAGGAGAACAAATGAATGCATTCTGCATTGTGTACATGTCCTAAGCTTTTCTCACCTCCATGAGATTTATTCAGTGGCACATCTGGTTAAACGCCCCAAAAAATGCAGATCTATTTAGATTAAAAGAAAGAAATTAAGAAGACAGCCATTGCACTGCACAATTGGTTCGTTTTTTTCCAGAGAACCTTTTGAATGCTATGATATAATTTAAAACCTTTTTAATAATTGTAAACATGAACTCTTAGTACATTTTATTACTATCGAGAGCCAAGAGAAGGCTGAAGGCAATCACCTTAGAAAAAGATCCCTTATTTCAGGTCAGGTATTGAGTTCAGGCCTATGATTAATCAGTCTGGTATGATTAATTTTTTTTTAAATGAACTGTCGCTATTGGGATTTTGTAATTAAAAGTTAAATGTAATAGTTTTATGAAAAATAGTATGGCTACCTAGAACATTGTGAATATTTAGGTTAATTTAACAAATTAACATCAGTGTCTCAATGTTTTTTATTAGCTATACCTTGGTACATTTACAAAGATTCCTTTGATTTGCATCAATCTCACATCCATTGAAAGATATCAATTATTATTTGAAACACTGCACACATTTAAAAACATATTAACATGAATTAAGGAAACTTATATAGCAATGGACATTTATTGTTAAGAAATAAGCGAGAAGGAAATTGTTGTTTAGAAGTTGGCACAATTCAGAATATCTTTATAGCAGCATCAACCAGGACATTTTGTGTACATGTTTGCATCCATTATAACAATTCCTTGTGCTGGTGTTTGCACAAGTGCACATCCTGAACGTGCCCTGTCATTGACTTATGACTGGCATTGTAACCTCTCATAAATGCACTGATGTGTTTCTGACATGAAGTGGCTTGCAACAGCTTGTTGAGACATTCCAGCTTGAAGCACGCCCAACACTCTGGTTAGTGCCACATCTAACAAGATCTCTCTGTTTTGAGTCTGACGTCAGCACATTGGCAAGATTTGGGAATTACCTTTCAGACAGCTAAAAGTCTCCTCAGGAAAAATGGATTTCAGTTGTCATGCATATCCATAAAAACATTCTATGAGAGCAGTTGAGGCTAAATTAAACACGAGAAGAAAACTGCATTTGAACAAATTCATACTCCAGGGGCTGATTAAAATTATAACCCATTCAGCTCATAGAAAACTTTAAACCCTTACTAAGTAGCAACTTTTTGTCAGATTCTTCTACTCATACATACGATAGCTGTCAAGAAGATAATTCTTGTTTGCTTTTAGCATGTAGGTCAAACATTTGATATAATCTGGCCCTAGGTTTGTGAATAAAATAGTAACAAGCTATTCAATTTAATTTAATTATAGAATGGTGAGCCCGCTGTTCATTCCTGTCTATTTAAATTATTACATGGACATCATTTCACTTTTATCTAGCCTTGTCTTCACTCAAACAATTACAATGTTCCCATGTCTATGGATAGCCCTAGTGGCCCTAAAGATATGTGTCATGCTGGGATTAGACTTGTCTGATAGGTAAATCTTGTCTCTTCTGCATATTGAGTTAAGCAAAGAAGATAGAGACAAAAAGCTCATGAGATGCCTCATTCTACTACTGTGAAAAATAGTTTCTCTCTTAATAGCTCCTTTATATTTAATAAAAAAAACATATTAGTCTATTTTCAAAAGGAGAAAAATGACAAGCTGGTGTCATATCTAAACCTTGCTGGCTCACTTAATAAACCTCTATCAAAACCTCATTTGGGTCATTTGATAAGCTCCCATCAAAGAGGTTATATAAAATGTATCAGCTATTCACTTTCCTCAGCAAATTATGAGATGAAGTGATTCAGTTTTAAAATCACTTTACAACCTGTTTGTTACATTTTCATCTTCATCAGTTACCCTTTTGAAAATCATGCTGTCTCATAAAAGACAGGTAAAACCATTGATTTTAATTTGAAGTACCAAAACTAGGAAACATGAGATGTTAAGTGATGCTATAAATAATCTGTGGATGGGTAAAAATAGACATCAAAAACAAAAGAAAAACCCCCCACCATGTCTCGCATGTAAAGAAGAAAGAACAGAGTGACGCCAAAAAGAGGTGCAAAGAAAGGAATAACGTGCATAAGAAAAAGGAAACTATTATTCCTTCACACCTCTGTTAATCACAGCAGCTCCGGTGGTGCTGCAGCTGGGGTTTAGGAAAACGAATTGTGGAGTTTGTTGTCTCCTCTCTCGGCCACTGCTGTGGAGGCACCACTTGCTTTCCACTCAGTGTCATCAAAGTCTGATGCTGATAGCAACTTAGGGTCATTTCTTTATTAGTTCTTCTCAATCCTCTCCAAACATTTTCCAGCATATATTACTGACCATCTTCACTTGACTACACAGCATCTGAAGATATATCTTACAGTGTCCCTTCCTTTCCTCTGGCTTGTTTGTCATCAATAGATCATCATGTATTAATTGGACGTGTGCAGAGCAACAGCTGTCATTGTCTGCTCCTTTAGCTGTCACTCATTTGAAATACTTTATTACCTTTTCTTCTACTGAACATCTGGTCCAGACTGGCATGCCACAGTAATATGACACTGGAGCCTTTCATGCCCCATATTGCTGGCAATTATTTTATATATAACAACACGCAAACCAATGTATGTACCTTTATGTATGTTTGTATGTATGTATGTATGTATGTATGTATATATATCCTCTGTACATAATCATTACATGTATTTTATATGTTTTTAAATTAAAGCTCACAAGCAGGTTTCCTTGTGTCTTATATATAGACAAATGTAAGATAAATATAGAGATAGGTAGATGCATAAATAGACGAATATGTATTTTGCCATCTGCATTGGGATAAACACTTGAATTGCCGCTTTGAATTTGTATGCTTTTTTAACATACCTCTTTGCAGATCCTCTCCAAGTCATTAAGGGTTGGCAACTCGAACCTTCAGCTCCCTCCACAGATTTTCTATGGGATTAAGGTCTGGAGACCGGCTAGGCCACTCCAGGGCCTTAATGTGCTTCTTCTTGAGCCACTCCTTTGTTGCCTTGGCTGTGTGTTTTGGGTCATTGTCATGCTGGAATACCCATCCACGACCCATTTTCAATGCCCTGGCTGAGGGAAGGAGGTTCTCACCCAAGATTTGACGGTACATGGCCCCGTCCATCGTCCCTTTGATGTGGTGCAGTTGTCCTGTCCTCTTAGCAGAAAAACACCCCCAAAGCATAATGTTTCCACCTCCATGTTTGACGGTGGGGATGGTGTTCTTGGGGTCATTCCTCCTCCTCCAAACATGGCGAGTTGAGTTGATGCCAAAGAGCTCGATTTTGGTCTCATCTGACCACAACACTTTCACCCAGTTCTCCTCTAAATCATTCAGATGTTCATTGGCAAACTTCAGATGGGCCTGTACATGTGCTTTCTTGAGCAGGGGGACCTTGCGGGCACTGCAGGATTTCAGTCCTTCATGGCGTAGTGTGTTACCAATTGTTTTCTTGGTGACTATGGTCCCAGCTGCCTTGAGATCATTAACAAGATCCTCCCGTGTAGTTCTGGGCTGATTCCTCACCGTTCTCATGATCATTGAAACTCCACGATGTGAGATCTTGCATGGAGCCCCAGACCGAGGGAGACTGACAGTTATTTTGTGTTTCTTCCATTTGTGAATAATCGCACCAACTGTTGTCACCTTCTCACCAAGCTGCTTGGCGATGGTCTTGTAGCCCATTCCAGCCTTGTGTAGGTCTACAATCTTGTCCCTGACATCCTTGGACAGCTCTTTGGTCTTTGGTCCCTTTAAGAGAGTGCCCCTAATCTCAGTTCGTTACCTGTACAAAAGACACCTGGGAGCCAGAAACCTTGCTGATTGATAGGGGATCAAATACATATTTCCCTCATTAACATGCAAATCAATGTATAACTTTTTTGAAATGTGTTTTTCTGGATTTTTTTGTTGTTATTCTGTCTGTCACTGTTAAAATACACCTACCATTAAAATTATAGACTGATCATTTCTTTGTCATTGGGCAAATGTACAAAATCAGCAGGGGATCAAATACTTTTTTCCCTCACTGTACGTACTACTGTTTATTTTGAGTAATGCCAATAAAAATAGTAAAAAAAAAAAATAGTTAAAATATAGTTAATATACTTAATATTTAAGTATTCTGAAAAATATGTAATTGGCAAAAGCGGCATAAACCTTTTAACTTATCAATTTATTGACCTCAGTTGTATAGCCCTCTGTTAGACTAGGAGATGACCACATGTATGTATCCTCTGAAAGGTTAATATTTAAGACATTTACATGTTTCCAAACAGGAAAACAAACAGCAGAGGTTTGGTGTCGAATTTGGACTATTTTTTTGTCCCTAACACCAGCACCAGTACAAGTCCTAAACTGCATGGTTCTTTGGAAGAAGTGTGTCTAATCTAAAATGCAATTAAAAAGCTGTAAAAGGAATTGTTATAATTGTTGTACATGTAAACAAGGCCAGTATACACCAGCACAAGACAGCTCCATTATCACCTTCACACAGAAGCTGCAACAGCCATAACTTTGCCTAGCAAGGCCAAAGCAGCCTTGCATTGCACAGCTGTGGAGAGTGGTAGGTCAGAGTCTGGGGAGACATAACATCCACTCTGAGAATACTTATCATCCATGAAGCTGTACAACAATAGGATACCGAAACAAAAGTCTCATTATGGTCTCATGCAAGTTCATTGCCCAAGTCTTGTAATGCACACCTTGTCCAACATTTTTTGCAAAAGCAACAGGTTACACTTGATTCAAGGCCAACAGTTTTTCTCCTACCTGAAACAAATTATAACTAGATTGGCCGTGGTATTTTCCACTTATGCTTGTCAGTATATGGAATAACATCCCACAGCTGTTTCACACCAATTATTTTGTTAATGATGTCACTGCTGTTTTCAAAGGGAGGCTGCAAGAGGAGTTTCTGGTTTCCTGTTCTCTTTTAAAGACGTCACTGCCCTCTTCCGCTCCACTGGCAGCTTCATGTATCTATAACAATCTAATCCAGTCTTGGCCACACCTTAAAAAAAAATCGTATAATTTATAATTATGATATGCTATATCCAATGCCAGTAAATAGCAATATATATGTTGCTGTACTACCAAAATCAGTGCACAAACACACATGTGCAGCCATACAATCTAAGCTCATGAAAGTTATCTCATTGATCTAAAGTCACGTCACCATTCTAACATACGTGCTCTGACCCAGGCTAGATAAAATCAGCTCTGTGGTGTGCCTGATGCACACTGATCCATATGTGGATGTGTGCATGCATTAATAGGTAACTGATTGTAATTATATGCTAATCTTTCTGAGATTAAAGTCAGAATTTCCGAGAAAAAAGTCTGAAATTCTGAGATTAAAGTCTGAATTTCAGAGAAAATAAACTTCTTAAAATTTCTGAGATTAATCCCCTTTGAATAGCACAAAGATGCACCCAACAATAGCCTTGCATCTGGCCATTAATGGGTAGTTCCTCCTGCACAAAGGCTATTACTTTGTTTAAATCCGAATACTTTGTCCTTCTGAAAAGGCCCAGTTTGCGACAACATCTCTTTAATGTTTGAATACTTAGTAATAATATGGTGATTTTGTGCCAATAGCCAAAGAATTTCCTTATTGCTAA
This sequence comes from Amia ocellicauda, assembly GCF_036373705.1. Classification (NCBI taxonomy): domain Eukaryota; kingdom Metazoa; phylum Chordata; class Actinopteri; order Amiiformes; family Amiidae; genus Amia; species Amia ocellicauda. The sequence continues at coordinate 37,401,879 of NC_089851.1, read as the reverse complement.
ATCCAATTCCAAAATATAACTTGATTAGAACATTATTTTGATCAATTTTTAAAGAAGCCCCAGTTAATATTAACTTGGAATCTCAAAAATTCTGACGAAAATGGGGGCGAAGAGGAATGAGAACTAAATGGTGGGAGATCTGGGGGGTCTGGGAGGGCTCCCCCAAAAAATAAAAAAAATAAAATATTTGCTTCACAACCAGATATCACAATGGGACACATCCAGCAAAAAATCACACATCGACCGACATTATACAGGCAAACTGGATGCAGTTTCTGTTGCTTGTCAATGTAAGAGATCTATTTATTTTGGTGGAGCTCTGTAAATGAAACGGGTGAGGATTTTCCATTTGTGCGTCTACTAGAAATATGTGTCGTCATTGTTTCTGCCACTGATGTAGGAGTTTCTAGGTAAATGCAAGTCTCCTGTTGTGACGCCCGAATTCATCAATAACATCTCCATAAATTACTTTGAAGTCCTTATACAGGTGCGCAAGCCCATTAAGTCTTCTGTCACAGTGGAGTGCAAATGTGTTTTGAGTAGTGAATGATCGCTCCCCTGTTGTTGTCATACTAGTATGGTATATGAGCACATGACAAGTGGCGTAATTCTCTGACAAAATCTATACTTTACATTGAAATATCATCCCAAATGGCCTAGTGGTTATAATTCTGGTTTGAATTCCGAGTGGGGAGCTATATTTTTCCAAATTGCCATGGCACTGTATCCCCTCCCCCCTAAATATGCCACTGTACACTCACCTAAAGGATTATTAGGAACACCATACTAATACTGTTTGACCCCCTTTCGCCTTCAGAACTGCCTTAATTCTACGTGGCATTGATTCAACAAGGTGCTGAAAGCATTCTTTAGAAATGTTGGCCCATATTGATAGGATAGCATCTTGCAGTTGATGGAGATTTGTGGGATGCACATCCAGGGCACGAAGCTCCCGTTCCACCACATCCCAAAGATGCTCTATTGGGTTGAGATCTGGTGACTGTGGGGGCCAGTTTAGTACAGTGAACTCATTGTCATGTTCAAGAAACCAATTTGAAATGATTCAACCTTTGTGAGATGGTGCATTATCCTGCTGGAAGTAGCCACCAGAGGATGGGTACATGGTGGTCATAAAGGGATGGACATGGTCAGAAACAATGCTCAGGTAGGCCGTGGCATTTAAACGATGCCCAATTGGCACTAAGGGGCCTAAAGTGTGCCAAGAAAACATCCCCCACACCATTACACCACCACCACCAGCCTGCACAGTGGTAACAAAGTATGATGGATCCATGTTCTCATTCTGTTTACGCCAAATTCTGACTCTACCATCTGAATGTCTCAACAGAAATCGAGACTCATCAGACCAGGCAACATTTTTCCAGTCTTCAACTGTCCAATTTTGGTGAGCTTGTGCAAATTGTAGCCTCTTTTTCCTATTTGTAGTGGAGATGAGTGGTACCCGGTGGGGTCTTCTGCTGTTGTAGCCCATCCGCCTCAAGGTTGTACGTGTTGTGGCTTCACAAATGCTTTGCTGCATACCTCGGTTGTAACGAGTGGTTATTTCAGTCAAAGTTGCTCTTCTATCAGCTTGAATCAGTCGGCCCATTCTCCTCTGACCTCTAGCATCAACAAGGCATTTTCGCCCACAGAACTGCCGCATACTGGATGTTTTTCCCTTTTCACACCATTCTTTGTAAACCCTAGAAATGGTTGTGCGTGAAAATCCCAGTAACTGAGCAGATTGTGAAATACTCAGACCGGCCCGTCTGGCACCAACAACCATGCCACGCTCAAAATTGCTTAAATCACCTTTCTTTCCCATTCAGACATTCAGTTTGGAGTTCAGGAAATTGACTTGACCAGGACCACACCCCTAAATGAAGAAGCAACTGCCATGTGATTGGTTGGTTAGATAATTGCATTAATGAGAAATTGAACAGGTGTTCCTAATAATCCTTTAGGTGAGTGTATGTACACTTAATAAAACCTTACATAAATACATGAACAATATACATCATATATTGTTTGAAACTGTATCTGAAATACATGTAAGGTGTATGCTTTTATATTCAGTATGGTCATGGCCCAATAAGACAGACAACATGTGAATATTCTTAACAGTACCATAATGTGTTAGACCTAGCTGTTAACAACCAGAATCAAAGCAATGAGAAATAATCACCTGTTCCATTGCATAATAAGACCCAATACTCTAATTATTTAAAGAACAATTTATATATTTGAGTAATTGGCTTAACTTGACTGTTTCCCTGCATGACTTGTTGAAAAGAAGGAATTCAGCACTAATGTCTGGGTGCAGAATAACTGAATGTAAATGTTTGCTTCAGACCAACCCCTCAGAGATGCTGGTAATGAGCTGATTTTTTTTTTGCAGAGAAGTAATAATAGAAACAACAGATTGTGTGTCGTGCTGTGCTTTCACTGCACAAAAGGTGTAAATTGGTTTCACAAAAGTCTGCGTAGAGTTCCTATACTGTAAAATGAATAAAGAGGTAATCAGAACTAATTTATGTTATCACAATGTTAATTCACAATATATATATATATATATATATATATATATATATATATATATGGCATTAAATTGCAATTCTGTGTCATTATGTGACATGAGAACTGAGCAGTGCAGAGATGACGTGAGATAAAAGGACCAGACCAATTTGTGTTCAGCTAGTCTTTTTAATGGTCTACTTTTGCAGTGATATACATTTGCATATTTACACATCATTCTAAAAGTGAGCTCAGAACATACAAAAGTGCAAGAGTGACACCGGATATGAAAACACATGTTCAGCAATAAGAGTGCTGTGTCCTTGACAACAATACACTGTCTTTGTTAACTGTTTCTATAACACATGGATATCTATTTTTAATGTTGCATGTTGTTACAGAAGAACAATATGACTACATAGGTGGTGAAGACACTATATTTTGCATAATACATGCAGAGCCAAACATGTTCATGTTCAGAATGATCAACTTCAGAAAAACAAACACTGCAATTTCATATTGGAAAAATATGCTGTAGATTACTTTCTGAGACACTATTCTTTTCAGAACGGGAAACGGTAACTGCATTTTTTCTTTTGTGTTCCTGGGTTCTGTGATGTGCTGCGAGAGGCAGACATGCAGAAATGTGAGTCAGACAACTTCAATGTTTAAAGTATAGATTGAGGCTGTCCAGGTTCTGCAAACATCAAACGGGAGTTTGTAAAGATCACGGATCAATTCCACCTCCTCGCTCGTCCCACAGCTTTTTGTTAATGGCAAGTTTGAAAAGCAGCATAATAAAGAGGGACTTTTCTTATCTAAGAACATGTTATTATATCATAGGTCTGCAACTCTATTTCTATGGAGTGGCTGTCCAAAGTTTACACACAGCTTATGTGAGCTCAGTTCAATCACCTTAAATCTTTAGTTTTCTCTAGAAATGAAAAGTTTTTTTTAGCAAACTCTGAAAAGATAAAACTGATAAATATAGTTTAATAAAAAATATGTATTAAACTATATAAATCATTGGATAATATTATCTTAAATGAATGGTGTGAACACTTGACTACAACTATTTCTATATCTATATATCTTTCTATTCTACTTCCTATCTTATACAAAGTATTTACAAAGGTATTAATACATCACCTTCAAGACCCTGGACTTCACCCAACCAAGAGAGCAAGCAGCATTCAGAAGTGGATATAACACGATGGATCGTATATAAGTTTTCCAATAAGTGTTAGAAACATGCAGAGAATATGAGCTTCCTCTGTGCCTGGGCTTGTTGACTATGAGAAAGCATTGGATTAATTATATACAAACTCAGTCATCAGGGCTCTAAGAAAATCAAACTCTTATTAAAATATATCTACAACATTGCTACATCAACAATCCAACTCCACCAAGACACTGACAAGATCAAGATCTGCAAAACATCAGGAAGACAATCACTCCAAAACTCTTCACAATAACTTTTGAAGAGCTATTCAAGGTTTCCTAAAGTTACTGGGTGATTGCTAAAGGACAGCTGTTTTCAAGTCCTTTCACAGATTCTCAGTAGGATATAAGTGTTTTTTCCTTCAATCCTAACATGCTTTCCAGTCCCTGCTGAGGAGAAGCATCCCCATTGCATGATGCTGCACCATGTGTAGGGATGGTGTTGACTGGGAGATGTGCTGGGTCTGCATAACGCTTGGCATTTAGACCAAAAACTTCCAATTTGGTCTCAACTGGCATTTTGCCACATTTTTGCAAGATCACTCTGGTGCTTTGAGGTGGCTCACTTTTATTAATACCAACCTGCCATACAGGCTAGTTTTGTGAAGTGTTCTGGATATTGTTTACTGATACACATTTTCTCCCATTTCAGCCATTGAACTCCTTAGCTCTTTCAAAGTTTTGTTGGCCTCACAGTGGCATCCCTCACCAGTTTCCTCCTTGCCTGGCTGCTCAATTTTGAGGGATGGCCTGATCTAAACACTGTCTGGGTGATACATTGCACCCTCCATTTCTTGATGATTGAGTACACTGCGCTTACAAGGATTTCAGAGACTTCTGTATTTTTGGTTCCCTTCCCCTGACCTGTGCTTTTCAATAACTTCATCCCTGACCTGCTTTGTAAGTGCCTTGGTCTTCATGGTTCAGTTTGTCCTTGAAATTCATTACCTGAACAAGGAACCTCACAGAGACAGGTGTTTTATTCTGAAATCATGAGAACCACTATTACTGCACACAGACAGAGGCTATTCAACTAATTGTGTGGCTCGTTAAGGTTTGTGCACCTGAATTAATTTAGGTTTGTACATCAAAGAGTTTGAATACTTATGCAATCATGACTTGTCAATTTTTATTTCAGAGTACTTCTTTATTTACTTCTTTCTTGTTTCATTTTTTGCTTTGAATGTGTCGAGTATGTACATGTTATTACTAGCAAATGTATTGCTGTAGCATTTGAACATGTTATGCACTCATTTATTTAGTTTTAATATGATCATATTTAAGTCATAGTTATCTAATATCTATGAGACGTTTATTGACCACTGACTCACCCCAGTGAGTAGCACTAAGATTCCAGGTGACTGAACTGAGTTCAAACATGGTGTACTCCGACTCAATTGATACCTGTGGAGTTGCAGACATAAGACATCCAGAATGAATTTAACCCCAGAAAGCCCAGTTCCAAGGATTCTCTGCTTGTTATTTCAATTGAGCTCTGAATAGCTTTTTTGCCAAATAAATAACAAATAACAGAGAGCCAAATATCAAGGATTTGCAAATTTATAAACAGTAGCTATGAATCAAAATATTGACTATTTTCCTTTCAGTGCAATGCGTACTTTTAGTCATACACTATTTTCCAATGGGAAACCCAACCTAAGTTCTTTTCTATAGACACTTAAACAGATATGTAGAGTTTGAAATATGAATATTTGAAAGATATTGCAATCTTAAATCTGAACATCTGGATTTTTTCCTTGTTCTTTTAATACTGAATGGGTGTTCAAATATATTATTATAGTTTATTAAAATGATTATAAATAACATGAGAAACCAACACATCACAGAGCAGCATTTCCAAAAATTTGTATACCTCTTATCTTGTGTATAAATGTCATCCCGTGCATAGAACTATCAGTATTTAAATATTCTTCAGTTACCAACAACATTTTGGGATACTTCATGATTGTGGTGCAAGTTATCTTTCAAGTCGGAAGCACTGCCCAAGGGGGAGGGGTTTCTGCACACTTCCGTAGGAACCAGATCGAAACGCCATTGGCCCCTGCACTCGTCACTCAGAACAGGTCCCTTCCCTCTTCCTGTACTATAAAACGTGACATCAGCACAGGTTCGTCCTCTTTTGCTATTCCCCTGGATTCGAGAATGTGAGCTCTATGTGTCTTGTCTGTGCATTAGACCAATCATTGTTATTTAACAATTATTATTCAGTTGGTTGGCTTCACGGCTGTGTTGTTCACCACATTTACTGTCAGTGTCTCTATTTGTACTTGTGTTACTTATTTTTTGATAGTTAATCAGATTCGTGCACTGGGGCTCCGGTTGCACTTTCAGTTTCAGTTTTGTTACAAATAGAACACTTTTAAAAATAATAGTCGTGTTTATATAGTCCCTTATACACTCACCTAAAGGATTATTAGGAACACCACATGAATACTGTGTTTGACCCCCTTTCGCCTTCAGAACTGCCTTAATTCTACGTGGCATTGATTCAACAAGGTGCTGAAAGCATTCTTTAGAAATGTTGGCCCATATTGATAGGATAGCATCTTGCAGTTGATGGAGATTTGTGGGATGCACATCCAGGGCACGAAGCTCCCGTTCCACCACATCCCAAAGATGCTCTATTGGGTTGAGATCTGGTGACTGTGGGGGCCAGTTTAGTACAGTGAACTCATTGTCATGTTCAAGAAACCAATTTGAAATGATTCGACCTTTGTGACATGGTGCATTATCCTGCTGGAAGTAGCCATCAGAGGATGGGTACATGGTGGTCATAAAGGGATGGACATGGTCAGAAACAATGCTCAGGTAGGCCGTGGCATTTAAACGATGCCCAATTGGCACTAAGGGGCCTAAAGTGTGCCAAGAAAACATCCCCCACACCATTACACCACCACCACCAGCCTGCACAGTGGTAACAAGGCATGATGGATCCATGTTCTCATTCTGTTTACGCCAAATTCTGACTCTACCATCTGAATGTCTCAACAGAAATCGAGACTCATCAGACCAGGCAACATTTTTCCAGTCTTCAACTGTCCAATTTTGGTGAGCTTGTGCAAATTGTAGCCTCTTTTTCCTATTTGTAGTGGAGATGAGTGGTACCCGGTGGGGTCTTCTGCTGTTGTAGCCCATCCGCCTCAAGGTTGTACGTGTTGTGGCTTCACAAATGCTTTGCTGCATACCTCGGTTGTAACGAGTGGTTATTTCAGTCAAAGTTGCCCTTCTATCAGCTTGAATCAGTCGGCCCATTCTCCTCTGACCTCTAGCATCAACAAGGCATTTTCGCCCACAGGACTGCCGCATACTGGATGTTTTTCCCTTTTCACACCATTCTTTGTAAACCCTAGAAATGGTTGTGCGTGAAAATCCCAGTAACTGAGCAGATTGTGAAATACTCAGACCGGCCCGTCTGGCACCAACAACCATGCCATGCTCAAAATTGCTTAAATCACCTTTCTTTCCCATTCAGACATTCAGTTTGGAGTTCAGGAGATTGTCTTGACCAGGACCACACCCCTAAATGCATTGAAGCAACTGCCATGTGATTGGTTGGTTAGATAATTGCATTAATGAGAAATTGAACAGGTGTTCCTAATAATCCTTTAGGTGAGTGTATATTCTGACTGCTTGCTGTGTTGGTTTTGTGTCCAGAGGGCTTTTTCCTCCACAGCAGGAACGCTAGCAGTGGCAGTAAAATTCGAGGCCCGGCTGCCCGGCCTGAGCCTCGGTGTGTCGTAAGAGATCTCGCCCACGTGAGGTGCTCCTCCACCGGCTTGAGCCCGCACTACAGCCCGCAGCTGCAGCTGTAGGAGATCTCGCTCTCTCAGTTCGCTGAGAACAAGCTCTTCTCGCTCTCCCGGTCGATGCATGTAGGCCTCGGTTTTAGATCCCGCGCGCCGCCAGCTCTGGCTGTCCCGGGAACGACGGGTTCCTGAGGTGGACAGGACCCACCTTATGGATGCCCCTACTTTGCCAGGCTTCACCTTTGGCCCCTCTGTGGAGGAGATGATGTCACGCACCCTCCAGGAGAGAGAGCAGTCCCTACAGCTGGCCAGGGTTTACCCCGTTGCACCTCAGGCCCAGCAGAGCAGGCAGCCTACAGCAGCTCACCAGCGGGGAGGCCCCCAGACTGCAGCTCCCAGGCCACAGCAACTGTGGAGCTGGTTCAGCAGGGCAGACATACATCTCTTTGCCTCAGTAGAGTCCACATACTGCCCACTATAATTCTTCATCCAAAACCGCTCAGGAACCCTAGGGATTGACACACTAGCCCACACATGGCCGTGCTGTCCCCTTTACGTCTTCCCACCATTCCCCCTTCTCTTGGTGGTCCTGTAGAAGGTCAGGAGTGAACAAGCGACAGTTCTGCTGATAGCCCCACAGTGGCCTCGCAGATTCTGGTTGGCAGCTCCCTGTGAGAGCGGACTTGTTGTTCGAGGTGCAGGCCCCTGAGCGGGAGTGTTTGATTGCCTGGGGTCTGTCAGATGCGGTAGTAGCCACTATTCATTCGGCGAGAGCTCCCTTTATGAGGTTGGCAGATGTTTAGGACCTGGTGCCAAGACAGCGGTCAAGACCCAATTAATTGCCTCATTGGGGTCATATTACAATTTCTACAGGAGCTGTTGGACCAGGGCAAGTCCCCATCAACGCTCAAAGTGTATCTGGAGGCCATCTCCGCATGTCATGTCCGGATTGATGGCGAGCCCCCTGGGTCTCATTTCATGGCTGTGCAGTTTCTAAAGGGAGCTCGATGGCTGCGGCCTCCTCGCACCCCTTCACTGCCCGCATGGCGTCTTGATGTAGTGCTGGACGCACTTTCCCAAGGCCCATTTGAGCCACTGAACTCAGCTGAGCTGAAACTGGTGTCACTTAAGACTGCATTTTTGCTGGCAATTACCTCTGCAAAATGCGTGAGCGAGTTACATGCAATGTCCGTACACCCATGTATATTGTTGTTTAGCTTGGCTACTCTGTTGACTAGCCGGCTGTGTATTATGTTGTGCTTTACAGCTTGAGCAGTGCTTCCGACTTGAAAGATAACGATAGGTTGCGATTGCAACCCCGGTTATCTGAAAAAGGAAGCACTGCCCAAGGGTCATGCGGGAGTCCTGCTCCCGGCAAAAGAGGACGAACCTGCGCAGACGTCACGTTTTATATAACAGGAAGGGGAAGGGACCTGTCCTGAGTGACAAGCGCAGGGGCCAATGGCAGCTTTGATAGAGTGACATTTCAATCGGGTTCCTACGGAACCTACGGGTTCCACTGCCCCTCCACCTTGGGCAGTGCTTCCTTTTTCAGATATTTTAATTTGCCCCCCATACTCTTCCCCTCCACAACAACAGATATGTGACAGCATCTGAGATATTGTATTCATGAATACTGGAAAGCTGTACATTTGAAGATTTATGAGAAAATATGTTAATAATTAGTATTGAGATGTGTATTATGTGGGGTGAGAATGTTTTTCTTTTTTTTTTAGATATTTTCATTGTACCTAGGGCTTAATTTATAACACTGATGTTGAAAAGATCTAGCAGAGACATATAATATGTTTCATTTAATCTTTTCACATCTGTCATCACTCAGGAGAAGATCTGCTGTTGATGTGTCATTAGTTACTTTCTATTCAATGTGAAGAAACTATATTTTCTGACATTTATAGCAGTATTGCAATATTACACTACTGTAAAATTACAAATTAGTGTTCTTGTTGATTATGACAAACAATAAAATATGTATCCTTGTGACCCAGAGGAAAGATTTGGATCAGGCAGGTCAAATGTAACTTCCATATTCATTAGAGATTCAGAATTTTTATAATTTATAATTAATTAATTATAATTAATTCTGTGTCAGATCAAAGCCAAAGTTATACATTGAAAATTAAGAGGAAAATATACACAGACTTTGAACTTCCAATATGTATACAGTAAACTTTTATTTGCTATACTTACTACTGTATATCTGTCCTGGAAACTGGTAAATTATATCAGATGTAAAAATGCCATTTGCTGTTATGGTAGGAAAAAAAATATTGAGTGGTTCATTTTTGTTTTATTCAGCATTAGGCCCCCATTAATTGAAAAACTAAGAGAAAAAACAACAATCTATCAATAGATCAGTAGAATTGTATTAGTAATACAGCAATTCAAGTCAATGTCAGTAGCTGCAAGTCATTTAACTACTCAACGTATACCTATATCTATATCAAGCTAGTACCTTTTCAATAATAAGTCAGCCCATGCAAGAGTATAAACACTTGCCTGTATTCTCTTTTCAGTTAAGCAATGTAAAGTCTGAAGGAGTACTCCTTGTTGATCCACAAGTACTCTAATCCATCCTTTATCTAAATATTACATGGTTAGACATGGAGTAGCATCTTATCTCTAATGGGAGCTGAACAGATGAGGTTCATAGTTCTAAATACCAGAAATCCAAACTGTAGCCTTCTTAGCTTGGTCTGAAGTGGTTCAAAGATTATCAGGTGTTGATATTCATCACTAGACCCTTAAGTATCAGCCCCCTCCCCCACCCTGCTAGCTCCTGTTGCAACCACCCATAATCAATGGTTTTCAAGTTATTGCTTATGTCTGCAATGTGTGGCAGAATATTTCACCTACTGAGGCTTTCAGGTGCTATATCTCATGGTAGTCCAGACTTACATGTATATCTTCTCTGTACTGTGAATGTCTTCAATTTAGGTCATATCTCTATTAGTTTAACTCTCTCAGGTTCCCTATAGTCTAACTCCAGCTGCTCCCCTTAGATACTTTTTTGTAAAGTAAAAATTAGCCATCATTTGACATTTTAAGAGCTTACAAATCCACCAATAGGTGATTGAAGAGCACATCATGTATGTATTTCTTCAGTTACCTAAATAGAATTCCAGAGCTCATGCAATTTCCGTTCAGTATGTAAGTATTCAACAGCATTTTATATTACCATATTTTATATGCAGTATACAGTGTAGTCCATGTACTCCCACACCGAAAAGGAAATCAGACTCATTTTTCCCCCCTGCCAACTGGAAACAGTTAAAGTGTCAGTATGAGAGGTGTGCTCTTCACAGCTGTTGTGGTTATTCTCAGGCCCTCCTTCTCCTGCTCTAAGTATATCTTTTAACTGGCACACTCCTACTGTCCTTTTTCAATGAAACCCCCACAAGAGCCATCCTTCTGAAACAACCTACTATATGTAAATCCTGGACTAGCCCCTAGTTCTTTCTAGCCTAGTCTACTGCAACTCTCCCCTGACATGTCTGTCTTAGTTAGCAACCTACTCTCTTCAGGTCATCCAGACTTCTGCTGACCTCCTACTATTTCCTGCTATTTTATCTGTCTCTCGTCTCCCATGAAAATCATCTCCAGTCTCTTCACTGCCTTCCTATTTGTTTGGAATCTGTTCATTTTGCTGTCCACTCTTCCATTCTGCTGTTTTGTCTCTTCATATATTCAATCTCATCCTGTCATTCTCTTTCACTCTTCTAGCCCCTGAAGGCAATCAGTCTCTTGGCTCCCAGCTACTGGAGAACATCTGTATTCAACCACCTCTGACCACTTTCTGATGCTTCTGCCCTTGTAGACACCTATGATTTCTCTCTCTCTCTCTCTCAATGTATAAATGTCCCACTATTACACTGTTCCATAACAAGATCAGATCAGAAGCTGCTTAAATTGTTGTAATGTGTGCTTACTTTACCTTTTTGGGTTGTTTCTCTGTATATCTCTTATTTTTATATATTGTAATCTGTATTTTTTTACATACAGTGCTGCGTAACCTTCTTGTTTAATGTGAGTTGGCTTGGGAAAAGCCATCAGCCAAATGAAATAATACTAATGGTAAAAATATGTATGTCCCGGTCAACGGAGTTCATCAATGTCCCCTGGTAGCTTGACAGTCAAGCAAGTGGTGTGTCTAATATAATGGATCGGCAGGAGTTGACAATGTAACAGTCGCCCCAGTGGGAGGTGTGGCCTTCCTGCTGTTGACTCCACAGCTCCTGGGGGTTCCAGATAGACAGCGATAGGGCAGATGTCTCGAGGGTATTGTGTGTGCCTAAGATTTGAACAGACGGCAAATAGTAGTGAACAGCAATTGCCAATTTCAAAATGGAGAAATAATGAACAGATTTAACCACACTAAATGAGCAAGTAAAGGACTGGTCTACCATGTCTACTCAGTGCTACAAACTGTCCATAGGCCTTGCGTCTTGGCTCCACACGTCCACTAAATGCTGCCCCAGATTAAATAACGAGTGACAGGTCGGGATGGAGGGAGACTGTGCAAAAACAAATTGAATGTGAAATGGAGAACCACCTTATTACAGCGACCAGCATGTATGCCAGATGAGTGACAACAAACTAGATGGTAGCACAGTTGAATGCCTCAGTAACATTACAGGCATCCCTGTCTGCAGAGAAGGGATGTTTGGCTAAATTGAAGAATGGAAATATCAGTATTAGTATTCATAACAAAAACACAATAAAAAATAAGGTTGATGACATGCAGAGCAGTCAGGTAATCTGTGGCCATTGGACAAGTAGTCGACAAAATGAAACTCCAAAAATTGGGTTTGCTGAGAGGCAGAGAGATGTTTTTTGAGGTGTGCTTTGCTCTGTGTTTGTTTCTGAAAGGCGACTGGTCAGAGTTTAAACACATTACTAATACAAATTATGTTTTATAGATGTTTCACAAATGTGAGCACTTCCTGTCTTGTTTCTCTCTTTTGCAGAAAAGGTTTCAATGTCATGCAGAAGGATCAGGCTTCATCAATTCATCAGGATGTGTTTACTTTATTTTTATGTGGGGGCAGGGGGTGCACATCCATCTAAGATTTTGAGACACCTGTGTTAACAGTGTGTTGTCCCCATGGGTAGGAGTGGAGGAGGAAGCTGGCAGGATGGAGTTTGAGTAGCCTGGTGATGCTCAATTTCACAAATGTACTGTTACTGAGATCAGAGATTTTTGCCACAGCGTTTTGGCCAAGATTCATATTGTCAGCTGGTCATCCCTTAATTAGACCTGTTTTAACTCAGCAGCGATGTACTGACTTCATGCTAGAGTCTTCTATGCAGATGATACATGCAGTTCTTTAGGAGGGTTTTCATATGCTCTAAAAGGTGACCAATGTAAATACACTTGGCATTTCAATAAGTGCAACATGGGTACGTGCGGTCGAAGATGGTGGGCAGTCATTCAATAATTTGTGTTAAATTCTGCCGTTTGGAATCCGTCTGTTTTAGAGGAATCAAATAGATTGATGTATATGTGAAATGAAAGCTTCACAGATAAGTGACTATGCTGCCAGATATTGAATAAAGATATGCCACCATGCAATTTTACACTTGTCAAATTTACAATAGGATTGTTTTTTACTTTCCTTAGCTATAGTGAAACAGAACATTACAAATTAAGCTGAGAACAGTCTGCGCATCTGATAAAAGTCTTGGCATCTATTCCACCTACAGCGGGGTATTTCTGAACTCAGGGATAAAGGGGTAGAGAAAACGGGTCAAAAAGATTAAGAATATATTTGAATTAAGTGATCAATTTGCTTACAATAACTAAAAATACAAAACAAAGGGCCTTCTGAGGATTTCATTGTAAAATGTCAAAAACTGCAGCTTTGGTTTGAATTAAATAAAAAACTCAACCCACTCAGCATTAGTAAATTCCCACTTGATTACAATGTTCTATTGGCCATTATCTAGTATTGTTTATAATATTTATGCTTGGTAGTTGGGTCAGTATGTCATTTAATACGGGGCTTTATTAAGAAAAAATGTATTGTATTATTAAATATATCCCATTGTATTGATTTTTGCCATCTGTTGTTGTGAAAATGTATTGTTCAATTTAAAACCAAGTAAACAGACTTCATATGTGCTGTTAAATCTGGAAAAAAAACTATATATATAGATGCAGCAAATTATATTTATTCCTGTCAGTTTGTACAGACCCAGATTTCCTATTGAAATTGAAAATGTAACATATGGCTGGTTTAACAGGTCTGATTATGCTTTAGAGATTTACATGAAAAGTTTGCCATATGTTTATTTATTTCTTTAATCTTTAAAATATGCTCCATAATTGGTTCAAGTGTCTTTATAACAGTGTAAGGGTATTATTTTAAACTGTAAGTAATGTTCATATCTGTCATTTGCTTCTACCCATATTTCTGAATCATGTTAATGAGACCTCTGCGAAAATCAATCAATAGAAAGATAGACAATGAGATAGAGAGATAGGAATTTTTCACCATATTTCATAACTCCATACTAGAATTTCATTCAGTATTGGAGATTTGTCAAATTAATAATATAGAGAGAATTTTACATTCCCTTCATCTATATATGCAGTTCTGTCCTGGACCTGATTGAGCCCTACAATGTCAATGATTCCAGCCTGTGCCAAGATTGGACACGGTTGATATCAAGCAAATGTTTAAATCTCACTGTGAAAATTAGACAGCACAACACCATAAAAAACTGTGCCATACTCAGCGACCTTATAATTCCAGGTCCTCTTACGCTCCTAACTATTCCCTCTTGCATGATTGAAATTAGCCTTGAATAATTAACAGATGGCAGGAGATATTAAATTAGATACCCCTTTGTACAAAGTGTCCTTTTTTTTTTTTTTTGCAAACATTGCTTTTGATTTACCAGTCCAATAGTTTAAAATCGAGCCTGTTGACGAATTTTAAACAGCTCGCTTTTTTATAGTCGCCTCCCGCGAGAGCAGATGAGGTTGGCTCAGTACCGGCAACCTGCTTACAAGCCATTAATTATTCTCACGGGATATCATGTGTAAGGCACACAGTACCCCACAGCTGCTAATACACACGTATGAACCCACTCAATCACATGAGACTGATAAGGCACAAAAAAAAAGAAAAGAAAATGACAACATGGGGATTTTCCCTCAGGGAGGGCAACACGCCATTGTACAGCAGATGAGAAATTGTGGATTTCAGGAAAAGCGCTGAGTGAAGGGCTCTTTTTAAATCATTCACTTGGTGTTTTCACACCATTAATGGCAGCCTCAGTGACACATCTGGCAGCACACCAGTAAAGGAGCAATGTGGCGCTTTACTCACAGGATTAAAAATAGACAAGTTAAAAATGGCAGGTACTGAAAAATATTTAAACCGCAGCAGAGACTAGAATTCAATTAATTTGTCAGGTATCAACATGCAGGAGACTCGGTGGGCCTATATGAAATCAAACAATGCCGTCATCGTGTACGTATTGATTTCCTCGATAGAAACATGCATAGATACAAAAATACCTACAATCAACCCGCACAAACCTGTATATTTCAAGGATGCCCATTGCCTTGGGGAAAAGTGTGTGTGTGTATTTAAATGTGTGTGTTTTCACTCTTTTGTTTCCTTTAACAGGCTATCTGAATGAACTGCAATTTGCAAGGCTTTTGTGACTGCTTTCTTTTGACTTTTCTCTTTTGTATGTTATTTTACCCTGTAAAACACTAATTCAGAGGCAAATCAAGAGGCTAATGTGCAGGGTCAGCTTCACTTGGCACACTTGTTTTGTTGCTTCACATGCAAGACAAACAGAGGCAAAGGATTGGCTAAACCCCCTCTCCTCTCTTCTGTTAGTGAATGGCAATAGTTTGATGTAATTCTATTTTTTTTAATCACTTGAAGGTTAATGTCCTGTGGCATCATGTGGGTGTTTAGTTTTGAATTGTTGAAGTAGGTCCCAATTACTTACAGTTTTATTCATATTGCACATTGCTTTACCAAATCAATCAACCCTCAGTGACACATCATTTTGCAAGCCATTACACAGCAATAAAAACCTAACAATACGCATTCTGATAGTTGCAAAAACCCTTGTAAATATCTCAAGATGTTTCCTTAAAATCATATATTCATGATGTGCAGTCACAACATTAATAATATTATTATTATTATTATTATTATTATTATTATTATTATTATTATTATTATTAATAATAATAATAATAATAATAATAATAATAATAATGTTACATTCCTATCATTCTGCTGCAACATATAATTTATTATGTGGAGTCAAATGACAGCCAGAAAATGCAGGCCGGTATAAATTTGACAAGTAGCTATTTTTAAAAGCTTAATTGAACAGTGCAGTCATTTTATAAGTCCACCTGACAGTTAAAAGAATACACTTTAAGGTCTTGCTTGTCTACAGTGCCGATGTAAATGGTGACAACTGGTTTAAATCTCAAGCCATATAAAGAATGTACACAAAACCTAGTTTTACCAAACAGAGGTGTGAGATCATATCCTATTATGTCCTCAGGAACCCAGTGAGACCATATTGGACAGGCTGAGACTCATCCTTCTGGGAACTGTTGCTCGGCAACATCCACTGATTAGGTTACTTGGGTTAACAGTGGATCTGGCTGGGCAGGAGGATCAAAATGTGTTCATCGATCATCAGTCTTCATTCCGTTTAGGCTGTAGTTGTGACAGCACAAGGACGTATTCTGCGTTGCTATGCTTCAGCAGTGATATAAGCATTTCAGCACCAGCTAAACACTCTAAATAAATCAGGTTATCATTCTACATTAATTGCTTCTGTTTTATTTATTTTTGTCCAGAACACTGAGCAAACTAATACTTTAAATCCTCTTGAAAAAGCCCTAGTCTGCCTAAAAAGACCAGTCAATCCTAATAACCTATTTATACTTAATCCAGGAATAGCTCTATCATCTAATCGCCAGAAGACTCTACTTTACAGTGACTGTGTAAGTGAAGTGAAGCCGTTCCAATGATAAGGCGCTGTTTGAGATCATTAGCTATAATCGGGGACGACATATATAAAAGGTTTCTCTAGTGTCATGCAAAGCTCAGCTGTGTCCAGCGCCTCAGAAATTCCCGGCACACCAGTGGCCACGCATTGCTTTCTAACCTCTTCTATGTTCAGTGCACAGTTGATTAGACACCAAGACAACTGCTCAGAGATAGATAGATTAAATAGACAAATAGATTCTAGGGGAATGACATCCTTTTCAATTTTACCCTCCAATTTAGGAATTGAAAATCAGTTATCTTTCAGAAGTCAGAAGTTGGTTTCTGCACACTTCTGGCGGAACCCGATCAAAAACATCACTCCATCAAAGCTATTGGCCATGTCATGCCATGTCACTCAGAGCACGTCACGTCAGCGCAGGTTCGTCCTCTTTTGCCATTTCGCTGGACTCGAGAATGTGAGCTCTCTGGGTCTGTGTTTGTAATAAACATTCAAACCACGTATTTCGCCTGGCTGGCTTCACTTTATAGTGTTATAGTGTTCACTACCATTTTTTCGGTACACATCGTCTCTGTCTTGTGTGTCTTTAGTTATTATCGATAGCTAATACCAATTCTGTTCTGTCCGTGCACCGGTTCACAAGAAGAGCCTTTAAAAAACATAGTTGTGTCTATAAAGTGCCTTATATATTCCAACTGCTTGCTGTGTTGGTTTTTTGTCCACAGGGCTTTTTCCTCCACAGCAGGAGCACTTGCAGCGGCAGTTCAATTTGAGGCCCGGCCACCCGGCCTGAGCCGCGGCTGTGGCTGTCACTCAGTTCGCTGAGAAAGAGCTCTCCTTAGCCTCCTTATCCATGTGTGCAGGCCTTGGTTTTAGATACCGCTATGGCTGGTGGTCTACTACCCTCTATCCCTGGACCCCACGTCATCCGGTGTCCCCAGAAACCCCGGCACACACACTGTGGTTCTGCACCTGGTGCTTGGAATATACAGTGTTCTGTCCAGCAACAACAAGGTTACGTCTGGTTGGTGTTGCAGTGCCACCATGTCCATAACTTACACTTACAGCGGTGAGCCTGCTAGCCCAATTGTCATGGCGGCGTTTCGGTTGTTGTGTGCCCCCTTGTGCAAACACTGACTGGCTCCCTGCTTCATGTTTCCCTGGTCATGCATGTATGCGCTCGGCGACGAGCTCCTTTCACCCCCCCAATTGCGCCACTTGCGGCCGACGCACCTTGCCTGCCTGAAGTGGGGAGGTCCTATGCCCTGTGTGTCTGGACACCAACAGCGGGCACGATTTGGCCACAACTTCCGGGTCTGCTTCTCCGCCTGTGTCAGCTGCTGTGACGGTGATGCGTGCTTCCTTTTTCAGATAACTGGGGTTGCATTTGTAACCTATCATTTGTCTTAAATAGCAATGGATGAAAGAAACAAAACAAGTTGCAATTATTCTAGCCATAATAAGTAAATGTGACTTGTCTGTACATTGCCTCCTCATAAAAAACAAACAAACAAATAATACAAACATCTAACAGGCTGTGTGTGCTGTCATCCACATCACATAAATGAGAATCATATGCTAAGCCATCACGAAAATAACTGGATGTTTCAATTCATTTCCAAAAGCAGTGTAACTTTCAAGAGGAGAAAAGTCATTGTAAAGTGTTTCAATACAATCACAAATTATTATCTGGTGCCCAAAAGTATGCCAAAATTTATGTTATTATACTAGGTTTAGTGTACATTATATGATATTATATGTAATGCTTCATGAAATACTGATATAATTTTAGAATGAATAGTTACTGCAAGTTACTAAAACCAAATGAGTCTTTGAGAACACAGGATTGAAATGAACCTTAATTGCAGCAAAGGTGGCTCCTCTGCCCTTTGTTAGTATTTTGGCTGGAGTGATGTCTCACTGGGGCTGTTATATTGACTTACTGACCAGAATGAGAAAGGAGCAAAATTCCCCATTGTCATAGCACAGCTAATCAGATGCCCATTTTAAATACCTTCAAGCAATCTAAGACTTGGCCAAAGCCTTTATTTTCAGTTCAGTTTTAGGCTTGGCAGTGACTAGATAAGTCACTGACTAGCTCGTTGCCCTGTTTATTCTGAGTCATTGTACCTTGCTCTGTTTTGTATGTTAACTTGAATGTTTAATGTCTATTAAAACAATAATTAAATTAATAAATACATAAAGCTTATACAAATAATTGTGTTAAATGACTTGACCACTCTAAATAAAACAATATTTACTTATTACTTATTTGTTTTTTGACAGGTTTTATTCATATATATTAAATATATTAGGCATTAGATATGAAATGCTTTTCTATACCATCTGCAATATTTCTCAATGCTCCAAAGTACTACAGCTGTAAATAATAGCATTTTCTAATTCTGAGTCTATAAATGCAATTGAAACAGTCTTACAATGCAATGTGAATATCAGTCAAACTTTTTTTTTGGTATAGTGCCCTTGCCACAGAGTACTTCACAGATTAAAACAACAACACAAGATTGTGATTAATACACAATGTAAAAGTAAACCATTAGGCATGGAGGAGAGAAAAACAAAAACTCCAATAGGATGACAGATGGTTACAGGAGAAATAAATCTTGGTGCGTCTACAGCTTAAAGCCTAGGCCTAATGGTTGCCTCCCCTCTGAGCCCCTGATACTTTACTCATGGAATTTGCTTTTATTTGGTTGCCACTGCATGTAGCCTGCCGACATGATACTGATAATCAAGGAGAAGAGTTTTATCTTGCCGAGTTTGTCTGACTTTGATTTTATTCTACATTAGCATTGAGCAAGGATCTGATGCCAAGAGTATGAACCTAGCCTGGTGTCCCAATATTACAAAATACTTTTCTGTGTAAAATATTATAATTTATTTTTGTACATTTACAAAGTTTAATCTAAATGTGTTGAAGATTGTGTTCATAAAGATAAAATAAAAAATACGGAGAATCAAAACTTACTAGATGTATACTACATAAATTGATTGTTTGTCTGATACTTTGACATCAGCCTCATTTACCAATAAAATGACATATCACTCAAGATGACAAATGTCAGAACGTGTGTATCCATAGAAACTGCTCCCATTCACATGCGATGTTCTTTGTAAGTTTTCTCTTTTGTTGACTTATAGACAAGGTCCAGCTAAGTGGAAGCTAAAACGTGACCTTCAAAGCATAGTCTTTGATCCCATATTTAAAAAAAACAAAACAGTTTTGGGTAATGGTCACTTATTTCCAGGTCTGTTGTATTCCTTGCCTATTCTGTGGCTGAATCATGTCATTTGATCTGACTTTTGGGGTGAATATTAATTTTATGAGGAAAAATGCATACCATGCCAAGCTAATTTTACTTGTAATTAATTTAAGCCTTCATTATGAGTTGGGCGATATGCTTTGCTATTGAAACACAGGTGTGTAGAATATGTTTTAGGCCACATATATCAATTTACTGTGGCTTAGCAATCCCTGAGTATTAAAACGTAAGCATTCAAGTGTTTTGGTAAAATAAATCAAAACATTGAACACACGTGAACTATAACAAATATGACTATTCGCAAAACAAGTCTGGGTCTTGCTTGTTTGGAGGAGTTTCATGTTTTCTACTGAATAACATCATGCTGGTTTATTGAAATGTAGTTTTAAACATTGCCTCAAGATTGAGTCCAAGAACAAAGTAAGCAACTGGTAACCAAAAAACTTCAAATGATATGCAAACTCAGCACTAAATTACAATCTTTAATATGTACAGGAGTGCTGGTTGTTTCTTAGGTAACAGCACCTCATGTGGACACATTTTTATTATGTGTCTCTATGTACCTCTTAACATGTTCTGTGCTTTAGCCAATATTAATGTCTCTGTGTTACCAATGCACAGCTGAAAAGTTACACAAAAACGGCACATTGTATTAGCATATTTAACTTGTCCATTCTTATCCACACAAAAAGCTAATTTTGTTCTAATTAATCTTTATATATATATTATTTTTTTAGCAATAAATTAAATTAAAACCAAGATGCATGTTGACCCTCAAGGGTAGAACATTATATGTTACTTAAAGGGGTTGTGTGACCAATAGGTACCTCTTTGATCTGTAAAATCAAAAGGGGAATAAGAAATAAGGATTTCTTGTTTTTAATTATATAAAAAAAAATGAAAAACATATATATGTATATTGTGAAGATGTGCATTTTATCCTGTTAACAAGACAAGTAATTCTTACTTCTTATAACTTGTGGCTCAGTTGAACTAAGATGAACTGATATTTCCTTCAGAGTTGCTTTGCTGGACTCACCATCTATCCAGAAGCTCTTTTCACTCTCTGCACCAAATCAGATAGTGTTTGTGAACAACAGAGCATAAAAGGAAAGTGTTCAACTCAGGCCACAGTTCTTCTGGTGAGGTCTGGTGAATATGTCCCAGCTGATTTTCACTCCCTAGATCATTCATGGAGGATGTCCCACCAAGGTCAACATCAAGTCTTCAACAGCAGTCTCCTAGACACTTGACACATACTCCTAACTTTGCAAGATTTTACATCTTAGAAAATCTTCTGTTTGTAGTTTTGCCACCTGTTCTTGAAGTTGTCTTGGTACTCTTGATAAAGATTTGCATTAAAGGGTCTATAATGGGGAAAAAGGAGTCTTCCTGATGGCAAATTAGGTGATTTTTCATTAAACCAAGAAAGACACATTTTAATGACACCATTATTTTAACATTGCAACCTAAACACACAACCAGAGGCCATTTGTTTCATTTCATGTTTCAACAATTTCCAAAAATAAGAGTTTTTTTGTTTTTTTTTAAACCTGGTCTAGTAAAAAGTTATTTATTTATATTAGCTGTCTTCGTAGATTTAATGTATTGTTCTCCTGTCATTTTGGTTAGCATGACTGAATCCAGACTTTGACACTAACACCCAAATATGTCCTCTACCAGCCTCCATCATGGTGTATCTGTTCTCCATCATGTGTGGTTTATGGGGGGAAAACAATGTGTAATTTCTCTGGGAATTATTTTTGTCAAGTTCACACACTTAATAAAGCGTGTGCAGTAGGTCCAAGTTGTATTTCCAGGTCTATATTAAACGTATTATATTACATTTAAATATGTGCTTCATTTAGCTATGATGATATGTTTCAAAGATTAGACGAAGTTGTGTTGTTTACAAAAATTTATTCATACAAATCTTACAACACTTTTAAACATTTATAAACGTTACCCCTAAGGAGTTCCGTGTGTAATTATAATGAGTTTGCTTGTTGATATTCATTTTCACACATTAGTAATATATATATATATATATATATATATATATATATATATAAATATTTAATCACGTTTAGTAAGGCTTTTGGCGCTTTCAAAATTATACACAGTAGGCTGTACGGAGAGAGTACTATGATGCTTGCAACTAGCTATCAAATCTCTAAACTAGAACTCCAAAACAATTGAAAAAATAAATAGTAATAACGCACTTTAAGCCTAATCCTGGTGCTACTAAAATCAAAGTTCTGCGCAGCACATAGACAAGCACCAGAAAGTGAAATGTAAGCTGATGGGTTGCAGCATTGTAGGGCCACTAAATAGCCATCTGTGATTCGTGGCGATTTTAAAGTCGAAGCAAGGCACCAAAGCTGCAAGCTGCATCCTGCGTCACAAAGCCTGGAGGAGAATGCAAAATTAAAGAAAGATTGATTTCATACACAAGACTCAGGCACAGATCGAATCACTTTGTTCTACTGCTGCTACCAAAAGGCTCAACTGGCAGTGTCTGCATGGGGTGGTTTGCATAATACTAGATTTCCTTTTCCAAACTTTACATTAGTGGTCGATAGAGTAAAGGTGTGTGGTGTTTTAATTGCGAGTCTTAAAGCAGATACTCCTGGAAACAATCATTACATTTGTGAGGACTGATTTTAAATCTTCTTGTCTATTTTTATTTCAGGTTTTTTTTAGTAGTAGCAGTTCAGCAGTTTTAAAGCTTCGTACATCCTATATCAATTTGAATTAGTCAAGTTGAACTTGATTCTTCTCTTAGAGGATATGTGTGAGGAAAAAGTCATTCAGTGGGATCCCGTTGTAGTAATGAGGTGTGGTAACCTTTTGCCCAGCTCTCTCCTTCAACTTTTATAACCAGCTTGTTGCTTCAAAAGAATCAATTCGTCTCAGTGCTAATCTACCCTGATCTCTTTCACAGTGAGCCCTATTCACAAAGCTTTAACATGCAAATATTTTAAAAATGACTGCCAGTTCATTTGGTTTCTGGTCATAGAAACAATTATGGTTATTTACTAATAGAAAATCAATTTAGGGAGAATTCAATTAAATGTGACAGTTCTATAGCTACTAAAAAGTGTAGCTAAAAGAGAGTGCCACAATGTTTGAGTGTATGTACTCTACTCATGAAGTACATCCCACTAATTTGCAAATTGCCATGCGCTCTCCCAATAATGATTGAAAACCTGATGGAAACAGCTTTCCTAGTCTTCAGGTGCCCACTGCCACTTTTCTCTAAGTTTCACGTGTCGTTTTAATCTTTGTGAAAAGAAGATACAATTAATTGGTTTGCAGCAGTTGATAAATGGAGTCCAGTGTCCTTCAAAACCAGCCTAAAATCAACACATTTAAGAATCAATAAACCATAAATAAATCACTTAAATGCTTGTGAATAGGGCCCTAGTATACATTGAGCTGACCTGTTTGCAGTAAGAATACAGATCAGAGGAGAGACAAGAGGTTATCCAGTTGATAAATTTACATTCAACATTAAAGAAAAAATAGTGATTTTAAGTAATCTTCAAAAAATAAAACATTTACTACAATATACACAGTACAATGTAACCAAAATCAGTGAGCAAATAATGTTGTGTTGCTTTAGACTGCACTGTTTTAGTGGCTATTACAATTGTTTTTAATAATCTGTACTAATTTTACATATTCTTTTTCACATGACAGTAAAGTGAGGCACAATAATAAGACCAGGAAGAATCAACATTTAAGTTCTCATAATGTTTGGGAGAAATATATGATAGACAAGAAAAAGAATTAAATCCACCCACATAAAAAGTACCATGGTTTTATTATTTTATTTAAACAATCAAACATTATGCCTTTTTTATTGTGTGTCTAGCCTCTTACTATTTTGACATTCTTTTAAAAAGCCATGGTATGTTTTATTTGGGAAGTTAGTTATGAAAAACCTTCAAATGCTTTCAAGGTTTGTCTAAAGCTTATTTAATACATGGATAGCACTGGAGAGTAACACATGATACTTTGTACAAGGTCTAAGGACTAAACTTGAATCATCCACTGCAGTCAAGATGAAATCAAACATTCTGTATCTCTTTTTTCCCTTGTTGTTTGTTTTCGAGGGGTGCACGTTTTCCTCTTTGGACTATACTTTCAATATGGGAAAACTCACCAAATTAACTGGGGCATCTTTACCATCTGTCAAAAAGACACTAATACTTCCTAAAGTATTAATAGTGTGGTACTTTTTAGTACCTATTCTACCAAATAGCCCACAGGTTGAAAGCATGGTGGTCACCATTTAGCAAGAGTAGTTATTTTTGTTTGAAGGAAAGCAAAAGTACAAATTAGGAAAGGAATTAAATTAGATCATATATTTAGAGTTGAAGGTTACAGGGATAGGCTGAGGTGAGGAAAGAGAGGGCTAATATCCCTCCAGACAGGCTTTTGAAAAGGAGCCTTGGAACTCACCGGAATCTCGAGAGAAAACTGTTTCAGCCATTCTCCCAAATAAGCCTCATATTCCCCATCCGGGAGAGCATCAATGCCTTGTAGAATTTGGTCATAATTATAGTCTTCAGGGCTGTTGTGAATAAAAGACTAACTTCTTAATTTCAGTTACAAAAATAAGTGTAACATTCAATACAATGATTGTCTTTTGTGTCTATTTCTCTATATATTTAGATATGTATATATCGATGTATATATTTAAAAGACAGAGGAGTTCAGGCTGATTACGTTCGTGTACACACTTTCTTTATATTCATTTTATATATAGATATAGATATACATATAAACTAAAAGCTTGGTCCACAAAGTAGATCTGTGCGTTCTCAAGTGCTTTTGTACAAAAGAAAAACAATATTATTATCAAAATATTCATTTTAATGGCTTTACTTCATACATAAATACATGTTTAAAGAACACAGGAGCGATCCAATGATTGTTCGGTTATCTCAAAATGACTTGATCTCAGGGCTGTACGCACAGGGCAGTTTGATAAATGAACGCTACAAATAGGCTACTCGGCGTCCTTTGTTTCTAAATCTCTGTCTATACCTTTTCCCCAGGACCGCTGCAAGATATTTCTTGACAGCCATTTGTTTCCTGTAGCGGCTGTAGCTGTCTGTGAAGATCCCATCAGAATGCCTTTTGGATAACGGTTCTGAATCATCTTCCATATTGCTGCCCCCACTGCAAAATGGAAAACCAGGACATTTTCTAGTAGCACGAAACATCCCTCCCCCACCCACTCCCTCTCCTCTCCCGTGATTCAAATCTATGGCACTCTACAGACTTTGGCATTCTTGTCTTATCTTTCTTTTCTTATCTGAGCATATCAATTGATCAATCGGTAGATTTTTTAAACATAAAAAGCACCAGATGCATTAGTTACTAAAGCAAAATTATGTTTTACCTAGCTGCAACATTGTTTGTCGCTCATATAGGGGGTGCGTGGAGTTAGCGCTGATTTATGTCTAACCCTAGAGACTATATCCAATATAAATTATTCATATTGGAAATTTAATTTAT
Organism: Amia ocellicauda; assembly: GCF_036373705.1. Lineage (NCBI taxonomy): Eukaryota > Metazoa > Chordata > Actinopteri > Amiiformes > Amiidae > Amia > Amia ocellicauda. Next base: position 37,376,546 of record NC_089851.1, on the reverse strand, counting down.
TCACCCACGTGCATTGTGAACAGCGCTCCTTAAAGAAACATATTAAACAATAGCATAAACCAGGGCTTTTCCTATCTGGTTTTTGAATGTATTTTCGTTTCACTGCTTGTTAAAATTAATTAGTGCACTAGTTTTGAGGCAGGCATGACAATATTAAAAAACAAATCGATATTTTTAAACATGAAATGCTACAGATGAAAGGGGGATGGTCACCAACACATGGGGAGGGAAATCAGAGGGAACTTTGAAAGGGTAGGAAAGCAAAGTCACACACACACACATAAAGAAATCAAAAGGACATGGCAAGACAACCAAGAGAAACGCTTAAAATAGGTATCCTTACCCTACACGTTTTGCCATCAGAGAATGGAGATATTTTCTTGCTGATAACTGACCCAGCACCTTCCTGTAGGCTTTATTAAATATTCCATCTGCATGCCTTTCTGTTCTGAGATAATAAAACGCCAAACACATAGACCGTCAGTGACCCAGCGTAGAAAGGCAACATACCAAAATCATTTTGCCCTTTATGGTCCAAAATGTAGGCCATATCATTTAATTGACAGATTCATATAAATTCACACGTCTTAATTGGTTTGCAGAGAGGCATGTCATATTAATATCCATTCTCTTTCTCTCTGTCTCTTTGGAGCACCCTATTGATTCACTTTGGTTGACTTGGCACAAAAGGAAGGCTCTACAGGCTTTTACATTGTCAGATTCCAGCAAAAGGTGTGTCTGTGTAGCACATTCAGTCAACAACAAAAACAACCAAACAGAAACACGTTTAACAAAAAACAAAAAAACAAAACCAAAAAAAAGGTCCTAATAATGAAATGCCCCCACATGCTTTTCATGAAGATATACAATAATAATCACCTCTTCTCCGGTGGGTAATATAACGTGTACACGTCGTCAATGACAGAGGGAGGGCTTCGTATAGCAATTTGATCTCTGTCAAAAGCCAAGTCCTGTAACGAATTTCCGTCTTCGTCATACATTGGTACCTCACTTTCAAGTCTGGAAGAAAATAAGGCAAAGTTAGGGAATTACTTTGTACACACTATCTAATTTATAATAACATGATCAGTGCAGTTTTAGATTCATGTTGCTCTGTGTGTGTCCGTGTTGAGGGGGATCTCGTAAATATCTAAATTCTAATCTTATATATCAGATACATATCTTTTTAACTTTTAAATAGGCTATTTATGTATTTTTTTATTAAAATGTATCCGCAAAATCACTCACCACATACACCAGAGCATTATATAAAATATACGCCTAACAGGTTGATAAAGAAAATTGTATATAGGCCTGTTCTATTACATTGCAATCTTGCAAACAACTGCGTTTTCTCTTCATTTCATTTATTTGTGTTTATTTCTTTTTTCTTTTTCTAAACAGCTCTAAGCGACATAGCATTAAGGGGAACAACGAAATTGCAAGTAAACATATGTAATATTTAATTTCGTGTATGGAATTAATTTATAATGAAATATTTATTTAGTCAGATGTGACAATTAACATTCGGATCGGTTCCTCACACAACAGTGAACTGTCATTTTTTTTAAAGGCCTTCAAAAGGGATACCATCTGCCTCCTCTGAAAATGTATCCTGGATCGGTTTCCAAATTGAGTCTTCACTGATTAAATTAACAGAAAAACGCCGGGGTGACATTAAATGTTGAAACAGCAAAATTACACTTTGAATGTGGGTGTTTCGGATAAATACAAAAATATAATCACTATATATACATATCTATAGTTTGAACATATAGACATCTTGCATTGTTTTTTAAAAAGAGCTAGAACACTCTGAGGGATTTAATTGTATTGACTCTAGCTTCGAAATAAATAAATAAATAAATATGCTCATACATTTAATAATGAGCTTTGGTGCTTTGCTGGATGATCTGGTAATTCTGTGTTGAAGCATCCTTTCGTTCACCTCGCCCCATGCCTCGGCAAATGACGCCATTGCACTCACACCCAAGGGATCATTCCCCTCTATATACCCACATTAATCCCCTTTCCGAAAGCGGGCAAGGGTACTGTGGTTTCAAACTCCTTTAATAGGTTTTCTCTCAAATATTATACACCATACAGCGTGTAAACCCATTGCTTCCAATTCGATATTGCACAAAATATTTTTGCAGAATAATAATGCATTTGAAGTATTTGTTTTAAAATTCTGAAGCATTATTATCAAAATCATTTAAAGCATTCTGTCTGTAGTGTATTTCCCCTTCATCAAAAAAGCCTGTATGATGGCTTTTCCTAATTTCGTTATAAAAGTGCACTAATGCATGTTTTCATACATCAATTGCAATACATTATCAATGCATTCGTATAACATTTAAATTGAAAAATGTCTGGAAAATTAACAGATTTGATTTTACTGAACTTTTTCTTTTCCCACTTTTAGATATATACTTTCTCCCGTGCTCTGGCATATGGCAACATCATTGTCACTGTTGCTGCTAAAGCAGTAGGTGATAATGATGATACAGTGAGGCTAATTAAAATCATATGCGGAAAGAAATATTTTACCTGGAAATTCAAATAACGAAAACACATAAAACCACATTTCTGCTGAAATAACAGTAAAGAGAATGCAATTCACATAGGGTTACCTACCTAATTTTAGGATAACTAAGACCAATAGGTGAACAGTAGACACTGCAATGCATTATGATTCCGTAGATGAGTAATCCTAAAGTCGCTTTACTAGACATTGCCATTCTGCGAAAAAAAGGTAAAAAACAAAAAGTTAGATGTGACAACTGCTCTTGTAATAACAAACATTCCTGTTAAAAACGGCGTCTACGAAACAATCATGTATGTATCTCTACCGTTTTGCACCACAGCCAATTGTGCATAAAGATCATTAACGTAATGGCATAGTTGCTAAAATCCAAATAACTTAATACAGCATCCACTTGTTTCATTACGGAAAGAAATGCAAAGACTTTGTAATTGAATTTTATGTATCTTCCCGCCCCCCTTAAAAAAACTTTCTGAAAAAAAGAAAAGAAAAAAAAAAACATGCAGGTGCAACTGTCCTTAGGATAAAGATGGGTAAAAGCAAAACAAAAGAGAAAAGATGCATGTTCCGCTTTCCTTTAAAATCCGCAAACGTACTCCCAAGTTTCTTCATGAAGCATTTCGCTTTCTAATTCGTGTCTTTAGTCGGACTTGCCTGTGTGGAGAAAGCGGACATTGCCACATACCTATTGCAGAGTGCGCTGAGAGCAGTGCGGGATGCGATCCGAGCGAGGCTGAGCTTGTGAGAATGAGATAAAATCTTTCTCACAGCACTTCTTCTCTGAAGCGCCTCTGCAGTTTCCTTATGTGCCCGTCAATGTGTCCAACCCTCCACACTTTTATATACAATCTGCAGTTATCAGAATGCTGTACAAACAACGCTCCGTGAAAAGGAGTGTAAACATTTGTCTACATATTATCTTTATCCGAAACTTTTGTTGGGTGTACCGTTTCCCTCGGATTTTTATTCATGAATCCACCGGCTTGCCTTTTTTCAATAAGTCACATTAAGGATGCTACAGACGTCATCAACACTTCCTCCCGGAATATAATAAGACTTTTCCTTCCTCATCGATGAACTAGTCAGAGTCATAAACCTCACATGGATCCTTAGTAAAAACTTAATTTTCAGACAAAGGAGAGTGATCATATTTGTCAATGTACCTATTTAACGATATTACGGTCAGTTGAGGTCATTATATGTGGGCGGTTTCAATGCCTTTGGAACGAGTCAGTTTAAGAAATATCATGTTTTTATTTATTTATTACACCACTAAAAGCGATAATAACTGGAAATGAATGGGCTACTTTAATCCCTATGGATTTGATGAATTCTTAATAACTGGGGTTAGTAATGGACTGGAGCTGTCCACTCATGTGGTGCTGAAATATTAGGAATAATAGGAAACATAAATTGGGGGGTTGTTTCTTTTTCTTTATGTTTTGTTTTTGGCACAGGGGATTCTTAAAACTAGGAATACAGAGGACTTAATGCATACCAAAGTCCTAAATATCAAGTTGTTAAAATAAAATAATAGGAACAAATATATGAGTGGCTTGAGATTGTGTCAATGTACAATATAGCTCGCCATACATATTGTATTAAGACAGAATAGTTCCTTATCAAATCGAACATTTGAATTTGATATTTGTTCTTGTAAATTTCCATATATTGTATTTGTAAGCAAATTACTCTACAAGCGTGCCACCCATTAAGCTTTTTTAAGAGTAACCGTATTTAATATTGTTAATCCAAGTCCTAGGTAACGTCTTGAGGTTTTCTTTTTTATTGCTGGGGCAATAACCCTGTTTGTTTTAAATAGATTATGTTCTTTTTAACTTGAGGAGTCATACTTTATGAAAGCGTGGTTTATTAAGCCTATATATTCCAGGAATGGATATCTATCTGTTTTAAAACATAGTTAATTGATTTGAAACTATAATAACTATAATTTAAATTCATTAAAACACATGGGACAGTTATAGATGTGAGTGACTGTTCTTTATATTAGGATGGGATAATAGTAATACAAATAGGAAACAGTAAACATAATAATATGTGTATTTTTCGATTTCTTTCATATTTTTCCTTTTATCTTTTAAATTGTTATTATGTTTTCTAAAATACAGACATTAAACATGAAACACACATTATTACGTATTGTTTTACCATCAACAAAAGTAATAATAATAATAATAATAATAATAATAATAATAATAATAATAATAATAATAATAATAATAAAGAAATCCGCTAAATTAAATGCAAAGCTGTTGTTTTGTTGCTGTTGTTGTTGTTTTAAATAATCCTAGAATACAAATATGTCAATTTTCATTAATCAAAGGATTACATTTCATTCCCAGTCATGAACATAAGCTTGGTCGTGCAGGATATAGTGATTCACCCTGGCTTAGGTTTGAAGTGTACTTTGACGTCATGTGACGAACATTTTAAAGTTCTGAGTGCTAGAACTTTTTGTATTCAAGGCTGATTCTAAAAATGACGTCGAAAATCCAGCCTTACATAAACTACCATTCCAAACTACTATGTCAAGAGTGCCATCAAGTGGCTGTTTTTAAAACTTGTTGGGTTTAGATAGCTGTTCTTACTTTAGATAAATAATAAATAAAAAAGAAAGAAAAGGAAATATGAGTTTCAGTCCTCGGTATCAAAATGTTATATTAAAAGTTAAATCCTGTTTAAGTATTTATTATTATTTTACCACAGACAAAATTATAATGATGGTGATAGTGGAAATTAAAAAGTTTTTTCGCTCTGTTACACATTTAGGCTTAATTAAATTTGAACACGGGGCTGATCGTGGATTAAAACACCCATATTAACTCTTCAATTTGAAGCAATTGAAATCTGTAAGTAGTAAAAAATGCAAGAATGGACTAAACAGATACACACGACGTGTTTTTTTTTTAATACTTTGAAATATGAAATCTCATCGGTGTATCTTTAGAAATTACTATTACTATCCAGTAAAATTTTAACTTTTAACTGATTCAAATACTAAATTAATGATAAACTCAGCAATAATCACTCTTGCAATCTTTTGTTTTTCTGTCTTAAGAATTCATTTAGAAGACAGGGACATGCGGTTAATTACTTCACACTTCCCTCCTAAAGTACTTTCATCTACTTAGTTTGTATATTAATTTTAAACTGGACTGTTGTAGACATTTCACAATTGTCAACGACAGGCCTCAGTTTAATTATTTATTTTTGATGGGTTGTGGATGCTATAGTCCTCTGTTAAAAGCATCAGATTAATGTTTTACAAACAAGACAAAAAATAAGGCTTTCTAATGTTTTCTTTCTTTTTCTTTTAAAATGAAGACTGTCCAATCAACCAGCGGCAGATAAATGACTGGCGCTTTGGGTTCAAGACTAGGAGTTGCTTGTGCTTCTCATCTCACGTCCGCCTCCAGGAGCACTGCAACTTGGAATAAAGTTGTCTGTTGTGCTATAACGCCTGATTTATAACGTACATAATCAATATAACGTGCGTGTTATGTTTTTATGTATCTCACGTTTTTGTGTATGCATAATCGATAGAACGTCCACATTTGACTTCCTTGAATTGACTTAACCTAACATTGTATTATGTGAAATTGTGAAAAGGCTCGAGCACTAATGCATATTGAAGATTAACACAATTATGCGAGTCTTTAATATGGCCTCATCGTGAATATTTTGTATTGGTAAATACTTAGAACGACGAGAATACGACAAAAGATGAAGAACTTGGTTAATTCCCCGAACACAGATTTCTTGTATGCAATATATTAAGTTAACGCATTAAACAATACAACTTTTTAAAACTGTAACAATGTACACATATGTCGGATTATATTTGTAGACAATCCGTACATCTAACTGCAATGCGTTACTTCAGGTATAACGGCAAAGGATATGTATTTCCATATTTAAAGTGGGCTACCTTAATTATTTGAGATGAGCTGTTCAAGTGTTAATCAACACACGGGAGTTGACTTTCCACCATAAAGCATATCAAAGCACTAGATGCTAAATTATATTAGTTCCAATACTTTTATGACTTCTTTATTGCTGTATTATAATTAAGTTGATGTTTGCTTTAATTTGTATGCATTTACAAGCTTGGAACTCATATCTTTATTAGTTTACCTATGCATTGTATCGTAAAAACGTAATGTTTATGTTATACATCTAGTTTATTAGTGAACACTTCGATATATACATTGTACATTAGCCAACGTTTCTACGATTAAAACGAGAAATTAATTCCACACATGGTAAGTAAATGCATGCAGTTTTTAAAAGAACATGTACAATAGATTGCACAGCTTTATCTCACAAGGTAAGGTTATGGCGCATAAACACTTTATGACAACAAACATAGATGTCATGATGTCCTTGTCATGAAAAGATCCCGCTCACAGGAAAATGTTGTCAATTACATCTCACAAATCTGAAAACGTATTGCGTGGCCAGGTATTGCTCATTCAGACATGCAATACAAACAATGTATGTGACTTTTCATCTGTCAAAACTTTTTTTTTTGGTTTGTTTGTGTGGCGTTGTAAATCTGCCATTCTTTGATCTGCGTGGGCTACCTGTTCTGCTCAACGCTGGATTGATCGTAGCCTACGCAGTACACGTCGGTTGAATTTATGAATGGGAGTCTTTGCAAGTCTTCTTTTTGTACAAAATATAGGCCACGTCGCTTTAAAACACGAGGAGGTGTCTTGTGTCGTGATCGGAATCTCTAACAGCAGTCTATAAAATAATGCCAGCATCGTCGATACTCCATGCCTTTGTGTACCTTTCTTCCAGCCACTGCAGGCTTAGGTCTCAGCATCTCCTGTCATTGTGCTCTGTGTCATTCTGGAGCCACAGAGGGGCGAGATCTCTAATCACCAGGGAGATCTGTGACCAAGCACTTCGCCTTGGCTATTACATTATCTAAATGATCATTGCCAACCAAACCCATGCTGATTATTTGATAATGTTACACAAAGCAACAACAAATTTAAGCGGTCTGCTCCTATGCCATCTAAATTGGATTGTGTGTCTAGGAATTCAGAGACATTTATGCCAGTTGCCATGTTCAATCTAACTGGAAGGATGGCTTAGTAAACTTGAATTTAGATGCACCCAATTGTAGTTACGTTGATATGAGGTCAGGTTTATCATGCTTTCCGTGTCATCCTCTGCCGAGGTATTAAGGTCTTAATGATTGATCGGCACGTCCAGCAGATGATAAAGGTGCGTCATCTTGTTACTGGAAAGGGACCTGCGCTGCAAGATGACATCATTTCGCAGAGGCTTTTGACATCCCAGTAGTGCAGAACATCAATTGACTTTTAATCACAAAGTCATGCAGTGATGCTGCCTCAAGCAACGTTTGTCTCCAAGCGCAGACCTGAGGCTACAGTTCTGAAGTTCTGCAGCTGATTTCATCACAGAAGTTTTGTATTATGAAGCGGTCTGTAGACAAATGTAGTTAAATGCAGATTTTAGACATAACCTCAACATGGACCGTGAAGTAATCTGTAAAGTCTATGACGACTAATTGTATTCTGTCATGTCTTATTTTATATGTGTGTGATGTAGGGGTCAATTGCCATATCAATACAATATAAGTCACAAAAGACTTTAAAACGAGACATGAAGTTGCTCGTTTTGAAAATTAAACCATATAATTAAGTGACAAAAAAGTGAAAATGCTTAAAAAAATACTTAAAATGTGCCTTCTTAAAATAAACCAGACTCTTAGTGCTTTTAAGGAAATCATTTAGCCATGAAATAATGAAATACAGCTTTGATGTATCACATGAATATGAAATCGGTACTGGAACTCTCGGAATTAAAAATACAACATCTACATTCATTTATATAACTATGAAGCTATTTGCATAATTTATTTCGGGCGCATTAGGAGTATTTCCTGATTAAATGTTGGTAGCACATTTGATTAAATTAAAGACAAAAGCATTCTGAGTGACCCTGTCTTCAGACTAAACACCTTTTATACTTTTACATTTTGAGAACTTCATATTATATTAAAGAGACATTGTGGCCATCTTATTTGGTTGTTAATATGTTACAAATGAAGGTGCATTATGATTCAATTACATTTTTTATTGCCTTTACCTATCCTCCAAATAGGGCCTCTGCACTATATTTTTCTTATATTTGTTCCCATTGAAGTACTGATACAAGAAAAAAAAAAAGCAGGGTGCATCCAATAGTGATACTGTATACTCTAGTGTTACTGTATTAAGGTAAATCAGTTTGTGTTTGATAGTCTGTGTAATCATTATAGATTATCTAGGTTATGGTCTTGGTAGTTTCTCAAAACGTTCCCCTATTTAGCTGGTTTGGTAAGGGACAACTCTAATCACTGGTTATTATATCTGGATTTGCTGGATTTTACGATGAATTTGTCATGCACAGCCGTTATTGCCTCAGTATCAATGTGTCACAATTGTGCAGTTCCACAAAGGAAGTAACATATTGTAGTATGTTAGCTTTTGCTGCAGAATGCTTATATAAAAGAAGGGAATAACCAGCACAGACAGAGTTAAAGGAAAACAAGACCAACAGAGTCCACAGGGTAATGTACACACCCTTTCCTCCACCAGGAATAACCCTCACACACTGAACCCCAGCTCATTTTCCCATTATCTAACTAGCTGTTGTGAGCTTACCCTGGTACATAGAACAATAATAATGCAGTCAGTAGGAATATCATGACCTCCCCCCGCCTTAGGTCGCTACAATATTTTGACAATTCAATTAGTCTTGCTTTTTCTTGGGTGAAGTGCATTACAGTAGATAATAGGGCTAGTCATTTGCAGCTGACATCACTGATGACTGGTATATTCATTGCTGTGCCCAGCCGTGAACCACAGAACAACCACATATTTCAAATGAAATATTATTCCCGGAAACTCTTACTTGTAATGACCAACATTTTTTAATCAACGAATAATGTATTTTATCTCAGTGATATTTAAATATCTTGAAATGTATGCTATTTTGTATGGAATGGTTTATTCAAATGTGGGCAAAACTGGATTATTTGCGATATAGATGTACAGAACATTCCAAATATCAGCACGGTGTTCTACCATGAGAACACCAAGATCTTCTTATAATCCTTAGCAACATTTTGGATTTGCCACTCTTAATGACAGTCATTTGAAGTTAAAAATGATGCCTGAAGAAAGAGAAAAGATCAGGGTTGGGCATAGCAGGTATTCAAGTGATTGTCTGAGAGACCTATAAAACCTGCAAGATCGATACTAAGTGCTAAATTACATGTAGGTACATTGTAAAAGAATGCATAATTACTATTATTCCAGGTGCTCTAATTCCAGTTCATAGGGGAGGAGTTTGCAGATCAAGATGAATGTGAGACAGAAAAGAAAGCTCCTGTGTCAATTACCATCATTTTCTGTGGTCCTCCATTAAGAACACTATCTTGAAGTATCACCGTCATTAGTGCTTGCTTCAACCCCCCTGGGGCTTGTTTCCCAACAGCAATAGAGCTAGGTGTTTCAAAGTGAATCTTGTGGTCCATTTCAGCTGCTTACGCTCAATCATCAAATGCATTTCCCAAAAGCCTACGTGAAACATCTTTGACATTGCCAGTTAATGGATTTGAAACACATAATGTATATGTAAGTATATGTGGTGTAAACAAATGTATGCTTGTTTCAAAAGAGAAAAAAATACAACTACCAAATCAGATTTTGAATTTCTCAAGTCAAAAACCAAGGTAACAAATCCGGCTAAAATAAGTAAGCGGCATTCATCTTTAAAAGTCTACTGCTGTGGTCATGTAGATGATTTAACTCCAGTATTTTATGTATAGCAGCCATGTTTCAATTGCTATCTTACTGTGTTTTATATTCTGATGGTGAAAAACATTCCCACAAATCAAGGAGTTGAAGAGCTATTGGATTTACACTGGTGCACTGAAGGTTAGAAAAGTCGATTGTGTGCATGCAATACTGATTAACACCCAGGTGTGATTGAATTAAGGTGTGGGGTGTCATGCTTTATATCATACACTTACTTTTGATTCTTGAAAGTAAGAAAACATATATTGTGCTGCATATTAATGTAAAGCAGAGCACATGTGTGGTTGAATGATACTCTTGAGAAAATATAACTTTCTTGTTTTGCCTTATATATTTATTTATTTATTGTATCAATTTTTTTCATTAACTTAGCACAGTGACTACTGATTTACACTGCTACTAGGATCTATCACCCTATTCTGTATCCAGAAGTGGCTTGATACCTGTAGCACATTATATTATATATACATTTTCTCTGTATTAACAGCTTGTTTTCATGGGAGCTCTTCACCGCCTTCTGTAATCAGATATGGTTTTATTAACATACTAGCAATGCTGCCTGACTTAATCTCTGCTTTTCCCTGCCACCTCTCTCTGGATTTCCTCCCTCTCACCTCTCACAGAAACCTAGATTTCCCCTGATAACTCTACTGCTGCTCTGTCCTCCCTCTGTGTCCTGTCCCATTCTCCTTGTCGGTCTGGGCAGATAGGGGGGACTGGGTTTCTGCTCTCTTCTTCCCTTCTCTTCTCATCCCCCATTCTCCCTGTCTCCATCACCCCCTACTCACAAGGCAGGCTGCCAGCTGGGTTTTATCTTCACCATAGCCTGCTCCTCCTCCACTGTCTCTGTGACTCCTCTTCATGTTTTGGAGCACCACTTCATCTCATTCTTCCTTTCCCTCCCATCTCTTTCCACCCCACCAACTCCTACCCTCACTCCCCAACAGAATCTCTACTCTCTCTTCCACTCCTCCCATGTCTCTATTTTTCTTGATCTCCTACCTCCTATTGACACCATTTCCCATGTCTCTGCTAACTGTGCTCGTATATGGATAAGTTGGGGACCTTTCCTCCTCTCTCACTTCCTCCCTTGATTTTCTGTGCCCTTTCAACACTCATCCTGCTCTACCATCTACTCCTCAGCCCTGGATCACCTCCATGTTCTGCTTAGCTATATCCAACCAGCGTTGTGCTGAAAAGAAGTTGAATAGGACCAAACTCTTTGCAGCCCTCAGCCCTCAGCCACTCTCTTCTGTCTATATTCTGCTCCTCACTTATTTCAGCTAAGAAGTCTTATTTTTAATCACTATTTGAATTCTCTGCCAAAAACCCAGGCAAACTCTTCTCCACCTTCTCCTCCCTCTTTCTCCCCACCACTCTTTCCTCCTACTTCTTTCTCTGCTGATGATTTTGCTTCCTACTTCTCCTCTAAAATCTATTAAATCCACTAATTTTGCAACACCCCCACTTCTTCTCCTATTGACCTCTTCGATCTCAACCTACTCTGCCTCAGAGCTCTATTCTCTGCTTGAAGCTCACAAACCCACCATGTGTGCCCTAGAGCCCCTCTGCACTTGTCTTCTCCAGGCGACTGCTCTGGTCCTACACCCCTTCACTCCTCCCTCCTCAACATCTCAGTCCTTTCTGTCTGTTTCCCCTCTGCTTTCAAATATGTTTCTGAGATTCCACACCTCACAAACACACCCTCGAACACTACCTCTCTTCAGAATCACCTACCTGTCTCCCTTCTCCTCTTCCTCTTTGAAACTCTTCACCAGGCTGTTCACCATCAGCACCTTTTAGTTCTATCTCACCACTCCCTCTGTGACCCTCTGCGATCCAGGTTTCGCACTGCTCACTCCACTGAAACTGCTCTACTAGCTATCAAAGACTCACTTAACTCTGCTCATGCGGCACCTCTTTCTTCTGTCCTCGTCCTTCTTGATCTCTCTGCAGCCTCTGATACTGTCAATCACTCCATTCTCTACTCCTCCCTTGCCGACCTTGGATACTCTGGCACTGCTCTTGCCTCGTTCTCTTCCTACCTCACCTAACACCTACCAGACGACATGGCATAGATCTTCATCCAAACTGCAACCTCTCTGAATAGGGGTGCCCCAAGGATCTGTCATGGGGCCCATTCTGATTTTTTTTCTACACCCTCTTTCTGGGCCCTCTGATCACATCCCATGGGTTCTCTTACCTACTGTTGTCTTGACCAAACTGCAACTAGCTTCCAACAGACTCTCATCTCCCTCCAGACCACTCCAGTATTCTTGCACCAGAAGACTCACTGTACTGGCTCTATGCTTCCCTTCCTCCAGAACCCACTTTTTTCCACCCTCGCCCCTAACATCAAGGATTGAACTTATTATATTAGCACTTGTTAGCTCATTATACAAAGATGTATGCTTATGTATTTTGTACTGATTGTATTACTGCACATTAATGCTTTGAAATGTTTCTTATGTAAACTGTGAGTCAAATATCTCAAATATATAATTCCATATATATTTGATCATGTTGGATTGGTGATTGGAAATATTTCCAGCCTGTTGGCTGAGGGAGCAAAATGACAATGAGGCTATTGAAACCCCCACCCCACAATAGATGGAAAGAGTCAAAGAGCTGTGGCAAGAACAGAGATTTGTGTAAAAGACAGATGCAAAGTGATGGTTGCAGGGAAGGTGAGTTTGTTACTTGTATTTATGCTTATATGGATGTGCAGCAGAGGGTAATATGAAGGTTGTCTCCTCTCCCAAATTGTTGGTTTTAAACTCCATTTAAATACATATATTTCTAAACATGTTTATTCACAACCCTGCAATCAGTATTCCATGAAATCTCCCTTGACTGATAAATTTAAGATATTACTTTGTGTAGCACATCTCAGAGGATATCCATGAATAAGCATTCCATCTCTTTCAGGTTGTACAGTTTGCCCTTGTGAAGAGACTTCTTTAGTTCTGTGGAAACTGAGGTCTAGAGATTGTGAAAGCCAATTCTGAGCACTAATTGTTTGCTCTGTTAAAATGTTGGTGCTTAAGTTTGGATTGTTATTCCATATGAAACAATTCCTGAGCTTCTTTGATAGAAGATTTTTTGATTAATATATCCTCTATATTTAGTTCCACTTATTCCTCAATTCTAACAAGTGCCCCAGGACAAGAGGATGAAAACAGCCCCAAGGCAAAATAAATCTGCCTCCATCGTGCTTCACAGAGGGAATGACATTCTTTTCTATATGAGCGTCACCTTTTCTGACCTTAACATAATACTGCTATGTGTGTCCAAAAATGTATTTTTATAGGTCATCTGACCTTCAAACACAATGCCAATCCATTGCGGAAACACTATGATTCTGCTTGGCAATCATGTGGCTCCTCTTTTTATGTTTATGTAAGAGTAGATAACTTGTGCACTTATTAATATGCTCCACAGATATATTTATTAAACTCAAATACAATGTAATACTTTAATCCATCAAGGATCCCAATATCTTAGATTCCAGTTATTAAACACACAGCAGCCTAGTTACCATTAGCATTTTTCAAGATTATTATTTCTAATAGCTTAATAGTTAGTATAATGTTGCAATCACAAAACCATAACCAGTTGCGATTCTATGATCTTCTACTTACCAGATATCTCATATGTTACATACACACTATCATTTGCAGCCAATAGCCAGCAAAATTACTTCCTGAAACATATATGAGTTTTGAGAGGTTTATGATACTACCAGATAACCAAAATTGGGTGCCAAATTATATGTAAAAGGTCTGTTTTTCACAGATATGCAATGGACAATATGCATGAACATTTCCTGGTAGAAACCATTGCTTTATGCAAAGTGTAATTGTTATGGGGCACCATTCTGTATTTATGAGGAGAAACTGTTCGCTAAAAGTGTTTACTTAACTTGAAAATGGAAACAATATGATGGATGGAGTCATATGGTTAGAATTTGCTTCCAGTACCTGCAGCTAAAAAGTATTTCACTGCTGCCCTGACCAGCCTCAACCCACATAGTACCAAATGAGCACTTATCTAGGAGTGGAACAGGATACCTCAGACATTCATTTACTCTTATACCCTCACTGAGGTTGCACTCTGTGACCTGTATTGTTGCTAATCTGTATCCCACAACAACAAATGTGTTGTGTTGTTCATTGCCAGTTGGGATGACATTAATTACAAGCAGGCTCCAATCGTGCACAAAACATTAGTACAGCATCAGCCACCACATGGTGCATTATTAAAGCTAAAGTGGAACACAAGATGATCTATTTGCCATATTGTAAAACAAAGTGGATCATAAAACCCATGAAACTCCAAACCTCAACACTATTTCATTTAAACAGGATTTTTTTTCGATGACCATATATTCATTCATTACAATTGACTAACAATTGACCTTAATCAATCACATGGCACTAATTCGTTTTTATGTTAGAGGTTTACAGATGTTGGCATCCATAAATAGGAATGATCTACATGGGTCTTAGCCAATTCATTCTATTAAGTAATAATTATAATAAAATACACTTCTGGAAATGGAAATAGTGGCTAATCTTTTTGGTCAAGGGTCAAAAGGGTTAAGGGGGTGGCACTTAGACCAAGGGTCTCCAATTATCTTACACAATTGGAAAATATGTGTTTTCCTTTGCCACGCTGTCATTTACAAATTAAAAAAAGGCATTCTCCTTTTAAATTTTTTGGGTACCTACCTTTCTTGTCCTGTAGTGCACAAACTCTCTCCAGTACTAAGCCAACATGCATCGTTGTGCAGTAGCAGGTCTTTGTGTGCAGCTGACACATCCTCCAAAAGGGCCCTGAAGAGTTGATGCTGAAGATTACAGTGCACTCGAATTAAATTAACAAAGTGACTGGTGACTGTAGGTGACTGGAAAAAGTATATAATCTCACACTTTATAAATTTTATTCTAGCAAGACTTGTGTAATGTTTTTTTCTAATGAACTGAAGATGGGGATGTGAGGCGAGTTATATGTGTTACCCAATGTAAGAAAATAAAGTTTTATCATCTTTGTTTGTCATTATTTTTTTAATTGCACTTTGCAATACATAGAGCATCTGAATATTAAAAAAAAAAAATAAAAAAAATAAAAAAAAACCAGTCAGCTACATGTAGGCCAGTAACCACAAACAGGCCACAAATTAACCCTTTTATGGGCCACCTAATGGATATTAATATTTATGAGCTACTGGAAGTCTACCCTAGCATATATATATTTCTAAAGCTTCCTGTTATGTGATTTTGTGAATTAATTTCAATGTATACTGGGACATGGCATTTGAGAAATGAATCAGGACACCAGTTTTGGGTGGACCATAAAATTGAGTCACTTCAAATTACAGTGCTCTGAGTTACATTAGCTAAGGGGTAGTTAAATAAAAAAATCCAGAGAAAGCTAATGTATTTGTTAGCTTTATCAACAGGCTCATAATCCTGGATGATTATGTGCTAGAAGAGCATTAAATCTTTGCTGAATTGATGTTGCTGCTTTATTATCATGTGGGGCCTGAAAATACAATGTTAGACAAAATAGCAATAAAGGCATATTGAATATTTTCTTAATTTTCATTTTAATACTGCACTGCTTTTTTTAAGCACAACCCAGACACTGTATACATTACAGACTGTTGCACTTTCCCCAATTTCTCCATATACGACAACACACACATTGATGCCTTCTGACCAGTAAAATCATTATTGTAAGCATCTGCACTTCTTTAGGCCTTTGCCACTTCATGGGTGTAGCAGCACTCCATCTCAACCAAGTAATGGTTGACACCCACATTTGTAATTTCAGGAAGACATTGGACGTTATTGGAAAACAATCTGAACATAATACTAATGTCAAGTGGTCGGGTAATGTTTTTTTTACTAATGGTTCATTTATAATAGTAAACATTTCTATCTGAACTCACTTAACTCTGGAAATAGCTTTTTCTGAAATTGTGCATTGTTAAAAATATCAAGAGGTCTCTTAGGGCACAGGATTCAAATGGATGTGCACAGCTGTTTGATTATGTTGTCATCCATAAAATTGTCTACAGTTGTGTTGTGGACTTTAACTTAACTGTGGATGTATACTCATCATCATAGTATACTATTTTCATAGTCTACTATGTTACAAAAAAACTATTTTAAATTCACATATGTAACCATTTTGCACTTACAGGAAATGATGCATATCACAGCTTGTCACAAAAGAGACCCTGTGAAATTCAAATTTGTGCTGAAATGTTGAAAATGTTTGTCTTCAGTGTTTTATGTTTATTTTTCTTATTTTTCTTCTTTATGTACTGGCCAATTAGCCTTTTTTCTTTTTTTTTTTTGGTTGTCTGCCTTGTTAGAATAAGTTTTTCAGCTGTGATAGCTCCTCCTCTTGGTGCATGACGGGACATATTGAGTGCACAAAGTGTATATCATTGCACACTTCTATTTTTGGCTGAATTTAGGACATCATCCGGGTATCGTTAGTGTACTTCATTTGGTCATCTTTTTCAGTGTGAATGCACAACTCTGTCTGGTACTGTGATGAGAGACTTTGACAGGGGAGAAGGAATCAGGTGGGGAGAGAAACAGAATGGTCAGTCAAGCAGAAGGTCGTGGGCCAGCAACAGGAACAAGGGAGATGAGACAAGGGCGGACAAGGGAGATGAGAGTCGTGGTTGATAAGCTGGTCAGAATGTCAGGTGATCAGGCAAACAAACTATAGTAGGGAATCCAGGAATCATAATGTGGGAAAACAGGCAAGGGTCAAAACACTATTGGGGCAATACAAGTAGAAAAGGCTCAGAAATGATATGGGAGAGTAAGCAAGACTTTGAAAGGATGTCTGGGAATAGAGGGGTATGAATAATGATGGAAAGGGCAGGGATAATGGGCGGCACGGTGGCACGGTGGTTAGCGCTGCTGGCTTACAGCTCGAGTCCTGGCTCAGGGTGCCTGTCTGTGTGGAGTTTGCATGTTCTCCCTGTGTCCGTATGGGTTTCCTCCGGGCAAAGACCTGCAGGTTAGGTTAATTGGCTTCTCTAAATTGCCCCGTAGATGTGTGTGTGTGTGTGTGTGTGTTGCCCAGCGATGGCATGGCGTCCCATCCTGGGTGTATTCCTGCCTTGCACCCTATGCCTGCGTATGGCTTCCCCGCGACCCTCACCAGGATAAGTGGTTTTGAAAATGGATGGAGGGCAGGGGTAACTGGGAACAGGTGTGCTGAATGAAATGATAATGAGAGAATTGAACAAGTAAAGTTTAGGTGAGAAGCAATCCAAACGTGGATACTGGTGACCTCTGGTGGTAGGTCAAGGAATTTCAGAGCAAAGTCATCACAGGCACACTAAAAAAATCACTAGTGGAGTATACAAGAATGCAATCTGAGACACATATCACAATATGCCTTATGTACATAGTTTCCACACATAATATAGACATGAACACATCCCAGGATGAAAGCACAGTCATTCCCACTGCAGCTTCCCCTGAAAAACAGCTGAATGTCCCATGTTGCTTTAATCATGTGTAAATTAATTTACTTTTGATGGTTAACCAATTTCTGGTGTAAGTAAATATAGAAATGATTAAAAACTAAATGTATAATAAGTGCTAAAACAAACCTATTGTGGTCTTTTATTCCATTAATTGAAATGTGTAAGTATTATAACTGTATTGTATGTATCATATAAGTCACAATACCACTAACATACTGTACACCAAGGGTTAAGATTTGATTGAAATGTTATGTTACACAATACAAGACATTTGTGTATTTTCTTTCAAGCTACAAAGATTGGTTCATCAGGAAAAAAAGCTGGAAAAAATCATGGACATCAAGAAAACAAATGAAAAGGATGGACCGAAGGCAAATTAATGAAAAATGCAACATTTATGTTATTGTAATGTTACTCTCTGCAATACATAGGTGTTCTGCTAATGGTTGTACCTGCAGATATTTAGAATTTCAAGCTTTTTTCCACGATTTTATATTTTCTCTAATTATGACCTTAGTGAAAATATGTATTTATATATTTAAAGTTTTCATAATAGTTGTTATGTTCAAATAAAATATCAAAAGCAATGGCTACATTTCTTTCAGCTGTATCTTAAGTGTTAATAAACCTTGTAATTTTGTATTTATGTTTTGGTTGTTTTTTGCATTGAATGTGTCAGATATATGGAATCTGTATCTAGGTATGATTTACATTATACTTTCTTTCTTAAAATTAAATTTCTACTTCTGTTTACAGCTTATTTGTCAGAGCAAGAGCTGGAGAAGCTGTTGAACTTGATGAAGAAACATCAACCACTGCTTGAGGCTATATCACAGAATTAGTCACCAGAGACTGAAATGATAGCATGCTATAGAAATGATGCACTCTATCAATATAATAAGTTGTTAAACCTAAGAAACCATGAAACAACCAAATTGTTGACCAAGAAACCATGATTCTTCAACTTGTTAAAACAGAAGGGATTAAATCAAAGGCCGGTCCTGTTTAGAAAAAGTACAATAATGTGTTTGGAATGTGACAGTATATCATCAGAGCCATATATCTCAATTTGGTAAGAAACATGTTACATGGGCAAGAGTTTGGTGTTAATACTATATGATAGCATTGTTATTCTCTGTGAACAAAACCGTATTGTTACTATATAGCTACTAGTGTCCCATTCCTTCCTCTCACCATTTTAAACGTCAGCAATTATTTATATAGGCTATGTATACAGGTGAATCCTATAGTTTTAATCTACTAGAATACATTCTTGTGAAAGACATTATAAGTGTCATTTTAACAATGGTGAACATAATAATTTGTTTTGCAAATGTACAGAGCATGCCTGTTATTAATGTTGTTAATAATCATAATCATAATAACAATTGTACTTACGTGTATATACAATAAATCATGTTTAGTCACCTTTATACAAGGCCATTTGGGTTTTAATCTCTGGTCTCAGAGGATTGTCTTAATGATAAATTAAGCTCTAGTTTTGGACAGAAGTGATTATGAGGGGATTTGATTAAAGTATTCAAAATCCTTAATGGAACCACAAAGAGTATATCAAGTTTGATAACAAAACAAAGTTTTTGGTGTGTTTTAGCCATGTGATTGAGGCTGACTGTCTCGTTGGATGAAATTCTGGGGTCCATTAGCTTTTAAAGTCCAAATGACCAATACGAGCCAAATGGCCTTCTCTACTCTGGTGTTCTTATTTTCGTAAGTTAAAATAGTATAAGCAACAAAAATCAGTCATACAAAGAACTGGCATAATATTTGTGATTTGCAGTCATGTACAGTGATTCTCAAAAGCATTCACCCCCCTTGGACTTTTTCACACTTCATTGTTACAACATGACATCAGAATGGAATTAATCAGCAGTTTTTACCACTAATCAACACAAGAAAATGTCCATAATGTCAAAGTGAAAAATATAATCTGCAAATTGTTCTAAATTAATTACAAATACAAAACAAAAAATAATTGAATGCATAAGTAATCACCCCCTTTGCTATGACACACCTGAGCTGAGCTGAGCTGTGGTTAAACCAATTGTCTTAAGAAGTCACGTAATTAGTTGAATGGAGTCCACCTCTATGTAATTAAGATGTGGCACATGATTTCAGGTTAAATACACCTGTCTCTGGGAGGTCCCATAGTCGATTAGTACAATTCCTAATAAAAACTACATCATGAAGATGAAGAAACATTTAAAGCAAATCCAGAATACGTTTCTTCAAAAGCACCAATCAGGGGTAGGATATAAGAACATTTCCAAGGTATTGAATATCCACCAGAACACAGAATATGGCACAACTATGAATCTGCCTAGATCAGGCCGTCCTCAAAAACTGAGTATTTGGGCGAGAAGGGCACTAGTCAGGGAGGCCACCAAGAGGCCTATGACAGAGCTGTGAGACACTGTGCATACTGTAACGATAGCCCGGGTGCTTCACAAAAGTGGCCTTTATGGGAGAGAAAAAAACTCACATCTAATCTCGGCTAGAGTTTGCTTGAAGGCATGTGGGAGACTCTGAGACCAAGTGGAGGAGGATTCTATGGTCTGATGTGACCAAAATAGAGCTAACACCGCACATCATCCTGAGAACACCATCCCTACCCTGAAGCTTGGAGGTGGCAGAATTATGCTAAGGAGATGCTTCTCTGCAGCAGGGCCTGGAAACCCTAAAGATAGAAGGCAAAATAGATGCAGTAAAGTATAGAGAAATGCTGGAATAAAACCTGCTGAAGTCTGCAAGAGACCTGGGACTTGGGAGAAGATTAATCTTCCAGCAGGACAATGACCCCAAACATACAGCCAAAGCCACACTGGAGTGGCTTAAAAAAAGGTCAATGTCCTGGAGTGGCCCAGTCAAAGCCCGGACCTCAATCCAATTGCTGTTCACCAAAGGTCCCCATCCAACTTGATGGAGCTAGAGCAATTGTGCAAAGAAGAATGGGCAAAAATTGCTGTTTCCTGATGTGCAAAGCTGGTAGAGGCTGATTCTCATGACTGTAATTGCAGCCAAAGGTGCCTCTACCAAATATTGACTGAAGGGGGTGATTACTTATGCATTCAATTATTTTCTGTTTTGTATTTGTAATTAATTTAGAACAATTTGCCATTATGGACATTTTCTGTGTTGATCAGTGGCAAAAAGTCCAAGGGGGGTGAATACTTTTGAGAACCACTGTAAGTGCTGAAATAACAGAAGACCATACTTCTGTAGTGAATTTCAGAGGTTGTATTTAATTTAAACTGCTTCGTGCCACTCTTGTAACGAGGAAACCTCAATAGTGCATGATTGTGTTGTGGTTCTGGAAAAGGTCTTACTGTAAAAGTGATTGAAACTGATATGGGAAAAAGTCCCCCTTCTCTGATCCATTGCACTTTAAATTTAAATTACATAAATAAATAAACAAACAAATACAGAGAGAAATAAAAACAGTGCACACTCAGAGTAGAATGTCGATACACCATTAGCTTCACCTTAAATATTAAAGAACAAGGTGCCAAAGATTGTAATTATGCTAACAAAAGGGAATTGTCCATTGACAGGAAGATTCATAACAACATTGGTTATACTTTATGAGTCACACACTGAAGCTTTTACTGTAAATGTATCTAAGTATTGCCCACATAAGGATGACATCAATCTGCTCAATGTGTTTACAACCTGTTTGTACACAAAACCCTTGGATCCTAATTACAGTAAAGTATCTGCAAAGAAAATGATTTCATTAGGTCATATGACTCTGGGTATTTGTTTATGAGACATCATTAGAAAAGATCTGTTTTATGTGGGGGTTTTTTCTCAATACAAATACAAGTGAGAATAGATACTTTCCAGTTACATGGTTTTGACTTAACTATTGTATTGCACTCATGCTGATTCTTTGAAGTCAGAAGTGCTTGCTAGTTCTCCCATTCCCTCTCCCCCACTGTGCTATCAACATCACATTGCTTTAGAAAAAACCTTGTTGAGATATTCTTCTAAAGGGGCACGCATTTTTTGAACAGGTAAAGAATGTGAGCTAAGTAAAGGATCATGGACCCTTTCTGATACAAAAGAGTTGAAGGGCCAAAGGCCACATTTTGACTAGCTAATCCAGGCTCCATAAATTTGTCACCAAGTATGAACTCATCAAGACAAAATGCATTCCTGTAACCATAGCACTGACCTAATGCTCATGCTTTTTACTGTAAGGTCCATTATTAATTAGGTTGCTCATCTTTTTGCCACAGTATACTCTGCTTTCTCATTTTTCCCAACATCTGCCTAAGACAAATGACTTCATGATGGCAATCCATAATCACCTAATGTATTATAAAGGGTTCAGGGTGAAGAGAAAATAACACATTAAAAACTTCTTGGCACTTTAGTCTCATTCACCTTTCACCTATATTCCTCACCTATTTTTCTCACTGTAAAGATGTGTGTGTTATTAATCCTTACATGTTTTATATATCACAAGTATATATCAGTATATCTCTTATTGTATAGATGTAATTTCACGCATGTTGTGCAGCCAGATACTTCAGCCTCAACTGCATGAGATGACATCGCTATACAATAAGAGACACCCTTCACATGACATATTAATCTATAGTTAAAACAGATTGCAGAAGATTTTGAATTCTTTCTCAACCTTTCTTCAAATCCAGTACTTGAGGGCTTCAGCATGTCAGATTTTCATTCCACTTCATCTCATGATTAGGCAGTTTAGCTTTTATTTTACAAATTATTCACTTAACTGGACCAATTATGATTTAATGAGACCTATAAAACCTGGCCCTTGAGGCCAAGTGTTTGGGGACTTCTACTTGGGGAATGTATGCAGATTCGATGTGTGTAATATGCAAATAAAGTGATTGCTTTATTTAAACATTTAATAAAGGTTTACTTATCCTGCTGCTACTAATACTGTTAATACATCAACTACTACAAAAAGCACATTTTATATATGTTGTATTTAGTGTTGGTATTTGTTATGGCAATGATCTTATTTATTATTCATGATAAAAATAAGAATACAAACTAGAAGTTGCAAACAAACTTTGCAGTTTCCAAATCTGGTTTTCCACATGGAAACTCACAGTTTCCTTCACTATAATAAAGAGTTTCAACAGTCTTTAATATTTTCCCATGCATAAATATTGCAACACTATGCAAACTAACTACAAATTAAATTTGCTTATGGTGGATATATTGTTTTATGCAACAACATGCTGTCTGTATAACAGTGTTTTACTAATGTTATGATGCAAAAGTTTCATGGCAATGACCCAGCCTTGACCCCTTCGACTTAGTACTTGGTGGTAAAACCCTTGTTGGCAATCACAGAGATCAGACGTTTCTTGTAGTTGGCCACCAGGTTTGCACACATCTCAGGAGGGATTTTGTCCCACTCCTCTTTGCAGATCCTCTCCAAGTCATTAAGGTTTCGAGGCTGACGTTTGGCAACTCGAACCTTCAGCTCCCTCCACAGATTTTCTATGGGATTAAGGTCTGGAGACTGGCTAGGCCACTCCAGGACCTTAATGTGCTTCTTCTTGAGCCACTCCTTTGTTGCCTTGGCTGTGTGTCTTGGCTCATTGTCATGCTGGAAAACCCATCCACGACCCATTTTCAATGCCCTGGCTGAGGGAAGGAGGTTCTCACCCAAGTTTTGTCGGTACATGGCCCCGTCCATCGTCCCTTTGATGCGGTGCAGTTGTCCTGTCCCCTCAGCAGAAAAACACCCCCAAAGCATAATGTTTCCACCTCCATGTTTGACGGTGGGGATGGTGTTCTTGGGGTCATTCCTCCTCCTCCTGCAAACACGGCGAGTTGAGTTGATGCCATAGAGCTTGATTTTGGTCTCATCTGACCACAACACTTTCACCCAGTTCTCCTCTGAATCATTCAGATGTTCATTGGCGAACTTCAGACGGGCCTGTACATGTGCTTTCTTGAGCAGGGGGACCTTGCGGGCGCTGCAGGATTTCAGTCCTTCACGACGTAGTGTGTTACCAATTGTTTTCTTGGTGACTATGGTCCCAGCTGCCTCGAGATCATTAATAAGATCCTCCCGTGTAGTTCTGGGCTGATTCCTCACCGTTCTCATGATCATTGAAACTCCACGAGGTGAGATCTTGCATGGAGCCCCAGACCGAGGGAGACTGACAGTTATTTTGTGTTTCTTCCATTTGTGAATAATCGCACCAACTGTTGTCACCTTCTCACCAAGCTGCTTGGCGATGGTCTTGTAGCCCATTCCAGCCTTGTGTAGGTCTACAATCTTGTCCCTGACATCCCTGGACAGCTCTTTGGTCTTGGCCATGTTGGAGAGTTTGGAATCTGATTGATTGATTGCTTCTGTGGACAGGTGTCTTTTATACAGGTAACGAGCTGAGATTAGGAGCACTCCCTTTAAGAGAGTGCTCCTAATCTCAGCTCGTTACCTGTATAAAAGACACCTGTCCACAGAAGCAATCAATCAATCAGATTCCAAACTCTCCAACATGGCCAAGACCAAAGAGCTGTCCAGCAAGATTTCTGGCTCCCAGGTGTCTTTTATACAGGTAACGAGCTGAGATTAGGAGCTGCTCCTAATCTCAGCTCGTTACCTGTATAAAAGACACCTGGGAGCCAGAAATCTTGCTGATTGATAGGGGATCAAATACTTATTTCCCTCATTAACATGTAAATCAATTTATAACTTTTTTGAAATGCGTTTTTCTGGATTTTTTTGCTGTTATTCTGTCTCTCACTGTTAAAATACACCTACCATTAAAATTATAGACTGATCATTTCTTTGTCAGTGGGCAAACATACAAAATCAGCAGGGGATCAAATACTTTTTTCCCTCACTGTATGTGTATTTTGGACTTCGGTCCTAAAATGCACTATTGTGGCCAAACCACATGACTTATCAGTGCCATCTTCAGTCAGGTGCATGTCCTCATAAGCATTAACACATGAGTCATTTTGTGAAGCTGGATTTCCATTGGTCCATGTCAGCCATCTGGGATGGTTTTGTGCTCTTATGTTTAATAAGACACCTGGCAAGTTTCAGTTAAAGTGGTCCAGTATTTCTTCAGGATTTGCAGCAGTAATTAGAGCTTTTGTGTTTAGGTATACAATCAATCTTCCATAAAGAAAATTTACTGTATGTATACAAATATATATAAACAATATGTATTCATCATTGAGTCTCTTATTCCTATCTGGCAACATGTTTTCATTCACATCACAGCGAATGTTCTCTCAGAAGAGAAGTGTCTTGTGAGACAGATCCTGTCATCACAAGCCTCGACCAAGGCCAGGAGAAGTGTAGTTTATTCATGGAGATTGTCATGATAGAGGGGGGTGAAAAACTCGTCAACGAGATTCAGAAAAGGGTAATATGGTAGAAGATACATCACTGAGAAGTAAGGTTGTGCTGCGAACCATCACACCATGAATAAAACCCACATTGTCCCAAATGATGACAAATGTGACTTCTTTTCCTGCTGTCCCTACTGCATCAGATTGGGATGCAATTGTGTAATTCATCACAAGTAACTGCCCAGGCACATCCACAGTGGCACGCTTCCTGATGATGTTTTGGCCATTTCTGTGTTTTTTTGTCAAGTTGAAACCTGTCTCATCAGCATAGATCTATTTATATGGGATCAAGATTTTCAGGTTGTTGGAAATCTGAAACCCACAGAGCTCAATTCATGAAACTAAGTTACCTGCTCAGAACAGGACTCAGTAAATGTGTATTTCATATGTTACTGAAGTAAAAATACATCAAACTTTTACATATTCACATCATCATTCCTTCACCCTCCGTTCCTTTTCAAAAAGTTTTAGGTAGAGCTGTTTCATGTGAACATGATGTGTTTTCAGATCACGGTCGATAATGAACATGTTGATGCTGTTCACACCATAAAGTACATCCTGGTTATCAGCAGTCTTGGTCTGTATCTCACAAAGGGGGATGTCATTATTGGCACTAACCTTCTCAACTGTTGACAACTCTTGCAGTTCAGGTAAGAGACGACCACAGCCACCACTATGTGATTTCCTTTCAATTCTAAAAGCAAAAAAGTAGTGTAAAATGATAATGGACTCAAACCATGTTCACAGTTATACATTTGGATGTTTTGCAAATATACCCTTGACTGATTGCCAATGCAAAATGGATAGATGTGACCGTAGCTGAACTGGAAATCCAGCAAATCTCTGTTGACATGGTCAGTGATAGTTTATTGTATTTCATGTCTGTGCCTTCACACACTTGTAGCCGGAATCACAGTTTAATCATAGATTGTTACTTTCACATGGAGATTGTTATTGAAAACAATGAGCACTGATTTATATTGGACACCCCTCACACATGAAACCTAGTAAAGTGATAGATTTGTATTTGAGCAATTTAATATGTGGTTTACAGTTTTGTTTTCTGAATCCAAACTAGTGAAATGCGTGAATAGTTTAGAAATGTAGGACTCAGGACTCAGGACTCAGGTACTTCTGTCAACTGTATAGAATTGGAGCTGAGTTTCAATAATTTGGCATTAGCAATAGAGAAAAACTGCAAAGGAAAACTTTCGTCCATAACCCTTTCTCTTTTATTGTAACTGAATATAGCCACTAGATGGCCCCAAAAGACCTTTATCCTCACAGTATTTTCCATCATATATATGATTTAATGGGATTAAGGCGAATGAAGTGAAACATAAGGATTACGATCAGGAAGTTTCTCTACAAACAAACAAATATATGAATGTTTATATATATGTATTTATAATCAAATGTATTTACCCTTTACTTGCAATTGGCATAAAATACACACATTTCAAAAAACATACTACAGTAAGAGCAAAAAAAATATACAATCTAAACTCCTAATTGGAGTAAAATGAAGCACAAAATAGAGTGCATGATTTGAAGTACATGTGAAATGTGGTGATTACTGCTACATGCTGTGTGGTCAAAACTATTTGTAATTACTAATAGTACAGATTCAGTTGTAATTAATACAATTTAATGTGCAATAATAAATACAGGTAAGGAGCAACAGGAGGGAGCATCAAGTTGTGGAGCAGGTAAGTGCAAGATGAAACAGTACATCAAAGGTTGAGTGACATATTGTCAAGAAGGGAAAGGTTTAGGCTATACAGTTTGCAGTCTGACCAGAAGAACTGGACAGTCCTGACCTCACTGGGCCTCACTATTTGGGGGCGAAGAGGGAGTGAGTGGGTGTACAGGCAATCTTTTAGTTCAGAGAGAGCAGAATGGTTGGGGGGGGGGTGGGTGTAGGGAAAGGTAAGAGTCTGGAAATGACTGGGTGCACAGAAATGGTATGAGAAGACATAGGTGAAATCCTTGGGGTTTACTGGTCAAGAGAAGGTGCGGGCTAGAGGAGAAGCCAGATCATGTTACCTGCTACGTGTGGTGGTAGTAACGGTAGGAGGAGAACCAGACAACAGCAGTGCCAGAGATCTGAGGTCAGTAAGGTTGGATAGGAGATATTTAACACAACCACAATACCTTACCGGATGTATTAGTATTTTACACTGTTTCAACACAAAGCTGTTTTTCATCAAACATAGGGTGGATATGTTTATTGCTGCTAAGTTACTGATTCATTATGTTATGTATCATCTATGCCAGGCAGTGATTTAGCCATAAGCAAAGTAAGCTACAGCTTCAGGCCTCATATTATCGCAAGATATATGATTTAGTTAAATTATTCATTTTTCATTGCGCCATAACCTATATATGTGTGCAAATAAAATGCTTTGATATTTCTAATTAGAATATCCTGTCTCTTTTTAAATGCTATGGGGCTACTTACACTTTACATAGTTTAGGGCCTCAGCTTTTCATATTCTGACTCTGATCTCAGGGGATTGGACTATCCCTAAGACTTTTTTATATTAATGTATTATTAATTAAATGAATCAAACTGTAGCATTACATTACCACTGACAGAAAAATATATATTGCTCAACTACCAGTATCTTGCTCTGACTACAGTTCTAACAAATGCTTCTTGTAGATAGTTATGCTTGAGTAAGATGCTCGCTCTTGTCTCTCTTCCTCACTGCTGCAGGTTGACCCACGGTGACCCATCACGGTGACCCATCAGTGCCGCCTCACTCGGATCACCAGACATTCGTCACCACGACCTCGCCCAGGCAGTCTGTGCCGCCCCACCCCTACATCCTCTGGCACTCTGCTTCCTATGTCTGCCAGCAAGCCTTCCAGTTCATGGCTCACTCAATATCCCAGCTTCAATCATCCACCACGCCCTCCAAACTCTAACCCACTCCTGCTTGTAAGCTCAGTCGCAATTCTGCAGAACTTTGCAAGCAATAATAACAATAATCTCCAATTATTGATACCCTGTCCAGTCTATACCCAGTCCATACCCACCGGCTGCTGCCACAGTTTCCATTTTCACAGCCTGTTTGGGCCCGTTACCCATGGCTCTGGCGGTGGGCATTTCTTTCCCACACCCATTCTTAGATTCTGTGTTGGTGTTATGGGAGTCAGCTCATTTATTTTTGTGGGGTCTGACAGTCAGGCCTAATCTGTCAGGTCATCATTCCCCTTAACAAACTTAATATAAAAGTGCTCATGCCAAGCCTAAACTTGGAAAATGTAAATTACTGAAACGACTGTTAAAGGTAATGATTTGCACAGACAGGTCCACTAAAATGCACACCTGAAGGAACTTTCTTCAGAGCTGCCTGAGAGTTATTTGACATTGCCCATCTATCACAGATTTCGATTTCCCCAAACGCAACCAACCCACGAAGGGATTCAAGAGGAGGTTCCACGCGGGAGAACAAAGGCAGTGCACAGATGTACATACTGCACATTTCAAACATCTCTTTTTTTGTGTTACAAAGTACATTTGTTGATCTATTATACGTCTACAGAACTGGTAATGAAGTGAAAAGTGCTTCCCTTCCCCTAAAGCTTAAGCATGACTTTCCTGACCCCATTTCATTTTTAAAAGCATGATTTCCGTGTCCCAAAATACATTGTACAAAATGGAGAAAACAATGACATGTTTTGCATTGATTATATTAGTTGCACAAACCATATATATATATATATATATTTATGCAAAGGTGCATTCAAATGAATCCTCTGAAATTGTGCATAAAACTGTCCAAAAGTTATATCTACTGTCCATGTGTACTCCTTCAGTTCTTGCTTTCTTTTCCAAAGCAAAGGATTGTGTAGCCTGTGTTCTTGCACATTTACTTGAAGCGTGCTGCATTGCACACACTTGTCTAACACAACATCAAAGCACTCATCACATCTACACTCCTGACCCAAGTCAACCCCTCTGAGGTCTTACTTCTAGAGCCTGGCAAAACGCCCTCAGCATTGTGTAGAGTTCAATGCGAGCTAGTGGGGAAACTTCTCAGGCACAAATCCCATTGCTTCAGCTCCAAGATCCCAACATTTCCCTTGGACACTAACTAGAGGGCGGCAGAGGATCGATCTCACGCCCATATTTATCCTGTTTAACCCACAGTCGCAGTGCATGTGTATACATGTGAGAAACACGTCGCATTACGCTTTTATTCACAAGAAAACGCTTTTGGAAGAACAGGTGGTTTCCTAAACGCATGTTACGTCTCCTCAACCCCCAAGAGACAGGAGGCTGGCCGTGTGTGGCTCCTCTGTGACTCTCCGGGCGAAGGGCGGCCATGTTGTCGGATCCTAGGATAGGTTGTTCCAAGTTTAGTGAGGGGGAAGTACATCGGCACTGCTAGACTTCAGCAGTCACTTTGCTCGTCTTTTGTCATGTAGATCCCATTCTGCTCTGGTTGCGGCTTTCGGGCTTTTTTTTTTTTCTGCCTTTGTGTTTTTTTTGTTTTGTTTCTTTTTTATTCATTTTTCCCCCTTTCCGTGTCGCTTTTTGTTGGGGGGGGAGGGTGCGTTTTTTTTATTCGCCGAATATTATTAAACAGTTTGTTGCGCGTCTTGGAAGGAACCGAGATGGGAGAGGCAGGGGTTTCAAGTTTGAAATAACGCGAACAGACTGCCGTGGTTGTCGTCGAAAGTCTTATCACTTGGGCAAAGACAAAGGAAGACACGTATGTAAGCTGACAAAGGAAGGGAGGCTAGAAAGAAGGTAAGAAACTATGAAATCCCAGGCTAATTCCCAGCTATTTGAAAAAATCAGGTGGCTAGGCCTTGCGGTCTCGCTTATATGTATATTTAATGCTGTGTAGAAAGTTTGAAATGACCATAGAAATGTGGTTTTTGGGCTTGTTTGTTCCATGCTGACCATACAATGCCGTTTTCCTGAAAGAAATGCCATTTTAACGAGACGCAATTCCCGTCCCTTTCCCCTGTTTATGAACAACGTGGTCATAAAGTTGAACGCACAGGTTTGTCGCATACGGTGGCCTTTTAAATCAGCCCCTCCTGGTTATTTTGTTTTTTTCCTTGAATGTGGAATCGTTTTGATTTCGTGGCAAGAAAAACGTGGTTTCAGTGTGTCGAAAACGTTGTCGTGACAGGTTACATTTTATACGGATGGGAACAAATCTGGCAACAGCTGTTACCTTGTGTCTCAGGACGCGAAGCAGTTTGAACCCATAGACACATTGGTTTCTTGATCATATTGTATTTGAATTTCCGTGTAACATCAGCATTGGCCTCTTAGTGGTTGTGGTTATAATTATCATTATTATTATGTTTATTAATATGATTCCTGTTACTGCCATACTGCTGCTACGGCTGCCATCACATATTCAATATAGCGTTTTGCATCTGTAATTCTGTATTGCATGTTTTAAACCTGGATCTTAGTGTTCAACGCTGCCAGTACTGCGCTCAGCTGTGGTGAACAGTATGAATGAAATTCCTCCAAGTGTGGCAGTAGCTTTGTGTTAAATCATGCATATTCAAACTTCATAATTCCATTTTATCTCTGTATATGCTCATTATAATATCTATAAAATGACATATCTATAAAACATAGAATAACAGATCAAAGAACAGGAATGCAACCCGAAAAATGCTCTTTGATTTGTTTTGTGGCTAGAGGCTAGGTTTTAAGTTAGAGATGACAGATTAAATAATAGCTGAAGTAGTTTGTGTGGACTGTATGCAGTCTTTTATTTTAAGTAAGCTATGTATACCATTATCTATTTAAATGTATAGCAGTAGAGTATGACACTGGAAATAGTGTTGTTTTAGATCTGTTGTGATATTTTTATTTTAAAGAAGGTTGATCTAATTTGTGTGCAGCAGAACTGTTGCATTGTTGGATTAACCCCAATCTCACCCCCCCCCCCCCCCCCCCCCCCCCCCCGTGTGGCACCTAGAATTATCTTAATATTGCAAATGTGTTATTCAGTGTACAACCCACTGATACATCCCACTTGGCTTTCCCCCCTTTTCTAACCCTCACATTTGATGCCAAGCCATTGCATCCAATCAGGGTTGGTGCATAGACATTACATTAAAATGATACAGCATCTGCATGAGGTTAATGCAATTTTGTGAATCATGGATAGATCATTACAGCAACCTGTCGAAGGCGATTTGTGGATTTTTACAACTGAAATGGCCCTAGCCTCTCCCAGTGCCCGTTATAAGTGATTGGAATGGCGGTTTGTTTACATGATGGATTGGTATCCAAAGATGATCAGCATCTAGTGTCATATTCTATGGAAGTGCAATCTGTTGGATGTTTTCCAGCATTACCTGTCACTCTGGTCTGTCTAGTAACTGAAAACATTTATTGGTGTGTTACAAAGAGGATGTAATACTAATAAAGATGAATACAGTCTTCTGTCTTATACAGTTTGATTTGTAATTAATCTGTTGCTTTTGTGCTTTTTAAGCAAAATGAAACATTGAATTAATGTCACATACATAAACTACATTTATTTTAAAATACACAAGAGCAAATCTATTTAACTGAAGAGACTGCAGAACATTATTAAGAATATTTAGAACATACAGCTATTATATTGGTCCCATTTTTTTTTTCCCTGGATGTTTTTATTCCAGAAATTCACGTTTGACTGTTATGAAGATGTTTTTTTAACTTACAGTTTTAAAATTAACTTGGCCTTGGGTGAGCACATTTGTTTCTTGTCAGATGTGCAGAGTTATTTTTCAAAATGTTACAATATTTAAACATTTTTAATAATAAGGATGTTCCAACAAGGTCAGCCTTTTTCGTGAAGCCGAAAAGTCAAACCCTTTTATCATAAAATGATTTAAAGGGGTGATTCAAAAATGCTTTATTTAATGCTCAGCCATAGCTGCATCTGATGCACATTCCATAGAGCATCCCTATAGTTCATTGCCTCTGGTTCACGTGAATGCGTTTAAAGATTTTAATTGTCAAACCCCATTAGAGTGTGAAATTATCTGTTTCGGGTGCATGCAGAAGAAGGTAACATGTATTTTATATGACTAGCAACACTAAACACTGGTCTTTAGTATACCCCTTTAGTTACAGCATATTCTGCATTAATTTGTGCATATTTAATATTTCCGTAATACTTGGTGTTTCACCGCCACTGGTGAATTTTTATAATGTATAAGTTGAAATAAAGATGTGGTTAGGTGAGTGTGGAGAGCTTTGCAACCATACACTTACAGAATGAGAGAGAATATTTGTCTCTATATTACAGAGTACCCAATCATAAGTGATTAATACAAGTAGAGATGTTTTGTGGTATTTTTTTTTTTTAAGGTATACTAAAAATAGTAAAAGCTGATGTTTTAGATTATTAAACCTCCTCTGCACTACCCCACATCAGATGGAAATGAGTTGACTGACCATTTAAAACAGTGCTCAAATGTGGCATGCAAAATAAAAACCAATGTATTGCCAAAGGCAACTTGGATTACAAGTTCAGTAAGCTGCCTCGAGGTAAAATAGCAGACCCCTTCTAATTAAAACAATGAAACAATAATCATCAAAAAAGTTAGAATTGTAGCAAGTCATGTTGTCTGTCACTAGCAGTATCAAGCTTAGTACAGGGTTACCAATGATTTGTAGTAGTACTATTGTATTAGTAGTATTTCTTGTGCAACTTTTCACCTGAAGATGTGATGCTTTTATGTGTGTTTATACAAACATTTGACTATAAATAATATTGCTTTTTAAAGTTGTTTATTGTTATATTAACGGCCTTCACTTTATCTTTTGCCCAAATATATTATGCAACTGTCATTATAATCTTACCAAGCAGAGGTAAAATGAAAGAATTTCATTTTTAATCCAACAACTTCTGCTTAAGTAATAGGCATTCTATTAATCTGAAGATTTATATTATTTATTGTTCGTTTTAAGTATTCAGATACTTTTAAATGTATATTAGGAAGAGGGGGAAAAAATCTTTGTAAGCTCAGAACTTTTTTGAATTGCTGGCTAGTGAACAAACCTTGGAACCTTTGGAGACAGTCCTATTTCTAATAGATAATGCTCTAAGCAAATTGTTGATCCAGCAATTCAGCTTTATAAATTGATATGTTCAGTCTCACCCTGAAGAAGGTTGAATCAATCCTGAGTTCATCTTGATAGAAAAAAATATTTTGTAATCTTTTATTTGCCTATGTGGCAAAAAATATTTAA
The DNA here is from genome assembly GCF_036373705.1 of Amia ocellicauda. NCBI lineage: Eukaryota > Metazoa > Chordata > Actinopteri > Amiiformes > Amiidae > Amia > Amia ocellicauda. The sequence goes on along the minus strand of NC_089851.1, from coordinate 37,343,010 downwards.
AATCTTAAACTGTCTTGTTCTGTTGAACATTTTATTCATTTAATTGTAATACTTAAAATGATTATTGTTCCCATTTCATACACCATTTTAAAATCCCAATTACTGTCTTCACTGGTCCTGGAGCAGAAAAAAAGGCAAGCTGCTTGATTCTTTACCCATTGTGGGTTGCATTGACAGTAGCAGACCATCAGTATCATCTGGAGCACAGACACCTTTTTTTAAAGACTACACCCAGTCACAGTAGTTGCTGGTGTGTGACAGAATCCTCAAATCACCCAGCTGACTCAGCTCTGCTTTGTTTTAGCAGTAAAAAGAGTTTAGCAGTGCTGTAAACTGCAGTATTAGGATTCTTTTTTAAACCTTTATGGCTTTAAGTGATTATCAGATGTTAAGGTAGTTGGGCATTGAAAAAACAATCTTATATATCACTTATCGGTTATCTCGTTTAAACAAAACAACAATACTTGCGTGTTTTGGTACGCTTCTGTGAATTAATAGGCGAATATATGTTTCATGAACTACACTTCAAGTAGAAGCATAGATATAAGACATTGCCATTTCATAGCAGTTTGAGTCATTGCATGTTTTACAAGCTGTAAACTCCTGTAAAGCAGCCCGTACTGGGTACTGAACCTGTTGTGCTGGTCACATTATTTGGACAACTCTGCCATAGAACTACATCTAAATTTTAAGGTAGTAAGTACAAAAAGGGAGTAAATGCAGTTGGGATGTATTGTTCAGTCTTATTTTATTGATTCTTGCTGTGGTGTCCTTGCTGCAGCTCTAAGACCTCTTTTTCGGTGCAGTGCACTACATTTAAAATGAATATTTTTCAGAATTGGGTGGACAGAGTGATGGAGAGCCAAGCATGTTAACTACTTCAAAATTTGCTGAGGCCAGCGGAACTCAAAACCACCAAGTTGAAGATATTTGCAAGAGTGATGGATGTTGAATATTTTTCTTAGCACTCTTATGGATAAAGCAATTGTACCTCATTTATAAAAAAAAAAACATATTTTACTGCTATTTCGACCCACTGTTTCTTTTTCATATGAAGAGTGTCTTAATTTATATACTTACAAATATCTTTAAGGAACAAAACTGATAGACTTTCATGCAGTGTCTAGACACAAAGATGCAAACAAGTGTAACTTTTCTCAATGGTAGAGTTCATTCCGGGGTTCTTCAATGTGCATAGCTGAATACTGAACCTTGGTTGTCACACAATCATTTGTTGTAGCAGAAATGCTTTATTTATTTTTAACACGTAAGAGATTGGTCATTTGATGTTTCTATAAATGATGTTTCTTTGGTTAAGAGAAAAAAAGAAAAATGTTCGCATCTAGCCTTTTTATAGTGGATGTAAATGGAAAATTTGTGAAAATGTTGAGCTGACATTGGAATTGTACAACTGGTACCTAAGCATGCAGTGGCTGTAAATGTCAGAAGCAATACCTTCACAGTAATCCTGCACCTGACTGGAGGGCAGTGAAACAGAGCACACAAAACAGACAGGATATTGTCACTCTTGTTTGTAACAGTTGCATTTCTGGCAGCTGCTTTCTCGGGCTGTAATGTGATTCTAGAAAGTGATGGCATTTAACAGCATATCACTGGCAGCATTTCTATTGTGGTTTTCCATATATAAACATGATTCAAATACCAAAATACGGAGAAACTGCATATATCTGTGGAAGTTCTATTATCTAATTATACATACGTGTGTGTGTGTGTGCTTTTCACCCATAAACGTTGTATTGTACATTGTAAATATTACTGCAATAATACATGTTAAATACTTCCTTGTTGAATGAAGTAGAAAAATAAAAAATATGGCAAACCCCATATACAAGCTCATTATTACCTTAAGTTAGGTAAAACATTCTATAAATGTGCTGGGAAATTACAAATATATTGGTTTAGGAAGAGCTTCATGTAGACTGTTTTCCCTCCCAAGGATAAAGTAAAATGACAAACATTAATGCATTTCTTATTTGAAATTAAATGTGACCTTTATAAGCCTGTTAAGTGTGTTTGCAAACTTGGAAATGCATACATTGCCGAGGGCTCTCCTTTGGTACATTTTATTTTTAGTTTGCTGGGTACAAAGAATAAATGGCCTTCAAACCGCAATAATTGAATTATGTAAAACCGTTATAATACACTAATAGGCATTGTGATTTTAATTCTCTTAATGTGTTAAGATTGTTATATTGCTTTTATAGATTCACAACTAAATGTGCTTGACTGCCATCTAATTTCATATTATTGAACTGACTCAACATTTTTGTGGTGAAGTTTGTTTTTGTGCCAGTTACAAATGTGCTTCCTGCAGAACAGATGAGTTTATGCATTTAAGGTCCTGGAGTGTGGGATGATTGTCACACCAAGTACAAGGCAGTTGTTCAGCAATAGAGGCTAAAGAGAATATGTAAGAGTAGTGCAATTAATCTGTTAGCATTTAAGCAGTGGTGAGCTGACGGGGGCTTTATGAAAAGCAGCAACTGACTGCTGTCAATTGTGAACAGCTGCTGTGTTCTGAGGATCCTGGCTTTGGTGCTGTTTTTTTATCTGTTTTTAGCCAACAATTAATGATGCTAGACAGTACTTACAGTTCTGTTTAGTTGATCTTTTTTTTTTTTTTTTTTTTTTTTTTAATTAATTAGGAGAGCTCATGTCGATAATTTTCCTAAGAGTGAGGCAATGGTGGAAAATTAACTTGTCAGTACAGCATTATGCTTTTCATCAATTAAATGTATGTAGTTTTTAAGTTCAAACGAAAGTAATGGGGCACTGTTTGTGCTGCATCTTGGATGAAGTAACAAATGAGATTAAACACCTGATGCAGGATGTATCATATATATCATGACTTATTATTCGCCACAACAGCCAGAGGAAATTTCAGCCTGTTCATTTCTTGTAAAATATTGTGGTTTGGCTTAATTTACAGTAACATTTTCTCTCTTCTGCAAATGCAACATATTCATTTTAAAAGTCAGCCTCTTGGCTTTTGGGATTTCTAGGAAGGAAAGCATAGAGCAGGCATTGAAGGAAATCCTCGCGGGCTCAATGTGAGCATTCATCAGTCTATGGCTCCAATGTAAACGTTGGCTTCAGTTGTCTTGACTTGCATTCCAACTATTAAAAGGCGTAGCAGGTGGTGGAGCAAACAAAGGGCACGGAAGGAAGCCCGCATCTGTGTGATTGGCAAGGGGCGGCAGGGTGCCACGTTCGGCCCATTCCACTGCTCGATAAACAAACACCCTCAGTGTGCGAGAGCGATTAAAAGGAACGTTTATGAACCGCTCATCTGGCAAAAGCTTGAGTGATAACCAAATCATGCCCTGCTAGACTAGTGCTGAGAAACCGCAGCCCTGTTGTAACAGTTGGATGCTTATTTGCTTTCAGATTTCAATGAAGATTGAGATACCATCTGATGTTGACCTTTCTAAACAACCTAAAAACCTAAAAAACTTACATTTGAACATGATAATTATTTTACAAAAACCCATTACATTGTGGGTAAAGGCCATTAGTGGGAACTGTGTTTGAAAATGTACTTAAAAAGCCTGGTCAGCCCAATGTGTCCTACAAGTCATGCTGATTATTTTGTGAGATGTCTTTATCATTAATAATTCACACTTGTAAGGTTTCTTAATTGAGGGAATGAACAACTCTGTTAGTAGCTCTCTGGGTCTTTGTCCACAGTAATCCTTCAGGTAAGGTAAACGGAACAAAGGAGACTATCTATGATATCTATGATGAGAAATCTATGATCGTGACAAAGTAAGGGAATTTGGAATTCGGCTTGTATTCATTATTCTTTTAAAGACCTGATCACAAAGGAGAATGGGTGAACAGATGGGTTTGAAATAACAGTAAATTAGGCCGTAAACAGACAGATGTGGGTTGTATTGGGTGAGGTGGGGCAGGAATGCAATTACAATGGCAATGAACTATAAATGCTAGGCAAAGAGCCGATTGTTGTGGTTCCTTTAGTTTTGTTTCCCCCCTTCCACTACGTATACAATAATGCCCCTGTGGCTGATTAGACTGATGTTCTGATGCACTGAGAATTACTATGACACACAGAGTAACCAAAATGTATTTATTTGTGAGATTATCTTTGCTGTTAGCAAATTGCACTGACAGTGGTGACTTTTAAAGTTCATTGTCATCTAGTTTTGAGCTAGCCATGGAGCTGAACTCTCTGTGAAAGTCTGATTTGCTTTGAACAACAATAATAATAAAAGTATTAGTTGCATTTTCCAGAAAAAGCAATGCTTTAGTGGTAACTAAGAAAACTTCACACTACCTACAGATTTTGAACCTTAACTTTGATAATTGGCACTTTAAAAGCAATGTACTACTAATGGAAACTTAAATCTCTCATGATTTAGTTTCCTGCAAACTGTTGAAAGAGAGATTTGTACTACCCCATTCACACTAAAACAAATGCTGGGTTTTTGGTGGCATTTTGTTGCTGGTAAGGTCTGTGTGAATGTGTTTATGCCTGCATTTTGACACCAGCAATTTTCCACCTCGGGACCTAGACTAAATGCCAGTCATTTTATAATTTCTAAAAATTTTGACTGGTAGTGTAGATATACACACAATGTAATGGCATGCTTTTTTCCCCAGTGTATTTTAGTTGATTTAACTTTGCTGCAGTACATGTCAAGACCCCAAACAATGCCTCTTGTTACGCGACCCTGAGCCGACTCTCATACTGAGGTCACTGGGCCAGTGACCACACCGCAAAAACACAACCATACAGCCTGATGACCTGGTCATAGCACGAAACACAACCTAGATTGTGACGTATCGTTTGGTTTTCCATCTTGACTGTTTGTTGTTGGTAGTGAGTCCGAACTGAACCGCCGCCCCGGTTAGAACCAATAGCCCAGTAAACACAATGGAAAGAAACTGGCAAAACGGGGAAATGATTGAACTTTTACAAACACATCCAGGATATTGGTCTGTGTGTCTTCTAATTAATCTACAGGCTTCTGTGTCATCTTGATCGTCCCAAGGCTACAGCGCAGGGGGCGGACTGGGACCAAAAAACGGCCCTGGACTTTTACCCAAGTGGGTGACGGCTGGTGAAGTCTGTGTCCCAGTGAAGTGCGGTCCAGGGGGGAGTTGCCAAAGTGTGGTTTGTGGTTCTGGGTGCCGACGAAGTGCGGTCCGAGGAGGGGAGGGGAGGGGAGGGGGCTGGGGGTGTTGGCGATGTGCGGTTCTGGGTGCAGACGAAGTGCGGTCCGGTGGGGGGGAGTGATTGGTTGCCAAAGTGTGGTTCTGGCTGCCGACAAAGTACAGTCCTTATGTTGTCTAGGTGCTGACGACGTGTGGTCTTGGGGGAGGTGTTGGCAATGTGCGGTCCGGGTGTCTACAAAGGGCGACCGGCCCACTTGGGAATCGACCAGCTTATCGAACTAAAAAATGGACCGCCCCTTCTGGCATTTGCAAGAATTGCCCGATGGCCAGTTCGCCTATGCTACAGAACTAATGTCTGCATTCTGTTTTCTATGTGAGAGTGTACATCCTGCAATTTGCCAGCATTTAAAGCCAGTGTAAATGGGGGTGCAACAGGAAAAAAGCAATCAAACGTTGGCTGGCATTTCAGTGCGAATGGGGCTTACTTTTCACTTGAACTCTACCAATCGGATTCTCTTAATTTGGTGTGTGGGTGTGGGAGATTAACAATTCATTGTTACCTGTGTTTACTTGTACAAAGCTGACAATAATAAGAACAATTTTTACAGCAGACTCCAAGGTAAGATGGTTCGCCTCCAAACGTAAAGGGTTAGAGGCACATTCAATGTTTTGTTTACTATAGATAAAATTCCTTGGCTGCAGCTCAGACTGGCAAAGCTACCTTTGAGAGTTTATCTGATCTAAGTGGACTGATCTGGGCCTGTTCTGAAGAGGTTTTAAACAGGTCAATGAAGTGATTGTTGTAGACTTGTTACTATTAAATCAAAGTCTCAGTGTTCTTACCATAAATATGGGATTCAGCAAAGGTTTATAACCATGGTTTTGCTGGGAGATGAAACATGAGATTAATAGGAAATTGGTGCTCTCTGGTTTAGCGGTTAGTTAGACCCATTGAAAGAAATTTATAACAAATGTATTTTCACTGCAGTACCAGTAGATGGTTCGGAATCAAATACAAATTGTTTTGTATCTGCTTAGACCCATAACAATAAAATATCCCTTAAACAAACTACAGGCGATAGCTTAATGTAGTCTACTTTTACTGCTTTTAGTTTGAAATTCAGAAGCAAAGCAACTGAAGTAATTCTGAACCGACACACTTGAAAATTGATGTATACCCAGGGGCTGCAGTGAGTATAATATCTTCACTTAAAGGTCTAATTGCTCGCTCTTTCTGAAATAAAAATGCTTTTCATTACCGTTATGTTTTAACATACGCCTCCATTTAATGCTTAAAGCATGCAAACCCTCGGCAAAACAGTGTTATTCATATTACAAGATATAGGGAAACGCTCAATATATTGATATTTGTGGCACCAACTATTGTGTATCTTTGTGTGTGTACCACGATACAAGACCCACATGTAAACATGTAATCGGTGACAGTAGTCCAGATATGCAAATGGTTAGCCTGTGTTGTCAGTACTTGTGTGGTGGGGGGGGATAAGAAGACTGAATTTGTTTTCATGTATGTCACATGAACAAAACAGATTTCATTGGAAAAAAATGTACATATGATAAAATCAACTTCAGTCATCTGTAGTGACCACTACAAATGCAGCACATATGAATATTGTGCTGTTGCCAAGAGCAATTAAAGATCTTTAAAATTCCTATTTACGGTCTTGTCTGTTTTGTTGGTCTGTCTCCTTATGAAAGGTATTTAATTCTATAGAATTAAATACATTTACCTATCTTTCTATATGATATTTATTGTAAATACCCAATACTCCCACATGTTTTTATTCACAATTTGCTATTTCGGTTTGAAGCGAGACCAAAATGTGAAATTCAGAGCTTAGTTAGTGGCAGCACAGGAATAATGCTGAATCATATAAAACTTAAGAAAGCATCCTTAGCATTCAATGTCTTGTACTATTACTCAGGCCGGATCTAATAGTGAGAATGTGGGGCTCAGACAAACTATGCAAGCGTATGCTGGTAGTAAATATGGCAAACCTCAGACTGAAAACATTACCTGGTTGATTTTTTTAGAATGATTGCAATGGATATTCAGCCAATTTCAGTTGTCTGGTATACTGGATTCAAGAAGCTTGAGTCATTTCTTCAATCAGATAAAAAAAAATGCCCTGTTGACCTAAATTACAGCACAAATGGAAAAGCTGTACAGTGACTGTGCTACATCAGTTGAGAGATTGTGCCACGTTTTAAATAGAAGATTGTTTAAACTTTTTTTTTTCTAGAAAAGTACACTTTTGGATTATCATAGTTAACAATTGTTACTTCGATTACTTCATTTTACTGGAAATGTAGCTCCTTTTATTTATGCATAATTTAGCGATTTAAAATTGTGATGGATGTTTCAGTTTCGTAGAGGATTTGACATACTTCAAGCATGAAATGGACATGTATGTTCAAACATAATGCTAATACAAAACCCTTTTATTTCAGAAAAGGGTGAACAATTAGACCTTTATAGTTTCTAAGTACTTTTGCAGTTCTTATGCTGGCTGTTTTTTGGGCAGATCATTTAGGGTGGTCTAAGTCTTTTAGGCCAGCTGAGAGGCATCCATAAACTCCCGAGGTGCCGTTTTAGAGGTGTCTTAAAGACAGTGTAAAGACCGCTCACGCAGGAAAGTAATGCCAGAAGGCAACACCCCTGCACAACCTGACACACCCAGCTGAGATGCAGGAAATTAGAGCAATGGCAAAGAAACATGCCTATGCATAAGTAACTAAATATTTCAGCAATCCACCTTGCATAAAATATTCATGTACAGTTGATTTCAAGGGTGTTATGTTTTGGAATTCCAAAGTACAGTTTCATTTGTATTCTTATTGCTAAACTATAATAGATGACGACGACAGCTACTACTAAATTATAATCACAGTCATTTTTTTGTAATCTGGCATATGTAAACTGAGAATTGTTTAGTTACAAGGATGTATGAGGAATTCACATACAGGCATTTTATTTGATGTTTTAGCTTAAGAACATTACACATGAGTCAACACATTTTATTTTAAATATGCTATTATGTTAACTAACCTTTCTTTCTGATTAAACGTATCCCCAGTCAATAAGTAGAACACTTCAATGCCCCCTACTATTATATCAAGCCAGCATAAATCTTTGCCAGGGATTGAAGAGGATATGATGCCCCGTGAGATTAATTGGTGGCTTTGATATGATTTGATGGTACAGTTGGTTCTGATTGGATGTTGTCTTTCTTCTTGCCCACAGGGACGCTATGTACAGTCTTGACCAGATTTTCCACTTTCATCTCAAGAGTTTTTCACATTAAATTCCCTAGAAAGCTGCTTTTCAGCTCCAGGTTCAGGGGAAGATTTATTTTCCTGGAAGACTATTTGCTGCAGTTCCTTGCAGTATGCTTAGCATTGTAAATGAAATTACATTTTTCATAAATTTTCCTTCTTGAAGGACCTTTTACCAATCTATAGATCTCGTTCTCTATACCACCCACTTTATAATGCCAACATTGCTAACTGTCACTTTCAGTGCCTGTCCAGGAGTTGGTGAGATAATGAGGGAGGACTATTATTACTATTGAATTATTAATCAACCATAAAAAGGGTGTCTCAGCATATTTCCATTTTCATAGGTGATATTAGTCTTACTACAAAATGAGGTCATGACAGTCCATTCAGGAATGTTTCCTACTGGTTCTGTCAAATTCTGTCATGGTCTTTGTTGAAACTTTATAGTAGAAGGGTAGCTGCAAACAGTGAGTCTGATGTATACCTCATTATCCTCACAACACTGTTGCTGAGGTGCTTGTTGAACAGTTTAAAAGTAACTTGGTCTCCGGTCCAGAGGTTAGATTCAGACTTTTTTGACGTGCTGTTGCTTCACAATGGTATTTGCAGCTCTTGCAGTGTGTCCCGGGGAATTGTCAGGTATTGTTTGTCAGGTATTGTTTGAGTTAACAATCCCAAAATAAACTGGATCTGCTTTTTTACCCATAACATATTAGCACTTTCTCTGAGAGACATCAGAATGGCTCTGCACAACAGAAACTGTGATTAAGGAAATGCTTCCACTTGCAGCTTGATTCTCCTATCGTAAAGCAGCAAGAATAGCTAAACAAATTAACGGCATACATTACAATGATGCACTGCTGTATTAACATGAAATTGGTTTCTCTCTAATCCTAACGCTCCTTGCTAATTTGTCCTACAATATTGAAATGCCACAAATCCTCCTGAATGCAGATTAGAGGTAGCTTTCCTTGTTGCTTTATCATGGTGCTTCTCAGGTGGATACAGGAAGACACATCCGTAAAGTACAGTGGTTGTTACTAAGCAAATTCCAAGCATTCCGTGAATGTTTACCATGTTGCTGTCAGGAGTGATTTACCAGTAACGAGAGAGCAGGGAATGGGATGGGGGTTGAGGTTAACAGTAGCAAAGCTGTTCTTTATGGAGTGGCTTATGTTGTAATGGTTCTTTTACAGTGCAAGTAGTAGGTGCAGGAGATCAGTCTATTAGTATTGAGTTAATTTAAATCTATAAACAACTATACTGCAAATTATTATTCCTTGTGGTTGCTTAGTTCCCATTAAATGCTATTAATAGTAAGGGAAGTAAACAACAACCTATATATTATATCTTTTAATGCTCTAAGAACTTGATTTGTTTAATGTGATCAGCCTGGTCATGTTGTCTTAATATTATTACTGATATCCAAGCATGACCTGCAAGCGGTTCGTTTATTGAATTTTCTCCGATTTGACTTTTCCGTTATGTGTAGGGGCGGTTTTGAATGGAGAGATGTTTTGTAAGTGTAACTTCCCAGCACAGGCTGTGTTTTCCTTGATGGGAGATGCTCTCTCTGCAGTGCGCCACTAATGAGCTTATGATTGGATTGTGTCTGTCAGGGGAGATGCGTCACAAGCTTCTAATCTGCTGGGTCGTGTAAGATTGAGTCTGTCCCCAGTTGGAAGCACTAGGGAAAGGTCAAATGAAGAATGCCTTTTTATTGTATGGCACACTGTGCATTGTAATCATTCCAAGCCCTCCAAGTACATGTGCGCTTAAATATATTCCCAATTCAGTACTGTGTCCTTAATCTGTCAATTCTAGGATGTTTCCATTGCATTTGACTTATGTGACTTTACATGGAATTACTTAAAAGACATTATTGAAATCTCTTTTCAAGCATTATTATTATTATTATTATTATTATTATTATTATTATTATTAAGTATACCGAGTGTTAGAGAATCATGGATTTACTCCTTGATCGTAAGTCTAGATTCCGAAGACAACATGGTGTTGCTGTGTCCATGGCTATGTGAAAACTAGTGAAGACGTTTTTCTTTTCTCTTGTCCGACAGCAGTGGAGATTATACAAGTAAACAATCCCACATTAGAAGAGAAGGAAAACAAACGGCAATCTGCCGCAGTCATTTTGATTGCAGTGTATACCAACCTTTGCATCAGTTGAATCATCTTACTTGCCTGTGCTTGTGCTGGTTTATATGAATAGGCTAATGCACAGTTATGCATGTTAAGTGTGTGATATATATATATATATATATATATATATATATATATATATATATATATATATATATATATTTATTTTAATCATAATTTTACCTCTGAAAAGTAAATAGTAACTTTCTAATTTCTTTGTCTTTTTTTGTAACAGGGGTAGTTGAAATATGCCATCCCAACACTCCAGCCTGAGGTTACTAAAAAATATCATATACAGTGTATGTGTCATTTATAAATTCGTCTACATTATTTTATTAACGCATGGTCCCCATAAATAACAATGAAGGACCTGCCTCCTCTTCCACTATTATGGCAAACCAATTCACAAACATTTTCCACTGCAGTATTATGCTTTGTCCATACTGAAATCAAAGCATTAATTTCTGTAGGTACCCGAACGGAACACTAGCACACAATGAATTTACCTTGATACAATTTTGTTTATAGGTTAATAGAATTGGTTGTGTGTATTTTATACTTAATTTCTGCATTAGTATAAGAGGGTTAAGAAAAAAAAAAACACAAAGTAAAGTAAACATGGCGTTTATGGAAATACAGGCGTACAATATAAACCTGATAATAAGGGGAGCTGAAATGCAATACCCTGCCAAGAAATGAGATAATATTTACAGTATATTGTAAATACATTTTTTGAGACCCTAATCAACATCTAATGGAGCTCTCTCTAAAGCTGATGTGACGTACATACTGTTTTTATTCTCTTGTTCTGAGAAAAGAAAAAGCTTTAGTCTGACTGCATATAATATATCAGATTTTATTGTACTTGTTTTGGTCTACTTGTTGGGGTAGATGTATGAGCCCTTTGCTTCAGTGACATTACTGGAGTATATATCTGCATGCATGTGTTTCAGTCAGGTGTCAATCCTAACATCTATATTATAATTTAAAATAATATCACACCTTCCCCAAATTTATATGTATTGAGTTGTTTGATAAACTCATAATCTAATATCCAACACTTTATATGATGGATTTAGTGTTACCCAAATGCACTTAATAATCCTAACAGATTACATAGATTCAGCGTTCCAGGAACTGTATGTGACTTTGGTTGATGTAGCACAGAATTGTACACCCATGCTAGCACAGCTTTCATGTGCTTTTGACAAACCACTGAAAGAGGAGGCAGAAAAAGAAAAAACCCATACATTTCAATATGTGAAATGGTCAAGGACATGGCAATAACAAGCCTATTTTTTCATGAAGTCAGTAAGCACAATAGGATACATCTTAGTCATGTCAGTTTTGGATTATGCAGACAAATTACGGTAAATCATATTAAAGCTAAATGTAGGCTCAATAAAAATACATTATTTTAACACAGTATAGAGTTTTGGTGATTTGAAATTTAAAAGGAAATCACATTATTATTATTATTGGCTAAAACATTAATGCTAAAGCCCCACTGAATGTAATGACTTGCTCTGGGGAAGACACAAATCCAGTGCTTCTTTTAGTTTTTCCATAGTTTTTTCTGCTATCCAGAAAGTTATGTAACGATACATTTTGGGTCACTGAAAGCCCAAATAGGCCGGCTTTTGACATCCACTATTATTTGGAGAGTTTTAGTTGCTGATATGATGGAATCAAACTGGTAAATTGCTATACATCTTACTTCTACACAATATTGACACATAAAGATCAACAAAATTGTAATTTTAGCAACAGCGCTAGTTCTCCTCAACTCTCCTCATATCTCTCTTACTTTGTAAAGCTTCATGTCATGGCTGAATTACATTTATGTTATGTTATTATTGGTCATGTCATGCTTCCAATCCACGACTAAAGCAGTGTAGTTCTTCACTTGATCTTTACTCCATTTTCCTCATCATTATTCCATGCCCATGTGCCAGCAGTAGCTCACCACAATGTTTACAAAGAGTAGCAATAATGCTGCTATGGAAAATGACTTGGCTGATGCTGTATGGGAGGACATAATAACAAAATACAATCATTCACAATTTGTGGGACTTAGAAGTTGTTCTGTCCTCTCAAATTGGGTCAGAACACATGCTCACAGCAGATAAATACTTTTGGGGTAACATACTCAGCCTTCTTATTCACATGGCTTACATAGACTCTCTAGGTCCTCCTGAGCCTCAGTTCTTTCAGTTTTATATTTGTATTAACTAACAGTGGCATCTGCTAAGAAATTGAATAATAATATGAAAAATTCTTAAAAATTATCGCAGTGCTGGAGAAACAGGATCGCAGGTCTTTAAATCTTGTAATGTTTTCACTCTGTTTGGAAGCATCAGCTTGAGGCTACATTAGGTTTTGATTAATTAACACATCCAACTAAAAATAGATTTAGCTGAGTGTTTATGCAAAGCATGAACAATTCCAGCCTTGAAGGCTTCCAAAATTGACCACTAGTGCACTGTGGGAAGACAAGTATTTTATTCTATTTACGCTCTAGTATTTTGGTATACACGCAAAGAACCACCACCAAACAAGTCCAATCCACCTCTCAACTTACAGGACTTAAAGGATCTGCTGCTAACGTCTTGGTGCCAGATACCACAGCACACCTTCAGAGGTCTAGTGGAGTCCATGCCTCGATGGGTCAGGGCTGTTTTGGGACCTACACAATATTAGGCAGGTGGTCATAATGTTATGACTGATCCATGTAGGTCTTCATTCACACAGTTTACAAATGTTAAAACTGAAAAGTGATCTGTCTGTATGCTGCCATATTGGTTGGCATGATAAGAACTAGAAAAGACCATTTACCTGTTAACTTGCATACATTTTTAATGCAAACACTCTAAATTTGATTGTTCTAATGTTGACTCATGCATGCAATCATTGCATGAAAACTCAGACCTAGAAAATGCCCAGACAATCCATGCAGTAAATTTAATTTAGGCTTGTTTACAATTTTTCATAGTCATACAGTAACTCAAAATCTTACCATTAAGATTAGATTTCCTGTAAACAAAGCCAAGGGGGATGGTTTTTGTTTTGTTTTGTTAGAACAGTATTATATTTTTAAATTACAGCTTTCACTACAGAGTGAGGCCAAACCCACATGTTCATTTTTTCAGGATGTCAGAAAGGGAATTACTGTCATAAGTAATCATTTCTCTAACTGGAGTAGTAGGGCTGCCTATGGCTTCACAAATAATAACAGACATGTTTCTTTCAGTTGTAAGAAAGAAAAGCTTTGTCAACAATTTATCATTCTATACACTTGAAAATTGGAAGATTTGTGTTTGTAGAGGAAAGACAATAGGATTTCCAAATATTACCATTATGAATGTATTGTAAACCACCTATCTATTAACAAATATTTGTACTTCATTTTCAATTATATTTTAGTATAAGTCACTGGTAATGAACAAAAGTCTCTAGACAATCAGGAATGTGACATTTCTTAATCCATTTTAACTGAGCTGTGTTGGCTAATTTATATAATGAAGATTTTTAATTTTTGGTTGTCTTCATATAATTGGTACAACTTTGGTGTGGACTATTGTGTTGCTTTATTTGAATCTCCATTATGAATTATAACATAATGGACTTCATTAGCATTTACTATTTGACAAATTAACACACCTGTTGCCATCATAAAATAGCCTATCAAATGTGCTTTGCTTCGGATTGTCAAAAGATTTTATACTGAAAACGGATGGAGATTTAAAAGTTTGTCAATCTCATTTTGTAAATACAAGGTCATTTTTAAAGGTCCTTTGTTAATGGCATGACAGTTTAAACATACTTGAGGGGAGAATACGCTCTGCCAGTCTCTTCATTACCTTCCCAGATATACTATGACATTTGAGTTATGAGCGACTGCTGTTTTCTCATTTCTAATGATTCATTTCCAGCCAGGATTTTCCATATAATTCTTCCCTGTGAGTACATTTCATTGTCTTCTTAATTATCATAATATTTAATGTCTGGACCTGCTGTCTTGCACTGTGATACTAGATGGGAGTGTCCAAGCACATGGAAATGTATAAACTGTAGAAAATTAAATTCTACTTCATTAGAATATTTTTTTCTCTAGGCTCTATTTTGAAACTCAGTTCCCTTTGAAAAACAACATGCTGTAATGAGGCAAAATCCATCCTAGGTAAAAAAAATAAAAAAATAAAAATATATATATATATATATATGAGAGATTTACCTTGGAATGAGCAGGCCTATGTATGTTTCATTGCAATGTATTTGTGTGTATATGTGCATGGGCACGTCCACACACAAACACGTTGCAGTGAAGCAAAATTCTGTAACACTGGCTGTCATTAGTAAAAAGCAAACATCCTAATTAAAGAAAATCAGTCCTGCTGTGAAAGACCTCAGATTTTAACTAGTGTGTCACAGCAGTTCTAATCTGAGTGTTGATCTCTGAATAATCTCACTTGTTTCATGGTTAAAGATTTCATAGCACCTCTAGAATTAAAAGGGAAAGAAAAAGCTTATTGATATTATCAGTTATCACAGAATTGAAGATTTAGCAGAGATTGCGGACTTGCCACTAAATTGGAAAATACATTCTGCACTTTTCACGGGTCTTTCTCATGCTCCTATCTCCATGATAGTGGATGTGGATGACAGGGATCGGTCTCAAGGTTCAGAACAGAGACAGAAACAAACATCATAATGTCCATGGCATTTGTTTTTACAAGTGTTGGTAAAGTTTTTGTTGTAGTTTCATTAAACAGCAGCCGCTAAAGAACAGCTGCAGTCAATCCCATCTCTTTAGTGTAACAACCAGGAGCAGCCACATCTAAATAGCAATGTTGCTCTGCCCAGCTTTGCTTTATTACAGGCACCATTTGATTGAGTTTAGTTAGTTACAAACCTGCTAAAGGAGTTAAGTCTTAGGAGACTTCAAATCCTTTGCACATCAAAGAGCTGGAGAGATATGTACGGTTTTCCACATTTCCATATTTTTACATCAGACTTGATTTGTAAAAACAATAAGCTGACTCACTTATGAAACATTGTATAAACATTGTAGAAATAGTGGTTTACACGAGAAGACTATAAAACCTGCAAATATCCATAGCATATTTTTTTTCAGGGCGTGTCCTTATATTGTAATCTGGCTGGCTAAATATACACCAGCAGAGGAAACGGGATTTTCATTTATGGGAGGCTCATGAGCAGTGAAGCCAAATTTTAGATTTTGAGTGACCCATAGCGAGAAAATTTGAACTACCCATTTTTTTTTTTTAATGGATTTTTGACCTGAGCTCTTCTATTAGATGGGTCAATATCGGGAATCTGCAGTGAATCGAATAAAAATTGTTCAAGAGAAAAATGTGGGAGTGTTGTAAAATACATTTATCATTTCAGGGAAGAGTATACACTTCCCCCCCCTCAGCCTGACATCATAGTGGTTTGCTTTTGTCCTTTCTTGGCCAGCATTGGCTTCTCCATTCTGGTACATGTGTGAAATTTTACCCCAATTTTTGAATCACAAACTAAAAACTTTCAATCCAAATCAGTCTCTATTCCAGTTTGTGTTTCCACACCTGATTTGCAGATTTTGTCCATATTCCAGGCAATCTTTCCTTACGAGAAATGTCCCTCAAGTGGCTACACCGTGCCATTGGTCCCTGAAACTGAGTTTAATAAACTATCCAGCGACAACTTGAACTATCACTGCTGTGCTATGATCAGTGTCATTTTTATGAGGCAGTGAGTGCATTACCTTGCTGTAATGCTGAATAGATTGGATTTGAAACCGGGATCTGGATGTTGACCTCAGTGCCTTTAAAAGTACTTTGATTTTGTAAACAAAGCAAGCATTTTCCCCATGTAAAGTCAGGTAGCTGTTTCTTCAGTTTAAAATCACAGCATTTGCTTGTAGTTAAAAAGGCCATTCTAGTAGTTTTGCAGGTGGCAAAGGAGAAGGAAATCATTGGACAGCCAGAGCAGCTGAATTTTGTGTTCTCCATATTGGTCCTTTCATTTAACTGCATTTTTGTTATATTTGTTTTTGGATTAAAAACCTATGACTAAAGGACTACATAAGGTAGATCTTGTAGGATCTTGAGGATCTTGTAAGCTTTTAAGGTAAAATTGCATGAATATCAGAATATGTAATTACACATTTACGTTACTGTTGTCAGCTAGATTTAATAGTGTATCTGCCATTTTTAGAATGTCCACCCCCCTGCAAGTTGTCTTTTTCCTTCAAAGAGGACATCCTTTACATCCTTTTGCATAATCCTGGTGTTACAGTTGTGGATATCAAATCTACGTACATACCTGATTTAGGACTTATTTAATCGGTTATCTAGGTGGGAATGTCATAAGTTTGTCCTAAGTTTTGATTCTGGTAAATCCCAGTAATTGAGTAGAGTTTATTTATCGTTAGTGACTTTTTTTTTAATCCTTTGCCTCAAGATTAATGCTTCAGCAGCTTTCCCAGTCTTAAAGAAAACGGCAGATTTGTATGTTGCATAACTGCTGTGAACTGCTTCATTACAAGATGTCTTTGGGAGATTCCCAGGATTTTATTAATCTCTTCTTCCCTCTGATGTGAATCTAACCAGACATCAATGTCTACATGTGAACTTGGAGGGCATCGTGCACAGTTATCTCACCTGACTGAACATCTGGGTCTGAGAAAAATAAATGGCAACTTCTAGTGGCTCACTTATTTTATCACAGATGATATTTTGATATATTTTGGATTTTATTTTGATGTTAATGTACATTTGCTAAAGAATGTTTAGACTTATCCCTGACAGGTTTTACATATAACTCAATTCCTTAACAAAAAATTACATTAAAAATATCTTCAATCATAAAAATGCCTGGTGCTGTTTTGCAGCCGATTTATGTTGTGGCCCATGCTTGACCTGAATGGCAATCGATGTTGTTTCAAGTGGTTGAGAAGCGTGTCAAAAATAATTGCAAGCGTGCAGCGTGAATTTGTAATTGTGCATCGAGAATCACAAGTGCAGTGATTTGTGTGTGCAGACAAAACTGAAATATGAAAAGGATATTGAACGAGTGCACAAAGATTGGGAGTGTAAGATAAAAAAAAAACGCAAGTGCAGAGTTCTGTTTTTCACTTACAATTTGTATTTCTGCGCTTGGTAATTTTGACAGTGAATTCACTCGGGGTGGTATCAAGGGACTGTATTTGCTACAAATGTGTCAGCCTCCCTGGTTATTGCAATAAAAAAAAAAATCAATTTCCCATGGATACTAAAGTTTTTTTACTTAGATTATCAAAGAAACAAGTAAGACTCATTGTACATACATTTGATCCATTTCTACTTTAATAATCCCCCTCTAATATGGGCATAAATCTACTTTGTCTTAAGAGTTTTAAGATCCTGCTGATTTGATAAGCAATTTTCTCAAACTAATTTAAATGTTTTAATTCCTCATGGACACGTATATTTTATGTAATCTTTGAAGTTTGAACTGTTAACAGTACCATTTAGATTTCTAAAGCCACAGATACACATTTCATAGCCATTTAGAATTGTAATGACCAAAACGTGTTTTTGCCAAAACACAATTTAATTCGTGCCATACAGTAATGATATTCAAGAATGAGCTTTTCTGCAGACTTGGTGATTAGTGGGGTCTTTGTGGTGTTAAGTTGACAAATGTAGTAGTTTTAGTTTGGTTGTCTATTTATGTAAAAGTTAAGTGATTTGTGGTTGTCAAGCTCTGGTGTTTCCTTCCTATGTACTCATAGATTGTTAGGATGTGGTTGAGGACCTCAAATAAACATTTGTCTGCTGTACAGTTAATTTCCCAATTCATGGTACTCTCATGCACAGTACTGTACTGAGTGAGTAGAGGAGTTATTAAAAGTAAAAGTCAGTGCTGCAGCCTACTGTACTTATTGGATCCCTCAGGGTGATTTTAGCCTTTGTCTTTAACCATCAAAACAATTGAAGATTAAGGCTCCCTATTACAATTACCCTGTTAATTTAAAATCAACAGTAGGCAATTTAAGCTTAGAGTGAGGTTAACTTGAATTATATTTGGCCAAGTACCAAATGTGATATTTAATATACTCAATGCTGTGGACTCTCTGATGATTCTTATTCTTATTATAATATTATTATTGGTTATGGCTTCTAAGTGGATTACTGATGCGCTCTTTGAAGCTTCCAGTTATATTTTGTTTGTTTTCCCTTCCCACTTGCCTCAGACATTGATGGAGTGGGAAGCCAGGGCTCTGCAGTGTCCCACAAGTAAAGCAGGAGCAAGTGAGTTACTCATCCAGGCTCATTAGTGTTGTTATCCTCTTGACTGAGATTAAATCAGTCAACGATTAGTGCGTAAGTGGGACAGCCAGACCATCTATTAATCTGTTGGGGAAACTGTAACCCCCTGCTGTGTCCCTCAAAAGGTCAAGAGCTGTCAAAATTATTGTATCGACCTTTTCTGTATTAATCCCTGATGTGTTACACAAGTAGAAGCAGCTGCAAGAGTTGAGCAACAGGAAAGCAGTCGTGTAGGATGCAGAGGTAGTCGTTGGCAGTATCGTCCCTCCAGCAGTGTGAAATAACATTTCTGTCTGGTGATTTTGAGTTTTTAAGACGTGGCTTAACAAAAACAAACAAACAAAATATATCCCGAATGATCCTAATTGCATTTGAGTGATTTGCCTGTACAGTCATAAAGATGGCATTCCTTGTGAAAGCAAGGGCTATTAACTGCTGACCTAAGCAAAGTCTACAATACTGAATACTGATGAGAAGTCAGAAATGCCTGGGCTCATTAGCCGGCTGTGATTTGTTGTATGTTTAAGCCTGCATATATATTTTTTTAAGTTTTAGTGTGGTGAAGGTGACAATCTGACATATTTACATATTTCTGACATCACGTAGTACCCGTTACTCTGAGCAGTAGTGAATTTGTATCAACATGATTCTCCAGATGCAGACTGGAGTAACATCTTTCCTTTAATGTTATCATGGCTACCTTTATGTACACAGAATGGCTAACACCCTGAACTTGCAAGTTGCTGGAGAAGCCACAGAAATTGTTTGACTACAATTAATAATAAGCTTTGTAAGAGCAGATAAATTTAAAGAAAATAATATGCAAAATTAAAGGACTTAAGCTTTTCATCAATAACTTCACAGCTAAGTTAGGACAAACCAGTAGACACAGGGGTAGTCCAAGTTGACAGCTGAAGTATCCACTCTGAAATGTCGGGGGTCTGATGGTGAATATTGATGACTACTGTCAAACGCCAGTTCTGTGTCCTGCCAACAGCAGGGAGAATGGTCTGCAGCTGCACTCCTACACAGACCTATTACTCCTGCTCTATTCGCCAGTTTTAAATGTCCTGAGTTAATCACTGATCCTTTAATCTGAAAAATAGAATCTGTACATTGCCAAATTCTTACTTTTTTTTTGTCCCACCTGTAATTTGATATACATTACACTGTTGTTGCTTACAAAATGACCATTACTGCATGGATGATTTGAATGA
This sequence comes from Amia ocellicauda, assembly GCF_036373705.1. Classification (NCBI taxonomy): domain Eukaryota; kingdom Metazoa; phylum Chordata; class Actinopteri; order Amiiformes; family Amiidae; genus Amia; species Amia ocellicauda. Next base: position 37,322,861 of record NC_089851.1, on the reverse strand, counting down.
TTTAAGATCAGTAAAAGTCCTGAGGTAATTCTGAAAACTCTGCATTATTGTCTGTATTATCCCTTTCATTCAAAGGGAACTTCAACAGGAAATCCAATGCAGTGTGTCAGTTTCCTTACTAATTCATTCTATGGCAGTAGTTCTTGAAAATCAAGGGAATTCTTGCCTCTCACAGGCAATGTCATTTGTATCAAACTGCAACCCAGTAATCGATGTCTTGCTGTGACACCTGTTCCTCCATGATTCACATTCCTGCCACATGCATGTGTTGCTGGGTCCAAGTAGCAATTTGGCTCTTAACCCCCTCAAAAATGATTTGTATATTAAATCTGTTTTTAACCATGAGAGAAGAAATATGCTCCCTTGGTTTAAGCCAGTTATATAAGTATGCCTAGTATAGGCTTTGTAATAAACTTCCCCACTTCAGGTTTTTTATGTTGTTTTCAAATGCTTTCTTGTTTTACTTTTTTCCCCTTTTCTGAGAAGATAACATGGACATCTTTTAAATAAGTAGTATAAATCAATAGTGTACCTTAATATACATTACTTTACATCATTATCCACAATTTTTGTTTGTACTATTGTTACACTAGGATCTCACTTTTATCTGTGCAGTTTATACAACCAGACCATACGGAAACCTTGCATGCAGAGCCCTTCAACAAAAGCCCTTTTCAAATGAACACAGTTGTAAAGAGTGTGTGCTTGCAGTTTGCACACTGCAGTTTGAATGAGCAGGTTAGGCCCACAGTCACATAAGCAAGTACACAGATGAAGGAATGAACAATGTTTTCATGACCATACTTTCATTCACTGGCTTTATATACTTTGTTCTGCAATTTTTTCTTTTTTAGTTATCCATTTTGTAAGACATTAATCAAGCCTCCTTTTCGGTGTATACTGTTGGAAATCTATTTGTAATTACAAGAATAACAATTTATAAATGTTTTTCCAATCAAAAAATGAATATTACTTTCATTCAGGGGGCTGTCCTAACCCAGTGTTACATGACTATTTGTAGCCTAAAACGGTAACCATTTTATGGCGGCATAAAAATACCTTAAAATAAAATGCATGACTTTGTTTACTGTGTGTCCATTGGAAGTTTAATTTTGTATTAATGTTTCATTAGTTTTTTTCATTAGTTCTGCCAATATAATTATTATAGATTTAAAATTACATATAATATCAACGGTTAAAATATGTCCGTGTTACAGTGAACATACATCTGCATGTTTTGTGCTGCTTCAAACTGACATGGACTTTGGCTTCCAGAATTCTCCTTTTATATTAACAGTATTGCCAAGGTGAAAGGGGTTAAAGCTGTCATCTCCTCACCCATTTGCTGTTCACCCAATAAATGAAGTGAATTTTTTCTGTCTATGATTTTATTGGTTTCATTGTAATATGTGGCCATAGTAGCTTTGTCTTAAGGTTTTTGTCAATAGGATATTAGGCATTGAGTTAATGGATTATTAAAGCAAAGGTTATAGGACACTTATTATTGGGGAAATTGACTTAATTCTGTTGTCCTCTGATCATGTAACAGCTTTTAATACTGACAATGTGTACTTGCCTCAGTCCAGACTAGAATAGTTACTGTGGTTTCCTCCCTTTCCTTATTGTACTTCTAAATGGTAATAATCTTAAAGCAACTTCTGTGCACAGTTATACATTTGAAACTACTACTATTGTTAAATATATAACATAAAAATACACACTGTGCAGGAGTTTATTTGTATACCTGGTATCTTTCATCGTAGTAATGACTCCAGTACAAGCGCTGGTTCCCAGAAATCACTGCGTTAAGTGAAATTGTCTTAAGTGAATTGATTTTAACGTGTGTAAAATAGTTTTGTAACAAGCCAAAGAGCTCTGAATTTCTCAAGCAACTTTAGCACGTCTCTCTCTGTTGGCAGTGTCAATATGCTTAAAAAAAATGCTTTTGCCATTTAAGTTAGACGCATAGACAACTTATTCACAAGACTACATTACGTTACACAAATTAAAGAAGATAAAATACCGGTTGCGATGCTCCTGGCTCTACATCTGCAGATGAGAGTTGGGTCACATTTGTGTACCGCAGCTTTCCGCAGATCTGCACAGCTCCACCAAAGAAAGGGAAAACCTTACCTTTATCTACAGTTTTACTTTGTCTAATTTAAACCCAAAACTAGATTTGAGAATTCCCAACAGCAGTTTATAACTGTGCATACACTCTCAAAAGCAAGCTTCTCACATGTTGAATTTAAGCTTATATTTCCCATATGTGATCACTGTTCAATTGAATAGTTGATTGTTTGGCTAAATGTATCCTTTATTCAGAACAGCCATGATATCAAATCCATATGTTTTTTTTCTCTTCCCCAGACGAGATTATGGGTTGCATCAAGAGTAAAGAGGACAAAGGTCCGACGATGAAATACAGGCCGGAAAACACGGCGGATTCTGTCAGCGCCCATGTTGGACACTATGGCCCCGACCCCACCCAGCTGAACCAGTCTCCTGCCTCAAAAGGACCAGCCAGTAACTACAACAGCCATTCCATGACCCCGTTTGGCGGCTCCTCTATAATGACGCCGTTCGGTGGGGCTTCGTCGTCCTTCTCCGCAGCCGTGACGAATCCGTTTCCGGGCTCTGTTACAGGTCAGCCACTTTTAATCATAGTTAACAAACTGCTGTTCTTTTAAAAATACTCGTCAAAGAAACCATTGATACATTTGTACAGTTTTTAATGGTTTTCATGTGTCTATATATTTAATGTGACTGGCACTAGTTCTATGTGTGTGTAATACCTGCTGTAACCCTGTTTTAAACACAATGGCCTTGTCATTATTTTGACCTTTTAAGATGCTTTTTAGTTTTGACACTCCTGTTGTATCCTACAAAATAATGTATACCATGATTGACCAATATTTAAGTAGCCTGTGATGAATGTGCATTATTTCTGTGCTTCAGTATCTTGAATTATAAATCATACTCTGTTAAAGAACAGTAAATAAAGGTCTGCTTTGTTTTAAAATATTTTTTTCATCCTCCTTTTAAAATAACCTGCAGACTGAAATTGACAAGTTGGGGAAAAGCACTAAATAACAGATGTTATGGAAATATGACCAGTGAAACAAAATGCCCCACTTTCCATTTCATAAGTAAATGCAACTGCAAAGTGTGAGTAACTTTGTAATGCTTCTCAATCCTATGCCTATAGTAGTCTTTTCAGCAGAACTTAAAACAAAAGTAAAGCAGAATGTAAACCAATTTTTAAAATTACCTTTTTTGATTAACACTGATGTATAAGTAGGTTGAATGTAAACAAAACCTGCAAATATGAATAGAAATGTACTTATTGCAAGTATTCAGCCCCCTAAGTCAGTACTTGGTGGAAGGACCTTTGGCAGCAATTGACTGCTGTGCGTTTTCTACCAGGTTTGTGCAGTGAGATGGTCATTTTTGCTCAATTTGCTCACAAGTTTGTTGTGGATTGTTAATGGACTACAATCTCCAATCAAGACGTACATTTTCTATTGGATTCAAGTTTGGGCTTTGACTGGAACACTCAAGGAAATTCACATTATTCATTTTAAAACATTCCGGTGTGGCTTTGGCCTTGTACTTTGGGTTATTGTCCTGCGGAAATGTTTCGACCCAGTATCGATTCTTGGCTCCTCAAGCAGGCTTTCCTCTAGGATTCGCCTGTACTTTGCAACATCAATTTTCCCTTTAATCCTGAAAAGCTTCCCTGTCCCTACTGATAAGTCATCCCCACAACCTGATCCTATCACCACCATGCTTGACTGTTGGTATGGTGTTGACAAGGCAGTTGGGATGGTGTTGGCTGGGTGATGTGCTTTTGGTCTTGTCAGATGTAATGCTTTGAATGTGTCTTCACTGTCACATGTATGCAGTATCATTTACATGCTTTGTCATAAACCCCATATGATATTTAAGATGGGTCTTTTTCATTAATGGTTGTTTTTTGCCCCTCACCCACACAGGCCAGCTTTGTGTAAGAACTGAAATATTGTTGATGTATGAGTCCCAACTAAGACCTAAACCATCTCAAATCTTTCAAAGGCACTGTTGGCAGCCCTAAACAGTTTCCTGGTGGTATGAAACAAATTCCACATCTAAAAGATGGTCTCCACCTTATTCAGTGACTTTGAAATGTTCTGGTAACCTTCTCCTGATTTGTGGTTCTTTTTTTCCTTTACTTATTTTAGAAAACTCCTTAGTCATCATGTTTGGTTTGTTGTATCACTAGGTGTGGTTTGGATTTCAATATTTAACAGAGGAAACTTACAGAAACAGATAAATTCTCTGAATTCAAGTTAAACCACTTTTTTTTTTTTTTTTTTAAGGTGGTAGAGACCACAGCACTAATTACGTAACATGTCAAACTAATCTTTTGCACCTAATTTAAGGTTGCCATAGATGATGTTTTGAGAATCATCAAAAACAGTGAAAATCTAACTTGCATTCATAATATCAACATGTTATAACTTTGTTTGGAGTAGATTCTAAATATAAATTTATTTTTGAAAGTTTCGTGATTGCAAACTGATAAAAAGCAATGGAAAGATATCTGTAGGTTTAGAATAACATCTGGGTTAATATCAGCAGTCCCTGAAAGCTGTATTGGCTCCATCCTTGCTTTCCATTATCTCATTCTGCCAATTATTTGCTGATTGGGTTATCATATACATTTTCCATGTATAATGCCACTGAAGACATAAATATACCTGCAGGACTGTACTGCTTGCAGAGCAGGATTCAGGACCCCTACTCCAGAGGGGTAAAGCTTTTAAATGAGGCCCCTGGATTAACTCTTTAGTGGATATTTAAATCTAAACCTGAGCAGTCAATTATTCTTTTTTTAGTTAAGCCTCGGGACTATGCTTGTAGCTTTTGTCATCTTTATTCATCACAGTCATGTCATTTACACATTAGAACAACAATGATAATGTATAACATCTACAATTAATGAATGATTTTAGTTGCTATAATATACTTATTGTTCAGTGAAACCTTTTGGCATCAATTGATAAGGGTTGATTTGCTGTTTATATAACTGAATGAAAGATCCCTTTTATTATAACTCTACCACACCTTGATATTTGCATTGATCTCACTTGTGAAGGTCTGTCATAGCCGCTTAGCAGAAGCTCTAGCTCTTGAAAGTGGCAGAACATAAAGCATTACTGCTGAACACTTAAAGTGTAGGAAAAAGGGAAGTGAAACTACTGTAGCATTTAATTTGTAATGCAACAAAAAGTTCCAAGTAAAAGTTCCATGCATAAAAAATGAACTGCAGATATCCCCACAGGGATTTTCACACACATTGCATGCTTCATGTTCTGCCACTTTGAGAGCTAGAGCTACTGCCAAGCATTTATGACTGATCTGGACAAGTGAGATCAATGTGAATATTAAGGTGTAGACCATTTATAATAAATAAGATGTTATAATGGTTGATTGTGCCATCTTTGAGTTGAACTTCAGCATCTTGCAGTGTAGAAGGCACCTCATCTTTAAGATAATTTGTCTGTGAACCAGTACATGCAGTATCACCCCAAGGAATTAATTTGAATGCATAAAAGAATATCAGATTATCACTGTTCACAATTTTTACTTTTTTGGTGTGCATGCGTTAGTAAATCCTGAACCCTAATATGTCAGGATTTAATCTGATTTATATTAACCAAGGGTTCTTTTAAAATACAAATCACAGATGCATTTAGGCTAGGTTATAGGTAAGCAATATCTTTGGAATGGCAATTGTGTTCCTCACCCTGCAGAACGATTTAACAATAAGGCATTTATCTATTTTCTGCTATGTATTTTGACAGAATCATCATTATTAGTGGTACCTTGAATGCTATTTCTTGGTTATGATGCACAGAGGAGGCTAAATGGATAATCCACAAATACAGAAAGATATTTACACTTCATCTGCCATAATCCTGTTGATATCTTCATTGAAATCTCATTAAAGGTATTATTGTCATGTACAAACCAAAGATTAAAGACGATTACAATTGTTTCAGAATCCATGTTTATTTTACTATCCTTGGTTACTTGTACATTCTGGAGCAAAGTAATTAATTAAATTATAATGATGTGCAAAAGACTGTCTCAAGTGCAATGCTACAACATTTCACTGTCGGACTGTTCTGCTGATACCATGTGGACCTTCATCTCCAGAATTGATGAAAAGTAAGCAATGTTTCATACAGAACCCCTTCCTTTTATAAAGTGGATTGCAAGGGTTGTTGAACATTTTGTAGTGTTACAATCTGGAACTAAAATGGATGTAATTGGGATTTTCTGTCACTGATCTATACATAATGTCGATGTTGGAAAGAAATCTATAATCTGTTTTTAATTAACTACAGAAAAAAAAACTGAAAAGTCTTGATTGCATAAGTTTTAACCCCTTTTGCTATGGCACACTTAAAAATGCTATGGTGCAGACAATTGCCTTCAGAAGTCGCACATTATTTGAAGAGTCCACCTGTGTGCAATTAGTGTCACATGATCTCAGATTAAATACACCCACACCATGAAGGCCAAGGGGCTTTCAAAACAAGTCTGAGAAAGTTCTGGAAAAGCACTTAATCAGGGTTGGGCTGTAAAAATATCCCAAAGTCTGAACATCTCACAGAGCACACTTAAATCCATTTTTTTGTTTGTTTAAATGGAAAGAGTATGGCACAACCATGACTCAAAACTGAGCAACTAGGAAACGAAATCTGTGGTCAGAGAAGGCATCAAGAGGCCAATGATAACTCTGAAGGAGCTACAGAAGTCCATGGTCAGGATGAGCTGAATTTCTCCATATGTCAACTATTACCCAGATGCTCCACAACATTGGGCTATATGGAAGTGTGGCATGGAGAAAGCCATTGCTGAAAATCCATCCCATGAAATCCCATTTGGATTTTGCCATACGGCATGATGAAGAAGCAGCAAAGATGTGGCAAAACGTTCTCTGGTCCGATGAGACTTTTTGGCCAAAATGCGAAAGGCTATGTGTGGCACAAAGCCAATACTGCTCATCTCCTTGGGAACACCATCCCCACGGTAAAGCATGGTGGTGCAGCATCATGTTATTGTGATGGTTTCATTGGCAGGGACTGGAAAACTTGAGGGCAAGATGGAGCCAAATATAGGAAAACCTGCTTCAGTCTGTAAGAGACTTTGGGTTGTGGTGGAGATTTACCTTTCAGCAAAAGAATGAACCTAAATGCACAGCCTAGACTACACTGGAGTGGTTTAAAAACAAGAAGCTGAGTGTCCTAAAATGGCCCAGGCAAAATCCAGACCTCAATCCAATTGAGAAGCTGTGGCAAGATTTGAAAGCTGCTGTTAACTAACAGTGCCCATCCAAATTGAAAGAGCTTGAGCAATTGTGCCAAGAAGAATGGGCAAACATTACAGGAACCAGATGTGCAAAGCTGGTAAAGACTCACATCTGTAATTGCTGCCAAAGGTAGTTCTACCAAGTAGTGACTCAAGGGGGTGAATACTTGTGCAACTAATACATTTCAGGTTTTTTATGTTTAATTACCTTTTGTGTCACTGTAAACATTTTGCACATTCAAGGAGTTGTGTATGTGGTGTTAATCAAAGGGAGAAAATCTTGATTAAATGCACTTTCATTCCAGATTGTAACGTAACAAAATATAAGTCTGTGGTTGGTGAATACTTATGCGATCCACTGTAAATATAAATCATTGTAACGGGTATTTAATTTCTGTACACGATCTCTTTAATTGCAGCTGTGACGTTTTTTTTTTTTTCTGCTTAGCAATTGAGTAAAAAGAGAGAAAACAAATAAGTAGGTCCATCTTTGTTTTGAGTACTTTGAGCATGGTTATGGTTTGAAAGCTCCAGATCAAGTTCTGTAGATCCAGAGATTAGTGTTACTTGGAAAACTATACCATGTAGCTGTTTTTAACAATTATGTGCATATTTATAAATCTTTATTAAACAACATGGGGAGTTGGTTACCAAAATATGTGGTGTATAATACTTTGAAGTTATTAAATTAATGTCTTGAAATCTAAATGGGCAGTTTATACAAATTGTTAAAAAAAATCACATCAAACCTCAAACCTTCTTCCAGTCTTATTTTTGTTAAATGGCTTTACTAGGTTTTGTAATTTTAAATTTTTTGAAGAATTTTGCTGTTTTACCATTGTTTTACTGGGTGACTGAAATACCCCAATTCTCCCCTTCCTTGCCTGTGCAGATTGTAACAGAATGACTTGTGTTGCAAGGGTTCATATGCTTTTAAAGAACGACAACTTCTGAACACATTTTGCTGACATATGCTTACAATATTGAACAGGTTATACTGAGATAAAAGGGCCCCCTGTTACACACAATACTGCCTCTCAGCCTTCATGGCATGGAACAGGCTCAAATCATTTGCTAAACACTCCCCTTCTGCCCATACACATCCATTCATTAGGCTTAATTACAGGTTCTGCAAAATCAATTGGTACGTCAGCTGAATTTAACATGTTTAAAGTAAAGGGTTTGGGGGTGGCTAAATCGATAGAATAAATGCAATGCGAAAGGCCTGTTGCACCCTGTAATCAAATGCCTCAAAACCGGTGCTGCCTGTGGTACTGTCAAGAAAACATCTGTGATAGAGCACGGCAGCCTTTAAATGTGCATTTGATTTTCTTTTTGTTCTTGGCACATCTATGTTTCTCTTTTTTTTTCCCCCCCTCTTTTTTATATCAGAGTTAATAGATGCTTCAGTTCTGCCGTGGGCTTTTAATTTTCAGACTGTTGTAGAAACCTTGTGGTTGCCAGCACAGATGCAAGAAAATTACCGAGGCCCAAATGTTCTATATAAAATACAGCACAAAAATAGTAATGGAACAAGTAAATATGGTCTGTTAATATGGTGTTTCATTTCTAGATATTTTTTTTTCTTCTAAAAGGAATCTACTGTGCTAAAAGGAATGACTTAAAGTTAAAACTATACACTTACATTTTTATTGAAAGATGTATATTTTTTTTAAATACAGATTTAAAGCTTTATTAACTTCTCAGAATTCAACCTTATAATTTTACCAGTCAAAATAATGATTTATTCAGTGCCATCCTTGGTATTGTTGAGTTTTAAGTTCAATGACATCGTCTTAGTGTTTTTGTGAAGACTTGTTGTTAGTTATGGTATATATCTTGATCTGCTTTGAAGGAATATTAAGTCACTACATTTGTTCATGAACCTTAAACTTTGTTGACATACGATGCTAGTGCAAGAAGCAAACACTCAATTCATTTATTTTTATAAGTCATAATTAGATTTATTTAGGTATGTAGTTTTTTGTACAGAGAAAATGTTTTCCAGTTTAATACATTTTATCAATTTTGGGTTATATACATATGATACCTTTTTATTATTATGATATAACATGGTTACATGGGCAGTCTTGAATTCATTGCTTGTGCAGTGAATAGGTAATAAAGATTGATAGCATTATGCATCCTGCAATCAAGTTGAGTTTGAAAGCTGTGTACATTCTAAATCTAATTAAAATGTAACTGGAAAAAGTAATATATTGCTAACCCAGTGGCAATAAATGGATTGCCGAATATGTAAATGATACTGTATAAATAAACGTGCAGTCACAATGTAACACTTGACAAGCAAAGGTTTTGTGTAATGTAATTTATTACTTTATTGCATTACATGTGTTGTGCATTAAATATTATGCATAAATGTGTTCGGCTCGTACCTAGAGCAAGTTTTCTGTTTTAGCTGCTGTTTTAAAGGGTTTTGTTTTTGCATTTAGGCGGGGTTACATTTTTTGTGGCCTTATATGACTATGAAGCTCGAACTTCAGATGACCTTTCATTCAAAAAGGGGGATAGGTTCCAGATTATTAATAACACGTAAGTATTATTGTCTTCCAAGTAACATGTAAACCATACCAAATAGTTTTGTATCGAGACCAAGTTTGTGTGATCTCGCACTTTGTCCTCTTGTTCAACAAGCAAGAAATGAACGAATAGAAAATGAAATTTGAATGACATCATCCTTTCAATTACTTTATTAGAAATAACTTTCCTCTTAAAAACTGCTTATAGAAGGCTGTGAAATTACAGTTTGGATTATTTTAGTACACTGAGCAACTGCAGATCTATAAAAATGCTGTTTAAAGCTAATGCAGTTAGTCCACACTTAGCTTTCTGTGAAGCCTTTTTTAATCTTTCTAATTCTGTTCATTTTTAATGTTATTTCTCAAACTACTCTATTTTTTCTTGACCCTTTCAATTAATTTGATTTCTATCTCATATGACTATTGTTTACGTCATTTGGTCTCTAATGTTGCCTTTTTGAACAACTTTGCTGAGTAGCCCTCATTGCTGTATTTAGAAAATATTGCATATGCAAAAAAAAAAAAAAAACCTGTAGGCTGACATGTAACTAGAATAAGACTAATTGTATTTATCTCTTTCAGGGAGGGTGACTGGTGGGAGGCAAGATCCATTAACACAGGGAAGAAAGGATACATTCCTAGTAATTATGTTGCTCCTGCAGACTCCATACAGGCAGAAGAGTAAGGGCAATTCTTCTTGCTGCTAATCTGATGATCTGATTGCAGTTAATTGTAATTGGGACAGCATGATTGTTTGTCACTCTTTTCTACTGTAAACATGAAGCCAAAGTGCATTCTCTTACTTCTCCGGTATTTCAGTTTTAATTCTCTCATGCAACGCTCTGTTTTACCATGACATTTAAGGATTTGCTTCCTTAACATTAAAGTAGATTTAGTGTTTTCATCTGTAAACAAAATGTAAAGCCTATTTATAATGCCCCATCTGTTTTCAGAGTCTAGATAACACAGGCTAGATCTGCTTACTATTTCTGGGATTTTCTGTAAAAGTGTAGAATATTTATACTTTTGCATGATGCATATGTTAGCTGATGTCAGCAATATTTAGGTTGGGTAAGTCTTTTTTTCTTTGCAGCTGGGAGTTATTTGTTGAATCACTTTAATGTGTGATTTGACTACAAACCTTATTTTTTCTTCTCCGTGACCTTCAAGCTCAGCGTTTGCATCCGCCACAAAGCTTATTAATGATGCAGCTTGGTTTTCTTTTCTTCCCAGTACTTTTTTTCGGTTACACTTTTCAGCCGTGAGCATTATATTTGGATCATTGATAAACCCTGAAATTGGATATGTACTGTTGTTCAGACATGCCTTTGAGCGGATGAAAGCTCTGAATCCTCAAGCCTATTGTTGTCTTTGTAATGCTTTAAGGTGGATACTCTGAAATCCCAAACTTACTTTGTGAGGTCATGATGATGATTGAGACTCAACATGTCAGATAGTTGGAAGCTTCTAGGTTGGATTCTGCCATTTAATAAATTAGTTAACAACAGTTTCAATATTTACTTAAATAAAGGGTTAAATAAAATGATGACACTGATAAAACTATTGCCTTAGTATGGAATTTATGGAGTGTGAAAAGGCTTTTATTTATTTTATTAAAGATTAATCAGTCTGTACTAATAGATTTCAAAGCATGAATAAGCAGCTGATTGAATCAATTATCCAGTTTTTCAATAGAAAGTAAGTTACTTTAAGTTGATTTCAGTAAAAAGTTATTTTTATTTTTAGTCTTTTGTCGATTAGCCCCCACCATATATTCCAACGCATGTAAATCCAGTAACTGTCTCAGTTCATTGCTAATACAAATCGTGTATGGATTAGTTTAGGTGGGTATTGCTAATTGGTAGCTGTTTTCAACAATGTCTCTGTTCACCAGAAGTCCTGGATTCACTGGTTTTGTAATTCTGTAATTCACATAGATATATTTATTTTTCAGGTGGTATTTTGGGAAAATGGGACGCAAAGATGCAGAGCGACTACTCTTGAATCCAGGAAACCAGAGAGGCACCTTCTTGGTGCGAGAAAGTGAAACTACTAAAGGTAAAATGGTTAAACCAGAAAATTGGGTTCTCCTTAATAAGGTAACCACAGTATTGGCATCTTCAAAAGGAAATGGTGGATTTCCAAATCTATAACTGAATCCTTTGTTCAGTAAAGTTTAACGGGAATGTATGGTTACATACTAGTTGGTGAGTAATGGAGCACAGTTTGTACAACAATGAGATGAATGTTGATTAATATGTCACACTAATTAAATGTATATAATTTTGCATGTATACCCATTCTTAAATGTGAAATAGTTAAATATGCCTGATGTTCTTTATAGGAAGCTAAAAATATCTCTTTGACAGTGTATGAATTTTAAGCTAAAAGACAATGGGGCAAATACAAAAACTGAAAAGCGTGACAACTCAATTCTCGCAAATTTGTGGTCATGAATAATACAATAATGGGAGGGTTTATTAAGTAGTATGTGCTATAGAGGATATCATTCAAATAATTAACAGGGGTTTTACGTGGGGTGTTTCGCTGGACAGAGATTATGAAAGAGTAATGCTACCCCTATCTATGTAGGATGCAGAGAGCAGTTAAAGCTATTCATGATGTAACAGTTGAAGTAGTATGTGTACACAAATACTATATAAGCACTATAGCTACTGAAGGTTAACGGCGCAGGGAAGGTGGGTACTCAATACAATGTGTCTGAATAAGCTTTTGCCATTCACACGACATCTCCGAATCACTGTATGATAAAGAAAACAAAAATAAAACCTGATTAGATGTATACCTAAGGCATTCAGTATTGTTTTTGGGGATAAAAAAATGCAAAAAGCTTACTACATAGTCACAATTAAGGTATTGCTAAATTAATCTTGTCATAGAAATGGGTTATTTCAATAAAGGACAACACATTGTGGGAGTTAATTCAAACACTGACACTGTTGAAATATGGGGGGAAATTATCTGTGTAATAACCAACACGGATTATACAATAAAAAAAGACGATGTGTTTCTTACTCAAATATTAAAAACACATTACTTAAAAATGTTACTTCCCATCTTACTTTTTATTTTTAACAGAGTCATGAACCATATTTCCTTTCACAAAGCCATATCTTAGTAAATTATAGCCTAGATTAATGTGCTAAACAACAGGATAATGCATTTAATGTGTTCAATCACAAATGTGTTAATGCATCAAATAAACCTTAGAACAAATTTATAAGAAACACATGATGTGTTTGGTTCTGAACACAGGCACATTGTTTAAATATTTAAATAAACTGTACAACTATATTTTAAAAAGTCAATTATGCACAGTGTGAATAAAGTGTAAACTGTGTAAGTTAACATTTGTTACAGGCCTTATAAATGTTTCCATTTTTTTGTAATAATTAGAATTGATTTGTATAATAAGATGAGATAAGGAAAGTCTTAACCTGCAAGAGAACAACATATTGGAAAGACTGTTTCTGGGGGAAGTGGGGAGGTCTTTGTGTTATTTCATGGCAGTCTTGTAAATTATTTTGCACGACTGTTGAATTTGTTGCTATGGGACCAATTAGGCCGATAAGCACCCACTTAGTGTTTCACCAAAGCATAATGACGCTCCAGTTGCACTTATTTTTTTGTGGACTTGCGGAACAACCATGATTGTGCATCATTTATGCACAATATTCCATGATCATAACGTGACTTAATCTTGCCTGTAAATACCCCCCATTGTTACTCTCTCCAATCTGTCTCTTAATCTGCTTTCTGTAGGCGCTTATTCCCTTTCCATACGAGACTGGGATGAGATGAAAGGAGAGAATGTGAAGCACTACAAAATCCGAAAACTTGATAATGGTGGCTACTATATCACAACCAGAGCACAGTTTGACACGCTGCAAAAACTTGTCAAACACTACACAGGTAATTACACTGCACTCTGCTTGGAGCCATCATTTCTTGTCAGGCTGTGGTTTTCTTGTTCTTGGTTTGATATATTCTAGGATTATGTGCAAGTCTTTTGTGAAGTTTTTTTACCCGATTCATACCCCATTATGAGTCCTCTCTGAGATTCTCTTAGGTCTTCAATTTCATATGATTACTGGCAACATACATTTTATTGGAATTTAAGATTGTAAAGATATTTGAGGAAACAGATTTAATAAAGTAAATGTTGATTATTTCCAAGACTCTCAGTGTTTAAGCATCATGGATTTTTCTTGTCATCGCAGTTTTTGCCAAAAAGTGAAAAGCGCAATGTCCTTCATAGAATTACAAGTACCAGACCTTTTGGGATATGAAATAAGAAAGAAATGGAAAAACAAGAGGGACAAGTTAATTATATTTTTTAGACTATATCAAAGACCCTTTCATATTTTAATAATGAAGTAAACCCCAAACAACCAAGCCACCAACTGGAATGTCACATTCTTTTGTATTTTAGTTTTTTTTTTCTTCACTAGATGTGGAAATAGCCTGTTGTTACACAAAAAAGTTTTGATATCACAAACAAAACATGAACTGAAGCAGCACTGATATCAGTGGAAAAGGAGGACAGTTTGTCAATGCCCTTGGCAGTAGATTTTTTTTCTTTATATAATACATTCAATTCTTTCCATTCTTTTTTTTTTTATTCAAACAAACTAACCTACTTTATGAACATTTGATATTTAAATAGCTACTACATGTGTTTGACAAACAAGGTTGAATTTTCTTAACTTTGCACTGCTCTGAAAGACTATGTTTAAAGTTGATTTTTTTTTTTCAACATTCTCAGAACATGCGGATGGATTGTGCCACAGACTGACAACAGTGTGTCCTACTGTAAAGCCACAGACACAGGGTCTAGCCAAGGATGCATGGGAGATCCCCAGGGAGTCCTTGAGGCTAGAAGTGAAGTTGGGACAGGGGTGCTTTGGAGAAGTCTGGATGGGTGAGCACATCTTCATGAAATATCCATTCAATTTAAGCAATGTCTTTTACATGTAACTTGTTGAGTTGTGGAAATGTATTGTAAATCCTCACTTACAATGGAGTCATATGTGTTTCACATGTTATCCATTTCTGACTTAACAGTTCAGACTACAGAAATCTAAATTAATGCTTTGGAAAAAAAATTCTCTTCACTTCATATGGTGGTCCAGTGCTAAATACCATAACCATGATGAGCGTTTTTCTTAATTTCTTTAAGGACTTATTTGCCGTGAAAATATATTTGTAATTTTCAATCTTACACCCAACTCCCACCTTACCAAACATAAATATCCAGCAACAAAGCACTTTCCCAGCATTCCTTGCTTTGTAATTCCTCCTCCACCCCAAACTCTGCCTTTGCAACAGCTCCTTGCCTCATTCCACCTAGTGGTGGTGGTGGTTGGGGTGTGGGATTCTGGTTTACCTGGTCATCGTTCCCTTAGCCAAGTGAGTCTAGGCCAAAATAAACTATATTTACCTTCTACAAATGTCTGTTGGAGGTTGTCAGAACTCCTAAATGGTTTAATTTAAATGTTATGGTGTAAATATATGTTTATATATATGCCCATAAATTACCAATTTTTTCCAATAACCCATCTGTGTTGAATTTCAGGAACATGGAATGGAACTACAAAGGTTGCAATTAAAACTCTCAAACCTGGCACAATGTCACCAGAGGCCTTCCTGCAAGAGGCACAGATCATGAAGAAGCTCAGGCACGACAAGCTAGTACCTCTATATGCCGTTGTTTCTGAGGAACCCATTTATATTGTCACCGAATACATGGCTAAAGGCAAGTTTCCTTTCTTGTGTAAAACCTTTTCAACTTGGTAAACCTTTGAACATGTAAAGTAAAATTCTAGTAAAGCTTTATACTTTAAAGTTTTATAAAACTAATTTTGCCACCTGTCTCAATTGTATGTATATTTTATGTATTTATGTATCATTTATTGTTTAATCCAATACAGTAGGATCATCAAATACACTGCTAGATGGTATGGCACATGGGATTGTTGGACAAAAGGAAAAAAAAACTTAACGCAGCATGCTGAAATAGTGAATTGTAATGTAAATGTTTCCACTTTCCACAATTTTTCCTCTTTATTTATTGTATTTGTTTACTATATTGATTATTGCAACAGGCTTAGACAGACCTCTGTGGTAGGTGGCCATCTTCCACTGCCCCAACTCCCAATGTGCCTTTGACAATGTTACTATACAGTAACGTTCTCAGGAGCCAGCTATCTTTCACATGAAGGCTTCATATTTCAGAAAATAATTTACTTAGTCTGTTTTTGTTATTGCGTCTAATATTATCCTCCAGTTTGACATACTAGTAGTGCCAGCTTTGGTACAGCCTTCCCATGTGCTCTATATATTAATTCCATGTGAAATTGAGAACAAAAGGCTCCTCTTATACAAGTGGTTTCCTGAAGGGAAATGATATCCATCACGAAGATCAGTCTCTAAAATGTAGAGTGTAGCTGCAGGCTAAGTGAGCGTTTTCCTGCACGCACAGATAATGGATTTTTTTTTTTTTTTTTTTTTTTTTTTTAATATATAATCCAATTTCTAATTGAGGTGTCCAACATATTTTATAAAAAAACATAAAAAGCATAATTTTGAACAAGTCTATTAAAAGTTTTGTTTTTGCCGATGTATTGCCAAATGGTGCACCTACATGTGGTTCAACTAGTGTGATGGAAATATTTATAAAAACAAATATGTACATTCTCAACATTGATTATCAAATTGTATTTTGATGCCTGTATATCATCCTTTGTTACCTTTTTGGTTTCACAGGAAGTTTATTGGACTTTCTTAAGGAGGGAGAGGGTAAATTCCTAAAGCTTCCTCAACTGGTTGATATGGCTGCACAGGTAAGATAAAGACAGGACTCAAAATATGTTTCTCTTGCCTATAACACAGGGAAAGTGTCATGACAAACTTAAGCTACCTGAGAGCTCTGGCCTGTAGTATTTAGTGCTACTACAAAGGGATCAAGTGAAATGCTTATCGCCTACTGCCTGGCCTGTCCTGGAGTGGGAAACATTATCTTTCAGTACAAATTAATCTTCTGTCAGAATCTGTCTCTAGGGGCTAAAGTCTTATATTTCATCCCGATGCTCGTTTTGCTTTGAAATGTATGCTTTTTGACTGTACTCTGCAGTTATTACCTTAAGACAAGTTATTATTAAGACAAGACAAGTCAGGTTTTCTTAATGTCTTTCTAACTACTGTAGATAGTGGGGAGTGATTTTCTTAATTTGTTAATTCAAAATGGTTCCAGTATATACAATACATTCTTAATATTTTAGCTAAAGATACTGTACTGTATTACGTTTTGTGCATCTAACCTCATTTGTATTGATACTATTACACTATTTTTAAACATTTTAGATTTCTGATGGAATGGCTTTCATCGAAAGAATGAACTACATCCACCGAGATCTTCGAGCTGCCAACATTCTCGTAGGAGACAACCTAGTGTGCAAGATCGCCGATTTTGGCCTGGCAAGACTAATTGAGGATAATGAATACACGGCAAGGCAAGGCAAGTAGAGCAGAATGCGTGGCAAAACTGGCTTCATTGCCTTTTATGAAATTACATTGTTTCCTTTCACGGTGCATTTGTTGAAGGTGCATAACACATGCAGTGCATTACACTTGTTAGTTTCAGTGGTTAACTTGAGTTTTTAGAGCTGTAGGGTTGTAACACTTGCATTGACTGTCATGGTCGAATTTTCCTTAGCTAAAGGGTGAAAGTAATTCATTTTAAAAATATAAATTATTCATAACTAAGTTTTATTACAAAAAAAGAAAAGTCAGCACTTGCCAAACCTAATTGACTGTGAGGTGCTCCCCATTGAATGTAGTGCTGGCACTGCTGTCAAATGTTTTTTAGAACTGTTATAGTAGATTTTAAGATATAATTTTTACCCTGAAAATATCATAGATCACTGATTTTTGGTTAAATGTTGAGAGCTAGAGTGCAAATGGCTTCACTGGATGTCTGGGGAAAAAAACTCGTTATTTTCACCCTGCAGATGTTGTAGGACCATCATTCTTGACATTCCTGGAGAGAACTCTTGATAGGATTAGTTTTAATTTGCTTAATTTACCCTGACTGATCTCTGTGAACAGCCAGCAATGAACATGCTATACTGGCCCCCCAGACAGTGTGAAACTGTGACTGAGCTTCCCAGCTGCACCCAGGGACTGCTGATCTCATCTGCACTGTGGATCGCAGTAAACAAGTAGCAAGAGCAAAATTTTGGGGGAAAGTAATGGATTGCCCATTGACAATTCTTAGCAACTTTTTGGTGGGAAAGCTCCCATATATATATATATATATATATATATATATATTTATATTTATATATATAATATATATATATATATATATATATATATATAATTTAAAAAAAGTCACATGAGAGAGGTAACAAACCAGAGCAGACCATAGACGAAATTATGAGTTCACTGGTGGAAATGTTATGTTGTTTCCATCAAGGGATTGACACTTTTATGTAGGAAAAGCAATGTCAGAATCTGATTCTATTGACATCAACACCCAAACTATGCATGGTGTGGTAAATGAAATTCTGTAACAGTGCTTTTGTAATTTGAACCAAAACTAGTTTAAGTTGAGTTGAGTTATTTTTTATTTTTTTAGCTGTATTTTCTAACACGGTTTTTCTTTTTAATATAGGAGCTAAATTTCCAATTAAATGGACAGCACCTGAAGCAGCTTTGTATGGGCGTTTCACAATTAAGTCGGACGTCTGGTCCTTTGGTATCCTGCTGACAGAGCTGGTTACTAAGGGCAGAGTGCCATACCCAGGTAAGGGACACACTGACAGGTGGCAAGATGGTTATTTTAAAAAGGCAGTGCTGATTCTCTAACTGAATCCCCCAAAAAAAGATAAATAACAGTACATAGATGGGAAAGTTGGGATTGGTTTGTTTTTTCCTGGTCTCATATTTGTAACATTTGTGAAAAATGTGTGTCATGGTGCTCTGTATGTGTTCAGCTTGTCACCCAGATTTGGCTGTATAGAATTAGAAGACCAGTCTTGTAACTGTGGGGGTGTAGTTGTTCCAAAGTACTGGAATTCATTAAATAAAAAAATAATACACAAATAAACAAAAATAAAAGTTAGTACAACAATCCATGTATGTATAGAGACACCAAAAGACCACTGACTTGGTAACAGACAGTCTAAACCTGAGTCTGCTATTACCCCTATATACATAATCTTTTTTATTTCTCGGGTAAGTTCCTCAATACCTTTACACATTGCCATTATAGTTTTCAAAGCCACATAAGACCACATAATATATGTTAGCTAAATTAACATTCCCCGAGTCCGTATGGAAAAAGACTTAGTCTGCGCAGCTAGAACAGGCGGTCCCGTCTATTTTACTGTGGGAGCAAGCAGCGCCTTCCCTCTAGTGAAGCCTGTGTCTGCCCCGCCAGCCACCGCAGCTGAGAAGAGCGAAGAAAGACAAACACTGCCTATTGTATACAAGTTGTTTTATTCACACTGCTTAAACTTCTGTAACCCTGTCTAATAAACAGATAGTATAGAGATAATGTGTATTTTGTTTTAGTTTAATCATTTCTATGATGCCGACGATTGTGTGCAACCAACAGTAGAATCCCTTTATACCACCATGTAACACCAAACAAATAACCAGGGAAAAATGGTTTATGTGTACCTTTAACTATAAAACACCTTCTTTCCTACTCAGACATTGCTATATAATTAACTGTATCAGTGGTCTTACTTTCTTTTATTGACTGTGTAACCGTGACAGCCTGCTTTGCCATAATGGGTTTTCTTAAGTATGCTAATAACATAATGTACTTGTAAAATGCTCATGTTCAAAGGTTTTTATTTTACTGTACATGTGTATGTGCGTAGGGATTCTTTAATGCATTATTGTCACCTATGGATGTCAAATCAAATAGGTTTTTAATTATGGTTCATATTTTCTAGAGCATTCTCCACAGTCTAGTACCACACAAGCTTCCCTGTGGATATGATTAATAGAACTCCATGAGCTTCCTTGAAAAACCTGGGGAGTTAGATTGCATTTATGATTTGTTCTGTGAAAAATGGACTTTAATCTGTATTTCAATTCAACTCAAAAGCCCACTTACTCCCTTGGTATGCTGTGACTTTGGAAAGAACATGGAGCATTTAAAAAGTGTTGTGAAAGAACAAAAACATTACATTGGAATGGAGTACAATATAAACCATTACATCTTGATCTACTATATTTTGAGCTTTTTATTATTCAATTTGAAAAAAAACAATTTATAGAAATAATTATAATTCATTTTAAAGAAAAAGACAAATGTCCTTATTTTCACATTTTAAGATGGTGGGACATATTTGCAGATGTAGTCTAATTTATTTTGTATCGAAGGGTTTATTATTAGATTTATTTTTAAGCCATTACTTCCTGAAAGTTTTCACTGTACGATTCTCTTGCATCTTGATGGTGTCCTCTGGAGATCCAATGTCAATAATACATTAAAAAAAAAAAAAAATTAAAGAGATTTTCATATCCCCAAAGTTTGCAAGATTATATTGAAAGAAGGAAATGGCAGTACTAATATAACACTGTAAAGCAGTGGTCTTCATCTTTGGTCCTTATAGACCTCAATTAATCTGGTTTTATAGGGCTCTTCAGTCACATTAAACTTTATTAATGAAGTCAATAATTGTTGTGAACCCCTGCTGTAGAACAATTGTGAAGTAATGAATGGTTTGGCAGAATGACATGAGGAGGGAGAGAGAGAGACAGAGAGAGAAGGAACACAGTTGAAGAGTGAACTTACAGAAAAGGTAGTCGTCCCTAGTACATTTCAGTTGTAGCTTGATAAAACTAGTCAATCAGTGCTTTTGCAAGGAGAGCAGACTACGATTATAGTGGTGCCATCTGGGCTTTGTAGAAATTGAGATTGTGAGCACCAGGCTTGTTTTCAGCCATCTGTTCCCCCCTGTTGTCACTGGAGATCTCTGTGGTATTTCTGTGGCCATGAACTGTGACTGGTATATTAAAACTGTGGCAGCAGCAGAATTTGACCTTAGGCCTCATATTTGTTGTTTTGTATGGGGGGGGGGGGGGTTTCATGTAAAATGGAAATATGAGAATTATATATGACTAGTATTAATAAAACAGAATGCTTTAACCTTGGCAGGATAAAGGCACCACACACTGATTCTCTCGTGCTATTTTGTCTGAGAGTCCTGTTCATATCACCAGGTCACTGAGCATTATGAGGACATATTTGTAATCCACATTTTCCAGCAGGCTTTATGCATAGTAACACCTTTCCGTTTGTACGTGACGTTTTACATGAGTAAGGCAGTAATATCTGCCCTGAAGACGGTAGACCTCATTGTGCTATTGATGGGATTTATCTTGTGTGCCTGCAGAAGAGAAAAAACAAAAACTAATCAATGTCTTTAATCTCCTGGAAAAGTAATAATCCCTCAAAATCAATATTTAGAGTTAACGTGTCTCTAAAGAATTTCCTAACAAAGGAATTGATTAAGTTATGAATCGTAAATGGCTTACCAGCCTTATCCTGTCATGTGTTTGTGTATGTACTCCAGTCCAACAGAGGTTAATGTAAAATACTAAGTTTTATGGTAGTTGTGCACTTTTGAACTTGATTTCTGAACAAGGAAATTGGTGACATGCTTGGTGGAAGACATTTGCGGATACATGTTCTGTACAGCAAAACAATTCAGTTGCAAATGAAAGTTTTTAAAATGACAATTATAAAAATACTTCACTCATAACACAAATAAATAGAAAACACAGATAACTGAATAACTGGTCAGCATGAGGAAAGCACCACATGCACTCAGTAAAAGCATGTTCAGAAAGTGATCTTACTTGATTCACTATATGATATTCCATACCATGCTATGCTAGGATCTAAAATAAAATAGTGCTTAAAACTGTATTACTGACATTGCATCTACAGGGATAGAAGTCCCAGACTTTCATTAAATGCATCAATTGGCCACAAAAGCTCATCATAATTATCTTTTACTTTTCCTAAATAATCAGAGCTCAATGCGTTACTTAGGTTAGTTTAACTGGTACAGGGACATCTGCAGGATAATAATTGAATTACAATTGAGTATGTAGGTCACACAAAACACAAGGCTCTATCCCTACGGGCTTGTGTCGTCTACATAGTTGTCCATGACGATACATATTGGTAGCCTTTAATTTTGTTTACATATAGATCTGGAGTCTTCCACACATTTTTAATTTGTCTTGTGTTTGGCATGCCTTAAATTACTGTTATTGCCATTATTGGTGCACACTTTACTGGAGCACAGTTTACAAATGCAGAAACATCTGCCAGTGCAGGTAAAATACTGCAGAACTGCATATATAGCCTTAGTTGTCGTTAGATGCCATTTTCACGGGTGACTTGTCAGGAATCAAAGAAACGTGTTTTAGTTTTAAGGCTACAGTTCAGTGTTTATTTAAAACAAAAATAATACAAATTGACTAAAAATGGTTATCTCTATTTTACCTGAACAGTACAGTGGTCTTTTTCAGAAAATAATCTACAAAATACAAAGCATGTTGTCTCACATTCAAATCATACTTAATGTTAACAGATTGAAGCCAAGGAATGTGTTTTCCTCAAGGAAATCTACTAATTTAAGACCAGTCCACTCAAGTCTTGAATCTTACTTGTTTTCCCCCTGAATGAATGTACACAAAGCAAGTGGACTTACTGTGGCTCATTGGGACTGCAGGGCATGAACACTTTGAGCGATGGTGTCGAAATCAGGAACAATTGAAGTAACGACTGATCTCAGCGCTGCCTTCAAATGCTTGTCAATCAGACGGGATCTCATTTTGGTTTTAATCCTACCCATCACAGAAAATGTTGATTCATATGTGTATGTTGATGCAAACACTGACAGGATTTATGCTGCTGCATTTCTTAGACTTAATTTGTCAAATTTCTAGTGGCACTGCCATCACATTGTAGTGACGTCACTCGCCATAGTTCCTGGCTCATAAATAATTTGTATTATCTTGTATTGTCAATTACTATCTTGTGTCTGTGTAAATGTATTTTCTGTACTATTTTGTATATTGTATTTTCATTCTAAAATACAAAGCCACGAGTGAAATGGAAGTAATACATAGGCCAAAATCATATGATAAATGGGCAGATGGTTGTGTATCCTGGGTCTAGCTAATCACAAATGTCTGTTATAGACTTTGCTTTTAAATAAAAAATTATGATGCCATGCATTAAAGCCTTTTACAAAAATCTTCAAAGATTTCAAATGACACCAAGGCCTTTGTTTGTAGTTTGAGATGTACAGTATATTGCAAGCTTAGCGTCTCACTTGATGCATTAAACTGCCTGCTTTATAAATGGAAATGGGGAAATGATTTGGGTCTAAATGGTTATCAACTGTCCCTGCAGGTATGGTGAACCGAGAAGTGCTGGAACAAGTGGAACGTGGGTACAGGATGCCATGTCCACAGGGATGCCCAGAGTCATTGCATGAGATGATGAAGTTATGCTGGAAGAAGGAACCAGACGAGAGACCAACATTTGAATACATCCAGTCCTTCCTGGAAGATTATTTCACAGCTACAGAGCCGCAGTACCAACCAGGGGATAACCTATAAGCTTTGCAGACTGCACTACATCCCATGTGGTCTCCCTCTTTCATCCTTTGGTTGTGGTCCCTGGAAGAAAATAAAAAAGCAGTGTGTTCCATTCAATTCAAAGCAAACTGGAAATTGTTGCACAAACCACTGTATTCCTTTTTTTATATACATTTCAAACACTAATCATGAACAATTTCCCAATTTATTTCAGGTACTGAAGGTCTTGGTTGTATGGATAGATTTGTACTTTTTGATTGTATCAGATTCAAATGTAAATTGCAAAGTGACCAATATTTCTATGTAATATCTTTCAAGCCTGTTGAATCATGAAAGCTTTGTATTGTGCTGTGACCATCTGAAAGACTTACTGGGGAATTAATTGACTAGAACAGAGGGTGAACATATTTTGATTGAAGAAATAGCTTTGACTTTATCAAGCTAAAATGAAATGGTATAGTTGATGCACTGCTTTCAGGACATTTTATCAGTTCAACTGGAAGATTTTGTTTATCTACTTAGGTGATTTGGGTAGCTGAACTAATTTTATATTTGTTGATTTAAATGTGATTGTAAGAACTTGAAACCATATTGTACTAGTGGATTCAGAACACTTTTCCTTCTAATGAAAATCTTTCCAGTGCAGAATTTTCTGAGGACATTTCTGTATCACTAAAATATTACTCTAAAGGCTAAGTGCCATAATTGTAGACAGATGTTGATGAAACTGACTACACCTGACTCAAAAAGTTGTGAATAAGAAAGCATATGTACAATATGATATTTGAAAATCATGAATATGGTGATTGAAGGCAGAGGTGGTTGAGGCTTCATTGATTTTTGAAATGCTCATATCTAGCACACTTTAATGTGCACTATATGAAATGTTCAGGATTATAGCAAAGCATGTCCAGGCATTACAGAGAGACAGAAGTCTACAATACTTGGCTTTAAGACTTCTATAGCAAGTGTACTGAAAATTTACATTGGACACATTTCCCTATTTGTAAGTCCAGTAGAATTTGGGAAGCCAAGCTGTTGAAATTAACTTGATATTTGTAAATAAAGTTCTGCCACACTGCATGGAAATGTATCCATCTTGCTGAAAAATGTTTGCTACAGACCAAGAACAGGAAGTCTTATGAAATGTAAGGAAGAGTTACCTTGTGATGTTGTCAAAAAAACAAAACACACTCCAGAAAACAAAATCAACATCTACCAGCTAAATTAAGTGAATCAGAATACTAAGACAATATCTTAATGCAATCTTTCATTTATAGATTGAAATATTACATGTTTATAGAAGCTACACCCTCCATGCTAAAATAAGATTGACAAACACTAAGCAATAACTATGGCATGTACTGCTGCACTGTTAGTATTGTAATGCTGGTTTCAATCGATACATTTTTTGTTTTATTTTATTATTTAAGTACTTGTAGTTTACATTGTGAGATCGTTGTTAATAGAACCTTTCAAACTGTGACTGTAAAATGATCCATGAACCGGTTAGTTCCTTGAAAGTGAAGTAGAGCTCTGGGTGTGCTGAAACTCGCTGAGTGTTTACACAATGTTTTGTTAGTGCCGAATCCCTGAACCGAACCAACCCTGTTGAAGAGTGCCATTGTTTCCATATGCATGTCTGTCCTCATCCTCCTCCATTAACCCATGATAGTGAATTTTAAAAGGGCTTTGTACAAAGTTGTGAAAACCTCTAATTTTTGTAAAAAAAACAAAAACAACAAAAGATGAAAAAGAAAGCCTTAACTACATGGTTTAAGTACTGATCTCATTAAATCTATAAGTCAAAGAAAGTTCTGGCAAATCAAGGTTTAGTTACTAATCTGAAGAATTTGTACAGTCAAAAAATAAAATTATTTCTTGCTTTTCTCGTGGGTTGTGTGGACTTGAACTTTGTCTGCTCTGTAGGGTTTTTTCCACAACAGTTAATGCTCTGTCCCCTTTGTGGGCATGTAGCATGGTGAAGTCCCTTAAGAAGATTTGTTCAACAGAAACGGAAGCATCCAAGACCATAAATCTAATGTATTAAAATACACATTCAGGGGCATGCATACAATTGCAGGTCAGAGGCAGGTGATAAGCCATATTTGTGTGCTAATGTGGTGAGTGTTATTGATTGGGCACTGATGCACAGATAGTTATACAGGAAATACATTTAAATTATGTTCTTAAAAAGTTAGTGTTTCCACAATTGCAAAAGTATGTAATCAGTGCTACAGTGAACACACTGCCTATGAGGCTTATAGAGTTGAACAATAAGTAAACAATTGCCCTGACAACAATTCAATATTATTACAAGTGGTTTGTTTCCAGTAACTAAGTTGCATATTGTGTATTGGTAGAGAAAGCAAAGTAAATCTGCAAATATAGTGATTGGTTGAATGATAAATTGCGTGAGTTTCATTAATCTTATAACTGATGCCTTTTGATGTGACATTTCTGTTTTCTGATTGAGTCCATATGTTTAGACCACTGTATATCATGTTATACTTAAGATATTCAGTTGAATGTTTGGTTGCAAAAGTGGTTTGTGCTGTACTGATCCTAGTCAACACTTCAGATAAAAACTGAAATGATTCTCAACCAATCCGCATATATGAAGGAAATGCATACATTGTACAAATAATATATAGGGTCGAATGTTCCACAATTCGTTCCCTGAATTAGAAACATCCCGACTATGTAGTTTTTGCAAATCATTAACACAGTAATGACATTGTTTTGCACCACTCAGCGTGTAGTGGGTTTTGACGTCACCTGATTTGCAGATGACTGCTTTAGCCAATAGCAGACAGATGGGGGCGGGGAATTAATATTCAGCAGTACTTCATTACCAAGAAGCTAGTGGTTTCTTTTTTGGTGACAAACAACAATATTTAGGAGCTCTAGCAATGTTAAAGCGCAAAATAATAAATCTGTCAGTCAGCGATGTGAGATTTCCTACGTCTCTTGAGCAGCATGGGTCGGATGCAATGGTCAGTGTTGGTTTTAAGCGGAACATGTATACGGACTGAAAACAAAGTGTCACGGATACAGCCATTTGTTTTCAAGTGTGTAGCTGCAGGGTCCCAATGAAACGACATTTAAAGTGTGGCTGTGGTGTATGGGAGTTGGACTCTAATCTGGTGCATTGGAGTATGTTTTAAGTAGACACAGTTGCGTAGTTGGAAAATTAAACCATCGTATCAACATATGTGCAAACTATTAAAATGTATATATTTTGTATTATGATTATGAAATCCCTGCTTGCAAGGCTATGCGTGCATTAATTACTTGATAATGCTTGAATCACATGACTTGCAGCACCCGGACCCAGACTACTCCGTGGCTTACGCTGTGATCGAGACCCAGGGCGGCTTAAAGGGGTATGGACTCACTTTTACCTTAGGGAAGGGCACAGAAATCGGTAAGCATGAATATTACAACACCACACATCACACAACTGGAACTGGAAGGTGCCATCTTGTGGGGAATATGGTATACAATCTTCACCTATGCTTTGCACTGCAATAACCAGCTATCTGACTGCATGTGATTATGCTACAAAGTCCACAGGTGAACTCAAATGACCCACTTTCTGTTTTAGAGGAGACATCAACCTGTGGCTAATTGACATCTCTAATTGATAAGCCCATTCATGTAGTTGTGCGCATCAAGCATTGCAGTGATGTAATAAAGGATATCATTGGAATAAGTTCCATTTGGTCACTGTTGATTTTCCCACATCAGTGGAAAAGGGGTCAGTTTCTCTCTGAGCATGTTTTTACAGTTGTGTGTGCGGTGAAGGCTCTGTCGGCTTTTGTGATCGGAAAGCATCTGGAAGACATTGTGGATGACTTCCGTGGCTTCTACAGACTGCTCACGAGCGATGGGCAGATGAGATGGGTAAATATTCGCAGGTCAGGCAGAGGACTAGATGGATATGTAACACAGGGAGGTTTTTCTCTGCTCTGTGATTTACAGTCATCTGATCTCATATTATTTTGCCTCCTTGAAACCCTTAAGCTATTTCAACTGTCTTAGACCTTTGTTTATGGTTTTAAAATCTGATTTTAAGCAACATGTCAAGAAGTCAATAGCAAACGGAATAGCTTCACTGAACAAAACCTGAATTATACAAAATGCACCAAGTTTAACTTCTGCAATCAAATGGAAATGATACATTAATAAATGACGTCTGATCTTCCAATCTTGTCTAACAGATTGGACCCGAGAAAGGAGTGATCCAGTTGGCCACGGCAGCAGTTCTCAATGCAGTGTGGGATCTCTGGGCCAGAGCAGAAGGAAAGGTGAAAGGTTTAGATTTGCTTCCTGCTGTTCATGATATACAAAAATGCAGACTAAGAGCTCATCTGTTAAAATTGTTCACTTGACTCCTGCAGCCTTGCAATAGTGTTTGTATTTTCACTCACTATTCTAATAATGATACAATGGTAGGTACTTTATTAACTACTATTGTAATGAACTGAAGCAAATACTTGCCTGTTCATATAGTTTTATTCACATATTGTTTGAAAACAATTACAGTAGGATTACAGTAGTGGTTGCTAATTTAACCAGTACAACAACATTACAATAACGATTGTCACACAGCAGGGAGCCCTGTTTTTGGGCAGGTGTCTTTCAGCCTTTATCAGTCTTGATCTTCCATCAAACACAAAAGCTATATTGTGTTTTCCAGCAGGAGAATTGCAGCAATGGGCTCATTTGAATAGCAGTTAGCCCTAGCGGATCCAATCTGTGGGATTTAAACTGTCAAAATTGTTAATTCTGTTTTTATTGAATTAATTCCTTACTGTTTGTCCCTTTCTCTTTCAACAGCCACTTTGGAAGTTGCTAGTAGATATGGTAAGTCTAACAAGCAATAGAGTTGTTAATATCCTATTTTTTTTTTTTTCTTTAATTCCCATACTTCAGCTGCCCAGCAGATAGTGTCAGAGAGGTCCTTTGCAGGCTGTTAATTGCAATCTGGTCCAGCTGTTCCATTTTAATTATTAACTAATACATTTGAGGGAAACAAATGTTTTTTTTAATTATTTATGAATGCTCTATTACCTTTAAAGATGTGGAATAAATAAATACATCAATAAGTGGGGGGTAATAACGTATTTATAATTTCTGATTTCAGGATCCTGAAAAGCTCATATCATGTATAGAGTTCAGATACATCACTGATGCCCTCACAGAGAAGGAGGCTTTGGGTGAGTCAAGAGGCCTTGCTTTTGTGATGCCTGTCTGTCAAAACAAGACAGAAAACACTGCAATATACTGCTTCTTAAGTCATTTTTTTAAATCATAATGCATTAGATCAGTGGTTTCCAAACCGGTCCTGGAGTACCCCCCCCCTGCTGGTTTTTGTTCCAACTGAGGTCTTAATTGCTTAATTGACCTAACAAAGCAATATACCATTCAATTAAGTAATTAAGACCTAGGTTGGAACAAAAACCAGCAGGGCAGGGGGTTCTCCAGGACCGGTTTGAAAATCCTTATGATTTATATGCAGGAAAATACGGATAGTTTTCAAAGTATTAAAGCTTGTTGGAAAGTAGCTTCATCAACATTAAATTCAGACAATTAGCTATTAGTATACTGTTAGTGGTTGTAGTTGCTATAAGAATTATTATCATTATAATTTGTATTATATTTTAAAATAGGTTTTTAATAATAAATTGTGTAATATGACTTTGAGTAACAAGTAAAAAAACTATTATTGATGTTTTATCAACATGCCAGCTCATGATATCACTAGATCTTATGTGATATCTGATATATGTTGTAAGTGTAAAGGAAAAAGGGGTCGAGGCCAATCTTGTCAATCAATTGCTCTTTATCAGGACATAGTGGCAGCAGAGCAGATAGGACGCAGCCTCGGGATTCAGCTGAAAGAGTCTGAATGTTGAATTACAGTTCTGCAATCTCTTTATAGGGAACGTTTTTTGTTCCGTTTGATTCCAGGGTGTAACCATTTGTTAAGTGCGCTCTGCCTTAACAAGACAAGCAGGTCTATCCAGGTGCCTCTGAATTGCCCTAGACCCTGTCCTTTAATTATTCTCATTCCTACCCTGTGGTCACTCAACTAGGCCTTGGATGCAGATACACCTGCTCAAGCTGACAAACTTATCTGCAATCAGTGTCTTTATCACTTACAGTGCCTTTGCTCCTTGCTGTGTTGATTATCCTGGTACACAGTGAAATATTTCTTCAGTCCCCCTTTGATGCATATACGCAAAAAAGCATCACCAATATATGTGGGACTTTTATACACCAGTGGCGATGTACTCCTGTCTTAGGTTGCCTCCCTTCACGCGGGTGGTCTTACCCGTCATTGGATATACATCCTTTCCATTCCACCGGTTCACTTTCCATGATTACAGCACTGAGTGAATAATTGCCAATTTACCTCAGTATGTGAGTGAGGACAAACTGAAACTGAGAGTTTTTTCTTGTAGTTGTGTAAACTTTAAAATTTGTTGCTGTAAAAGCGGAGCGCATTTAACAAAACAGTTACAACCTGGATCAATACAAGAACAATTCAGATGAATACAGCTCCCATAACTGTAAATTCCAGCAAAGTAACAGAATAAGTGGCACATAAATGACGTTTTGGTTGCAGTGACACATAAAGTTGGAGTTCATTGTTCTGCCATGAGTTCATTGCAAGTTGATGAATGTCCATGCAGGTAGAAATATCAGAGTTCACTCTGATCCTGACGTTGGTGTCTGTCGCTGCTCTGAGTTGTGCTGCGGCTTCCTCATTGCGGTAACCCAGGCGAGAAATACTGTCCACATTGAAAGACTGAAAGACAAAAAGAGAGAGATCACTCCCCCCCTCCCCAGTACATTAGCTTTAATTTCTGAATATCCAAATATTTTAAAACAAAGAAACAAACCCATCCAGAAAGCAAACCAAACAGAAACAGAAAGTTTCTCAATCTTTTGCTTGGATCGTTTTCCACAGCTGGATTGTTACTAAAAGAACAAACCAAACCAAACAACAAGCCATCATCAGTTGCCGTGCTGTGCCTCTGACTTGAACCCTAGCTTTCCTCATCTGAACGACCCTCCTACACTGCTGCAGTGTGCCTCCATTTCGGGCTCCTCTCACCTGCTGCCGGATTGGGCTCCTGCCTTGGGCTCCACCCATCCCTGGCCGAAGCGGGCTCTTTGTGTTGTTTCCTGGCTGCTTCTGGAGCGCGGGCTGAGTGCCACTCTCCTTTGTCTGGAGTCCGGCACAGTCATCTCGCTGCTTCCCTATCTCACACTCTGGATCAGCACACTTTTTCTGCTGCTCCAGGCCCTCCACTACACTGAGGAACAGTCGACCTCTTCCTAATCTCTTCTTCAGTTTGCAGACCAACCCATGCCGTTTGTGACGGGACACTCCTGGTGTCTCTGAACATTTCCTTACTTGAATCTGGTCTGCCGGCTTCTTTAATTTGTCAAGAGACTCTTTAAGTCTCTGTATTGACTTTTCGAAGGTCTGTATTCTGTTCTGCATACCTACAGAGTTTTATTTCCTATCCTAAACTTCTCAGTGAAACACATTCATGACACTGGTCCCTTTACCAGGAGATCTTGACCACTGTAATTCAATTTCAGTTCTTATTTAGATGCCACTATTGTACTTAATCAACAATATCCAAACACAAGTTAATATATGTACCTGGGAAGAACTTACACCTAATTATTTTAGTTATTTAAACATTTAATATAAAGAAAGCCTGTATAGTTATTCATCTACCAGTACATTCTTCCATCTGATAACTCAGTGAAATGTAATTCCCAGTGATAACTCTCTTGACTGCAACTTACACAACCTATTTATTTGACAACACTATTACTGTGTTTTGAACACAGTGGATTCCACTATCAAGTTACATTAGGATATCTGTGCGATAAACTGGTTATTCAGAGCTGCTGTCTCGGTACTTCAGGTCTAGCAAACACATATTCCACTTGCTTTAGAAAATAGTTCTGTTATTTAGGAATGAATGACTACTTTTGGAATTACTGTCCCAGGGATTCGTGCACAATACATCCCTGAAGACCAGTACCTTTAGGAGTGTTCCCTACATTATACAGCTTTGTAATTTACAGTTAATTCTTAAGATCTAATTACTTTATCTGAATTCTACTTCTTACTGATGTTTGTAGCGTCATTGCTCCAGTTCACAAGATTCTTACAAACCACTTCCAGGCCCTATATAATTCCAGTGCTCTGGTATTATTTTACTCTCTCTGCCCCTCTCTAATGACTCTCCTGTTACCACCAAACAGGTTTTTATTATTGGGATACTTCCTGACCATTTCCCTGCACAAATAAGAAACCAACATTTCTTACCTTTCTGCAAGGTTTTCTCCAGGAAATTCCCATCCCTTCATGGCTGCCAAGCTGTAAGGAAAAAGGGGTAAACTCCGATCATGTCAGTTCATGGCTCCTTATAAGGATGTAGCGACAGCAGAGTTAAGGATGCAGCCCAGTCTCAGTTTCAGTGGAGAGTCTAAATGTTGAGTTAAGGTTTTGCAGTCTCTTTATAGGGACCATCTTTTGTTGCCCAGGACCCCAAGGTGTAACCATTTGTTATGTTAACGCTGCCTAAACAAGACAAACATGTCTATTCAGGCTGTGCCTCTGATAGCCTTCAATTGTTCTCATTCATATCCTGTGGTCACTCTAATGGGCTCTCAATCCAGATACTCCTACCCAGCTGACAAACCCGACTCTCAACTTCCAGCCACTCAAATGAGCTCTGGATCCAGATACTATTGTCCGCTTGACAAACCTATATGTAATCAGGGGGTAAATTACAAGGACTGAAAAGGATGACCACACATTTCTCTCGCATTCGTGGTCATGAGTTTATTTTAGTTCCAAATGCAAATGATTAATTTCATTAATAAGAAAATAATTGAAGGGGTTAATAAATATGGACTAAACTGAAAATAGATGTTGCGCTATGAAGGATATTGTTCAAATAATGAACATGGGTTTATGTGGGATGTTTCGTTGGAGTGCGTTAATGTATCAATTGAATGTGTGCAATTTAAACTTGCATGTAAAAAGGCCCAGTGTCTTTCTCATTCATAGTGCCTTTGCTCTTTGTAGTATTGATCACCCTGGCACACAGTGAAATACTCTTTCAGTGTCATTGGATATGTCAGCAATCAGCCTGTAAACCAGATTAATTCTGTGATTTCAGCTATAAACGCATTCCTGTGCGTTGTAACCAAGAACAGAAGTTAAATCTAACATTTCTGCAGTGCCCAAGGCTAAGCACAGTACTTTTTAAATGTTTGACAGTTACAAAATACACTTTGTCTGATATAAAGAACACTGAACTAAACAGCTTTCAGTTTTAGCTTGATATCTACACATGCTTGACATCCTGCCCTTTGAGTTTGCTAGATACGGTATGAGAAAATGGTAAAATGACATTTTTTTATGTATGGCAAGTGATTGTGAGTAAGAAGGAAACCTCTTTGTTTTCCTTTCTCAGACATTCTCCTCAGAGCTCAAGATGGAAAGCGCAAGAGAGGTATGGTACACAGGCCTCCTCCACATCATCATTTCAACAAGCTGGATCGTAGAAGGCCACAGAAGAACAACTCCATCTCTTCTCACCGAAGATGTATTCTGTTTCATTTCAGAAGAACAAATGCTACAAGAGGGATACCCTGCATACACCACCTCTTGTGCCTGGATTGGATACTCAGATGAGCAGTTAAAAGAGGTTTCCTGTCTTGGCTCAGTGATCAAAAGCAGTTGTGGGAAGAGTTGTTGATCCTATACAGCTTGTTTAGGAACAAATGTTGCTTTTCAGAACGCCCCACGGGGCGAAAGTGGAGTGAGACTGTCTCAAATTACCTAATAAACTGTGCTAATAAACTGTAAAAAAAAACCTGAATGCAGAGGAAACTGGAGAATGCCTTTTATTGCCATTAATATTTCAATTAGTGTTTTCTTCCCCTTGTAGAATACACTAAACAGGCACTGAATTATTTAGGATTTGTTACTCATTTAAAAGGGAATGATTTGTTTTTGGTTTTGTTTCAGCTGTGTATGAAGGCCCTGAATGATGGGTGGACAAGGTTAGTGAGCAAATACTGATCAGATTGGAAAGGTTTAGTCTTATCTTTGAACTAGCTTTACTAAGTTGTAATAAGTATTATTATTATTATTATTATTATTATTATTATTATTATTATTATTATTATCATAAAACACAGTTGCATTATTACAATTTAATGTTAATGAGGAAATATTGTAGTACAAAGGTTAAATAATGTAGAGGTTTGGCAATAAACAGAACTGAACAATGCAAGTTGTGCAGTGCAGCAAATACACAAGCATAGCAAGTGATAATCAAGAGTGTAATACAATTAAATCATCAAGAATATCAAGCTACAAATTACACAAAGATGCTGGTGAATTAGCAGGTTTTGCAAAGTAATGGTTTGCAAAGATGTATCTGCAATATATATTTTTTAATATTACAAATACGTTTCTGGTAAAACATAATAAACAAAACTCTGTTCACCATACATCAGAACCTTGACCACCCTGGCACAATATTACATAATTACATACATACATAATTGTATTTATGGAGTTCCCTTTAACTTCTGCTTAAACTTGCAGTCACAGCAAACCCCCATCACAAATGTTCTCTGTTTGGTAGGTTTAAGGTGAAAGTGGGGGCAGATTTACAGGATGATATTCGCAGGTGCAGTCTCATAAGGAAGATGATAGGACCCGACAATGTTCTGGTAAGTTTCTCTGCTTTTTTTAACAGAATGGTAAATCAGGCAGGTATATTATCAGCAGTCTTTGCAGTTAGCAGTTAGAGGGAGTTTCCACAGGAATCAAAGGCCCACAAGTATATGGACCACGTGTCTATACTTTATTTTTTTAAATAGGTAAGAGGAAGGAACAATGATTTATTGAATAATTATGAAATCAAGTTGGAGCATGTAGCAGAACACTGTACACAATTCACCTGCAGTGGAGCCGTCAATGAAAATACTGAAATAAACACCACTTAGCCACATATTTCAATGCAATTTAAGTGTTTGATCGGAAAGAAAGATGTATTGCAGTGTATCCAAACAGCGCCAACCTATAAAGAGAGAAGCATCACGTCACTACTGCAAACAAGCAATCGGTGCACAATTCAATCTTCAGCATTTCCTCTCCCCTTTCAGATGATAGATGCCAATCAGCGATGGGATGTTGCAGAAGCCATTGAGTGGGTTTCCAGGTTGGCTGAGTTTAAGCCTCTCTGGATAGAGGAACCCACTTCCCCTGATGACATCCTGGGACACGCTGCCATTGCCAAAGTAAGGAAGCGAGCTAATAGATGGCACAGACTGGGCGATGTAATTGACCATACATTCATTTTGCTTCCATTTCTACTCCATTTAAAAGCTTGGCCCACAGCAAAAGCTGTAAATAGCTTCCTGTCACCTCCTTTTTACTCAGACTGCAGCTCTGGTCTGAAAAAGGTTGCTGGGAACTGGGTCTTGGATTAGATGCTGATTTGTTACTCACTCACATGTTGGCCTCAGCAGTAGATGGTGATGCTGATGAGTTTCAATGCTATCTATGGTAAAACAAAAATGGTGAGGTCTGAAGCATAGTTGTGGTAGTATTTCTTTGTAGGCGTTCAAATTGCATCTTAAACATTTCACAGGAAATTGAATGAAAGTGTAAACAATGTAAAAGATACTATTAACTATCTTTGGTTTTATTTATCTTTATTAAAAGGAGATTAAGAGCAGTAATACAGTACAACTGATGCATGTTTATCCCATTGGATATGAGCATATATGGGCATCTCTATACCAGCTGGGTTTGTTACACCTGCTTGTGTTTCAGGCTTTGGCTCCCCTCGGAATTGGCGTGGCAACGGGAGAACAAGTGAGTACTTCTGGTGTTCAATTAACATTCGGGTTTATACAGGCCTCACTGTCCTGAGATAGATGACCTGTACAAAACCCAGTTTCCTTTCCAGTGTGAATCTTCACCCATCGAAGAGTGCCCTGTCACAGCAAAGTGTTGTTTATACATATAATAAGCTATTATATGGGAAGACTTGCAAATATTAAACTGAAAGACATATCATTGGATGTTGATTTATCCTGTAGTGCTTCGTTTCCTGAAATGTTGCAGTATTTCCATATGTTTAGTGCTGCATAAAACTGACGATGGTTATTATTAAGACGAAGGACTAACACTGGCAGCGTTCCACTCTGTTTGGTAAATTTGCTAAATATGTTTCTACATCTGTTGTGTCAAAAAGTACAAGCTGCTGGTAGCACTGTGGGCAAGATCCAAGTTATTTCTGGCTTCCGTCTCTGCATTTGCATTATATTCTACATCAAATGTAATATATGAACTAAAATGCTTCCCAAAAGAACTGAAGAACTATATTACAGATCACACTGTCAAAACGTTAAAAAGATGGCATCTGGAAGACATAGATGGTATACCAACTGGAACAATGACATTTCAATGAAAGTGCAATATTTATGGAAGTTTGTTAACAGCATTTGGCTCAAATTTAGGTGACAGACTAAAAGATGTTGCTCCTGATTTGAGCACAAAATGAAAAAGGTTATAATTGACCATTCGCAAAGTCCTGCCCCCAAACAGTCCTTGTCCAATCCTACCTTAGCAACCGGTCACTACTTAAAGAAGGTCCGTCAAGCTTTTGTCGTTAAGGCACCAAATGGTGAAACAGTGTACCTACAACACCTGCAAATCCGACAGCAGGTACGGGCAGCGGCGTGTCCGGCGTACCCCAAAAGTTTAGAGGGGGGATATTTACTATCTAACGCTGATGTTAGTTATTTTTGCTAACTTGACCATTAATACGACTAACTTGCTACTACCTTCTTCCGGCGCTTACTCAAGACACATCTTTTCAGATAATACTTGTAATTTAGCCATTTACTCTCCTGTAAGATTACAATGTTTATCATACTACTTGCCTTGCATTACTAGTACTTGTATTGTTTATTTTGATTTCCCCTATGCTCCCATTCCCTTGGTCCTTGACTGTGACCTAACATCTTGTCTGCACTCATCAGCTTTTACAATCCAGGATGTAAGACCTCATATTGTGTAAATTGGAATTTGTAAAATGTATTATGATTTGAATTGCTTTGTATTATGTAAATTTGAATTTGTAATGTTATGTGCCTTGTACTGAACTGTATTTTTGCACTTTGCTAAGAAATAAAACATAATAATAATAATAATAATAATAATAATAATAATGTTAGCTAGATAGCTACCTACCTGTAATATTAACTTGTTGCATCGGGGCACTCGTAGGCAGGGGTGTGTCTAGGGGGGGTCTGGGGTGGCCATGGCCCCCCTGAAATGAGGCTGGTCCCCCAGCACCCGCCCTACGTATGCCATCAGCCCCCCCTGCCAGCGAGAATGAAATACCGTCAGCACCCCCGCCAAACAGCCCCCTGAACGACACTCCGTAAGAGCGGTGATGATAGGATGGCCCCCATCAACTTGCCCTGTGCCCCCAATCGGCCACCTCGTTGAACATTTTCTGGACACGCCGCTGCCCGTAGGCTTTAACAGGTGACTTTCTGCTGAGGTTGACAGGATGCTGTTGACTGATAGAAGATTTCTATAATAGCTGTATAAACAGAGCTGACCCGGCAGTGCAAGGGCATGGCTGCTCCACAAGGCTGTGCTGGTCGCATGTTAGGATGAGTTTATGGGGTTTCTCATGCTTTGATTGAGATCAGTCTGCTTGTGCTTCAATTATTGTTGTGTTCCCTTCCTTGTTGATTTGAATATTCTGAACATATCCTTCCACTGCATATTGCAATCCCTTTTGCCTCGATCTGGAGGATATCGCGGAGGTATTATTCCAAAAAGAATCACTTACACCAGTGGTTTTCAAACCGGTCCTGGAGTACCCCCTGCCCTGCTGGTTTTTGTTCCAACCAAGGTTTTAATTGCTTAATTTAATATTTAATTGACCTAACAATATACCATTCAATTAAGTAATTAAGACCTTGGTTGGAACAAAAACCAGTAGGGCAGGGGGTACTCCAGGACCGGTTTGAAAACCCCTGACTTACACTGACTGGTAATGTGCTGCTTTTCCCCTCCATGCTGTTTACAGTAGATAGCGCTTACAGAGCAGCGCAGCTTGACGGGCATAGCAACAGTAACTAAATGGGGGGGGTGCTTTTGCGAAAGGTCAATTGTCTTATTTAAATCTTAAGTGTTTTAAATTGCTTTTGTTATTGAAAATATGTAATACACAGATAAATATGTAGTAAATAAGGTCCTCAGTATGTGCATAAAGCATGTTTATAACCGGTCATCTTATGGTTCAGGGCTGTCCTCCAAAAGACATTTTCAACTATTGTCACCAACAAACAACAAAACACAAAAACGTGACTTTACTTTTTTTTTGTGCCTAATCTGTCCATGTTAATGGACTGTTGAACCTTTTTTAAGTTTGATCTCTAATTGGAAGCTACTGAAATTAAACCAGTTATAACATGAATATACTGCAGTTTTCTTTTGAAGGTAAGTAGCCTGCAGTGGCAGTGGCCCAAAGTACAGGAGACTGATCAAAACAACACTGGTCACTGCATACATTACTCCTAATGCTTGTTTTAGGATTCCCAAAGAAAACAATACAAATAGAGTAAAACATAAAATATAAAATATAAAATGTTCGCTTATCAACGGTGACCCACCTCACAGAGTGGAAGAGTGAACTGTGATTGTTCGACACCCATGTGTGGTTTCACTGTGGATTTCCGCAGTGCCACAACAGAGTGATGTTCAAGCAGCTGCTCCAGGCCTCCGCGCTGCAGTTCGTTCAGATCGACAGCTGCAGACTGGGCAGCGTCAACGAAAATCTGTCTGTGCTTCTCTTGGCCCACAAATTTGGAGGTAAAGAGTCAAATAAATTAAAAAAATAAAAACATCAAAAAGGGCAACTTCTTAGGCACAAAAAGTGTAAAGTTGTTTGTAAATGTACATCACCAGTTTCCTTTAATTAACAGCGAACAGAAGCCTCACCTTCTGGCCTGCCTGTCAATAAATATAATTGTATCCCCAGCTGTCCAGATGGTGTGAAACGGCATTAATTCTGCTGTGAGAGCAGCAACAGTAGCTCAGCTACCAGTTAACATACTGGCCATTATAATGCAGAAACAGATTCAGTTAATGTAAAGATGTGATTAAATATATATATGTATATATTCAGTGTCCAAATCACGACTGGAAGTCTTGAAATGAGGATCATCTGAAACTATATTAGTCTTAAAATACAAAGTGGTGTTATCAATAGTGGTGTCAGTGTTTATTAGAATATACATATATACAATTTTCATGCCTAAACTTTCTAAAGGTTGCCAGTGGCTTAGAATGAAGACTGTGGGTTTACAGAATGAGTCTGATGGACCTCCCTATTTGTATAGTCCCTGTGTGTCCTCATGCTGGTGGCGTGGGACTCTGTGAGCTGGTACAGCATTTAATCCTGTTTGACTACATCTCTGTGTCAGGCAGTCTGGAGAACAGGTTAGTCCTTTCAACTTGTAGGTTAAAAGAAGGCCAAGTCTTCAGAAGACTTTCAAGCTAAATAAATTGTATCATACTTGACTAATATTTACAAAACAATGCTATGAGTGCTTCCATTATAACTATAATATGTTCCAAGTATTGGGTTTATTGAATGAGTATACTTTGGAAATATATAAACATGTACCAAAGTATTTAAAGTGTGAAGCTCTGCATTCTCCTAAAACCTGTTCCCATTCCCAGGATGTGCGAGTATGTTGACCACCTCCACGAACATTTTACAAACCCAGTGATCATTACCAATGCATCCTATGTGCCACCAAAGGTAGGCCAGAACTAATTTTTCTTCCACTTCACCGGTTTCTCTATAACCCCCATAGTCCAAACCTTATCCTTGATATACTGAAAGGTAATCTGAAGTGATTTATGAAAATAGCCTTATCAATGACAAACATGCTATCTTCTTACTAGTATTGCATGTATGAGCAGTTTTGATGGTTATATTGTGTTCTGGAGCTTCAACTTTAATGCATAATTAAATCAGACTACATCACGTGCAGGGAGCTACCCCCCCACCCCGAGGAGATTAAGGGTTTTGCGCGTGTGATGTAAGTGGCACAGACACAGAGAGAGAGAGAGAGAGAGAGAGAGAGAGATAGAGGAGACAGGCAACTTTCCAGCAGCACTTTGGAGGATTCATTAATTTACTCATCAAATTAGAGCTCCACAATGCAATACAAAAGCTTAATCACTAATATGAAACTAGAATGGTTTTCCATTGATAGTAATTCACTGTTCAGTTGACCTTTAATATAAAGTCATAATAGGAAAGGCAAATGATCAAATAAAGGTTAATTTCTCCCATTCGATTCCTTATTTTTAATGAGCAATGTGTGCCGGGAGGAGTTTGTGGTATTTGAGAGTCTGAACAATAAACCTCAATCTTAGTTTTGGTCTTTCTTGACAACTAAATTGATGTCATAACTGGTAGATTGTTATGCACTGGACCTGGAATGTGTTATACTTCCTCAAGTAGTGCATCTCCTGACAGGATCCCGGATACTCCTCGGAAATGAAGGATGACTCCGTGAAAAGTCATGGATACCCCGATGGAGAGGTCTGGCAGAAGCTCCTTGCCAGCTAAAGAGACAGAAACTGGAGAACTAAAGCATCAAATCATGACAACCTGAATTAAACATTTTTTATGATAATAAAAATTAGTATTACTTTTTAGAATATAGAAACAACTAATAACCTTGCATAAATTAGATCAGCAGAGCACAAAGCAACTAAAATTCACAATCTTTATTGGTTAAAGCCAATAAAACATAGTAAAAACTTAATTACAAATATTTACAATCATGCAAGATAGAAACAAACATGGTTTCTATTCATTATAAAAAGGAAATCTTGAAGTATGAATTAAAAACCTTGAAATAAAAACACACATTTCCCAAACTGGACTCATTCTATAAAACTGCTTTTGTCAAACTGCCATTTGCATTTTAATAACAGGATGGGGATTGTAATCACAAATTTCAAAATCATCGGCTCGGAAGTCGTCAATACTGTCCACTTGGCGCAGGATTTTCAATTTAGGGAAGGGCCTGGGCTCTCTCTGGAGCTGCAGGAATAGATATATTGATTAAACAGAATTCTGCACTCCACAATCAAACTGCAATCAAGGACACCACTGTATCACACTCAATCCCACGCCATCAATTAACAAGGAACTAACAAAGAGGTTAGTGCTGCTCAAAATGTGTATTTGAATGTTTAGATTGTGTTTTCTGGGAGGGGTTTTGAGTGACACTTGCCGAGATTGAACCTTCAAGCTGTCGGACAGCTGCCAGAGTCTGTATTGATTAATGAGCACTGTGAGAAGCAGCAAGGGAAAGGACTGACCTGGGGCGAGGCAATGGGAATTTTTCACACCATCAGGTTTCATCTGGGGATCACTAGCACTCTCACCAGGTGAATCAAGTTTCCCCTCATTTCTTTCCACATCACTGATTAATCAATACAAACTGTAACTGATCATTTTTGGTGCGATTTTGCCACAGGTGTAAATCGATACAAAGTGAAGCATCTCTAGTTTCAAGT
The DNA here is from genome assembly GCF_036373705.1 of Amia ocellicauda. Lineage (NCBI taxonomy): Eukaryota > Metazoa > Chordata > Actinopteri > Amiiformes > Amiidae > Amia > Amia ocellicauda. The sequence continues at coordinate 37,281,611 of NC_089851.1, read as the reverse complement.
GTCAAATCAATACTCTCAGCACTTCCCACATACAGATCAAAGCAGCTGCATCCAAATAACCAGACTGGTCAATAAGCCCACTAATCATGCATAGATCTGTGTACGTTATCCAACTCCAGTGCAACTATAAAACATGCAGCTACATTTATTTATACAGTTTGTGGATGTGCAGCATACTCTTTCCATGCTGTAAGGTTTTCAAGAATCAAAGCGACATACCTGGATTTTCAGAGGCTCTATGTGATTAATGTAAACGTGAGCATCTCCAAGAGTGTGGACAAAATCGCCCGTCTACAAATAAGAACAACATTAGAAATATTGCCGACATCACAGAATGCTTAGGAAGGATTTAAGCAAAGTTCAATTTAGCCAGGATTCAAGTACGACATCCACACAGACAGAAAAAGTAACATTTTATATGGACCAACTCCAAATCAAGCAAGGTGTGACTGATAAGATTTGCACTCCAAAAAACGAATGAACTGATGTTTGCAGAACACACACAACACCAGCAGGAGAAAATGCACAAGCAATCGCTCTGCGGACGTTTCACTGAAGATAACCAGTAAACTTATTTATAGTAGAGAGTGATCTTTTGTGCTGAAATTGTAAAAATGCGACTTGAAAGGATCTGTAAAGGTAATCAGAAAGTGACTTTCCCCCCCCCCAAGCCATTCCCCTGGCAGTACCTTCAGTCCAGTAATGTGAGCAATCATGTAGGTGAGGAGTGCGTAGCTGGCAATGTTGAACGGCACACCCAGCCCCATGTCTCCCGACCGCTGGTACAGCTGGCACGACAGTTCGCCATCAGACACGTAAAACTGGCACAGGGCATGGCAAGGAGGAAGAGCCATTTGGGGTAGATCTGTTTAAAAAAGGATTTCAAATCAAGCTGTATGTTGCACTGAAAACAATTAAGCAAGATCAGGGATTTCTATAATTAAAGTGACACTGAGCAGATATTAAAAAGTAAAACAAATCAAATTAAATGTCAAAATAACCCTTTTATCAGTTAATAAAAACATCCAGATATTTCACTACATGTTTTTCAACAGCTGCTGAGATGATTTGATTTTCTTTTTTTTTTTTATCAGTTGTGACTTGATTTTCTTACACATAAAAGGGGTGTGTGTTCTTTCAGCATAAATAACAGTTTGCGCCTTTTATATATTTATTTTCATCGTCAACTCCTCACTTGGTACAGACAAAGATGAGCTCCATTCTGATTTAATCTTAATTCAGCAATAAACCCACCATGAGGAACAAATTCAATTCAGGTGGCAAGCGTTTGCAGGTCTAATTCCCTTGCAACGAAAACAAGATTCTGGATTACGTAAGAAGGATGCAGAGGCATGCTTTCAGTAGAAAAATTGATGTAATTAGAGGAACAGAAATACCTTTGGGATTCCAAGCGCACATGATGATGCGTCTGTCTTCAGGGTTGGCCTTGATGGTGTCTATGACTTTCTGCAACTGATCCATGCCTTTCCCAGTGTAATCTGCAGAGGAAACAAAACAGAAAGCATGTCCCACAGGGTATATGTTTAACGGTTATAACTATGAAGCAATAACATTTAAAAGCATAAAGCAGTCCACTACATTATTTACTTTAGCTCAATGTTTTTAAAGAGCAAGCTTGATTTATATGGAGGGGGAATAATTTGTGTGTGTCGTATGGCTTCCCTATACTGTAATAATTAGAATGACTTACTAATGTGTTAATGACTGAGGACATAACTTACTCCAATTAAAATGTGTCCTGGAAAATGGCAAACGTTAAGTAAATGAAAATGAAGTGCCTCGCAAATCTGCAGAAACCTAGAGGGAGCTGGAGGCAAAGGTCACCATCAACTTCAAAGAAACAGCAACTAATTACGGATAAAACATTCCAGAATACGCTTTTCCATTCCATAAAAAAAATGATGTGCCCTAAGAATTCAACCTAAATGTTGTTGGTTTTTAAATGGAATTCAATTATCCACAAGAAGTTTATGTTCTCAGAGTATTTATTAAATAACCTTGATTTCCATTTTCTTTTGATTGTGGAAAGCATGCCACAACCTCACCCTACAGATTCAAAGTGATGTTACCTGTGTGCATGTCTTTGTATTCTGCCCCAAAGTGCCTCCACTGGAAACCATAGACTGGGCCCAAGTCTCCTTCTTCTCTGGAAGTGAAACCATTCTTGTCTAAAAAGTCCCGGGATCCATTTGCATCCCAGATTTTGACTCCCTTCTTGGATAGCTCTTTGGAATTTGTGGAGCCCTAGAAAAAAAAAAATATATATATATATATATAGTTTAAGGAATAGTATATACCTAATTTCCACAGGATTCCTGCATATTATCTGGAACATCAGCAACACATTCTGATGAATATGGTTATATATAGAATTATATTTTACCTGAATAAACCATAACAGCTCTTCCAGGATTCCTTTCCAGAACACTTTCTTTGTAGTCAACAGTGGAAACTGGTCTACAAACAAAAACAATGTTGTTACCAGCCTGGAAGATTGGTAAGTGGGAAGGGAAACAAAAATGTTTTTACCGTGGTTTTAATATCTTAGTTATTGTGGATTCATTACTGCATGATCTTAAATGAAAAGGAATCCTGAATCCCTTGAGATCAGCCATTGCCGTGCTATGCAGTCGGGGTTGGAGCGCCCTCTGTTGTACAAAGCCTGCTTGTGCACAATTCACTTACAGTGGCATGTGAGTTGTGCCATCTTTGCAATCCCTCCATTTAGTAATCACTGCTGTCAGCATTTGAGGCCACAGAGTCAACTTCACAATCACAGGGAAGAAGTGCACAATCCCATGGGCGTACACACGGCTTTAACAAGGGGAACCATGCGTGACACAAAATGACATAACCGAACAAAAAACGTTTTCTAACACTATAAACATTCAGAGTTTCGTTGAACACTCATCTAAAACGACTGTATTAATACATGAATCGGTATGTCGGCGATGCAGATTCCGATGGCAATACAAAATAAATAAGGACATAAACAAAAACTTAAAGCATGCACGTAAATACATGTAGTCCAAGTGCAGGGCTTTAAGTTAAAACGACCTCCTATGCACAGTACAGCGGGAGCAATGTTTGTCCAGCTGCGCACAGATAAATACAGGAAGAGGATATGGCGGGAGTTAGAGGCTAAATAGCAGAGGAGCGTCGATACATATAATGCGAGGCTTGTGCGGCTCACAAAATCATGCATATCATTGTAGGTGTATTTTTTGGTTTGGCTTTTTTAAACAACAGAATCAACTCGGAGGTGGACGTAGCTACTCCAGTACTGCAAATAGCAATGTCTTACCGCGGAGACTGTATCTCGCCTGCGACCCAAACACAGACACCACTCCCGTCCCCGTCCGGTCGCCCCTCCGGGCCCCGTGTTTCAGGACGTGCCGGATCTGGCTCAGATAGCCGCGCTCGTCGCAGAAGAGGCCGGGCTCGGGCTCCGGGGCTGCCGGCTGCGGGCCGCTGCTCTCCGCCTGCGTGGCTGCATCACTGAGGACTTCTGAAGTAGCGGGCATTTTCTTCTAGCAGTTTGTTTTTGTGCAGTGGAGGCACCGACACAGTCTGTCTGTTTCGGTTTACCGCTTATTGGATATCTGTTCTGGGATTTCAAGCTAATATCTGAACGCAGGCGCCGCACACGACTGCTGCTGAGCGGGTTTGAAAGTCCCGCGTACAGGCTGGGCGGAGGGGGCGGGCTCTGCGCTAATCAGCCAATCGCAGTGAAGCTCACCCCCCGCTTTCTGACGTTTCCATTTGTGTTTGGAAACGTCCTGCGTTGCTTTCCCGCTACTTTCAGTTTATCTAGAAAAAGTACATTTTGCGAAAAAGATCTGTCCAAATACTCTTGCACACTATTCTATTCAAATTAAGATGTCTGGGTCTTGTTATGTGGGAAAGCTGCACACCTCTTGGTAAATGAATGAATAGGTATGTGTGCACAGGAGAAAACTCTTATGGAATATGTATAACCAAAAATGCATACTAGTAATAGTATGCAGTAGGAAAAACCTTAAATGTGCAGATAAACATTACTTTGCACAACTCCAATAAGCGGCTCTATCTGTCACCATTTCTGTCATTAGCAATTACAATTTCTGAGCTCAGTCTATCCCACACACAGACCTCTTTAATGTCAGCCAGTCTGCCACACAGCTCTATGCAGGACATGGTTTCATAAAGTACATGGAAAACTAACCCAACACAAATGAGACTGTGGTGAAATGATTTCATTGTTATTGTTTTGATACCTGTTCAAATCACTGCCGCAATCTTAGCATATCCAGAGTTGTTACCTAATGAGCTCATAATCCATTTTTCTCATTTTTAAAAGTAAATATAAGCTGAGCTTGTAGAGAACATAATTATGGATGACTACATTACTTATCTTTAAGCAATTATTAGTCAACTAAAAGTTTTAATTGATATCACAGGTCACAGTTGTTTAGATGCCATATTTGCACACACATGCTTGTCTGATGGTATTTCTAAGAGCAGGTCTGGGTTAAAGGAGGTGGGACATGCTTTCTGTTTTGTTTCCTCTGCAGATTACACTGGGCAAGGTGTGGATCAGTTGCAGAATATGACAGACACCATCAAGGCCAACCCTGAAGACAGATGCATCCTTATACATCCTTGTTCCTCTAATTATATCCATATTTCTATTAAAATCTCTGCATCCTTTTTACTTAATCCAGAATATTGTATTGACTGCAAGAGTATTCAAACGCATGGCCATGGTGGGTTTATTGCTGAATTAAGTTTATATCTCACCATCGTTAATCAGAATGGAATGATTAACATAGATGATGAGCCATTCACAAACACACCTTTGCATCTGTAAAAAATAATAAAGTCACAACTGGCTTTCAAAATATAAAATCATCCCAGCAGCTGTGAACTTTGCTTGAACACCATTAAGCTCCTATATCACCAGGCTAAGTTGATATTTGATATTTTATTCTTGTTTTTCTTATTTATGTGTGGGAAAATGTACTGTAACTGGATGACTTGCACAGATTTGCTGAATTAACCATGTGATCTTACATAAGCTGACTAGAGATTTACCTGTGTGTTAAATTCCATGGACCTACTATGAACTGCATCTGCATAGTGCTAAGAATAGTGATTTGGCACTTGATACTGAAGCAACTTCACTCTATATTTATTAACACCTGTGGAAAAATCACATAAATAAATGGTATTTAGTCAGTCCTGTAGGCTGTGACAATGTAACAGTTTGCATTTGATCAATGCTATCTTTTATTCTGGTTTCATGACTGGTTTTGTGACCAAACAGAATTGAAAGCGATGAAATGAGGAATACTTAACACAGGGCAAAGTCTGCATAGACCTTAAGAAAATGAATAAATAATTCAGGCAGGGAACTAATTTGTAAGTTAATGTTTCATGTCAGCCAACTAGTCTCAGACTTATTCTTATAAACTTGAGTAGACAGTAATGCTTATGACAACTGATCAACACCTTTATCCAGTGAAAACTGCAAAATGTTATTAGTTTCCTGTAATCAATATTATCTCTAAATAGAAAAGGGAGGTTACAGCAAGTACTGTCAATAATTTTTTAGATAATATGTTGTAACCACACATGCCTGATACTGATAGCATTCTACCATGTCTCAAAGAGCAACAGGGTCTAAAATAATGTATTCCATTAATGAAGAAGGAAGGATTCTTGTGATAAAAGCAAGAAACCCATTGTAAACCAATTTATTATTCCTGTTATTTGTATCTCACAGCAGATTCAGACATTGCTGTGTGGTTCTCTGTTTAGGCACTGTAACATTGTCACTGCAACATGGATATCATATGCACCAGAATGTCCTTTATGATTTATAATGTTGTATATATATATACACTCACCTAAAGGATTATTAGGAACACCTGTTCAATTTCTCATTAATGCAATTATCTAACCAAACAATCACATGGCAGTTGCTTCAATGCATTTAGGGGTGTGGTCCTGGTCAAGACAATCTCCTGAACTCCAAACTGAATGTCTGAATGGGAAAGAAAGGTGATTTAAGCAATTTTGAGCATGGCATGGTTGTTGGTGCCAGACGGGCCGGTCTGAGTATTTCACAATCTGCTCAGTTACTGGGATTTTCACGCACAACCATTTCTAGGGTTTACAAAGAATGGTGTGAAAAGGGAAAAACATCCAGTATGCGGCAGTCCTGTGGGCGAAAATGCCTTGTTGATGCAAGAGGTCAGAGGAGAATGGGCCGACTGATTCAATCTGATAGAAGAGCAACTTTGACTGAAATAACCACTCGTTACAACCGAGGTATGCAGCAAAGCATTTGTGAAGCCACAACACGTACAACCTTGAGGCGGATGGGCTACAATAGCAGAAGACCCCACCGGGTACCACTCATCTCCACTACAAATAGGAAAAAGAGGCTACAATTTGCACAAGCTCACCAAAATTGGACAGTTGAAGACTGGAAAAATGTTGCCTGGTCTGATGAGTCTCAATTTCTGTTGAGACATTCAGATGGTAGAGTCAGAATTTGGCGTAAACAGAATGAGAACATGGATCCATCATGCCTTGTTACCACTGTGCAGGCTGGTGGTGGTGGTGTAATGGTGTGGGGGATGTTTTCTTGGTACACTTTAGGCCCCTTAGTGCCAATTGGGCATCGTTTAAATGCCACGGCCTACCTGAGCATTGTTTCTGACCATGTCCATCCCTTTATGACCACCATGTACCCATCCTCTGATGGCTACTTCCAGCAGGATAATGCACCATGTCACAAAGGTCGAATCCTTTCAAATTGGTTTCTTGAACATGACAATGAGTTCACTGTACTAAACTGGCCCCCACAGTCACCAGATCTCAACCCAATAGAGCATCTTTGGGATGTGGTGGAACGGGAGCTTCGGGCCTTGGATGTGCATCCCACAAATCTCCATCAACTGCAAGATGCTATCCTATCAATATGGGCCAACATTTCTAAAGAATGCTTTCAGCACCTTGTTGAATCAATGCCACGTAGAATTAAGGCAGTTCTGAAGGCGAAAGGGGGTCAAACACAGTATTAGTATGGTGTTCCTAATAATCCTTTAGGTGAGTGTATATTGAGACATAACATGGTATGAAGAGCTAATGCAGCCACATGATGACACTTCAGTTGACCATGGGAACATGAGTAGTGAACTTCACAAAATGTATCCAATTCATTGGTATACACTTCCGGTCAAAAGTTTTAGAACACCCCCATTTTTCCAGTTTGTATTGAAATGTAAGCAGTTCAAGTCCTGTGAATAACCTGAAATGGTACAAAGGTAAGTGTAAACTGCCAGAGGTTAAAAAGTTTAGGTTACCAAAAACTGAAAAATAATGCACATTTTAGAGTTATATTCTGTGTTACTACACCCTCTTAAACATTATTTGGCAGTGCATAGAAGTTACACTGTGTTCCTACAATGCGCACATCGTTTGAAAGCTTATTCTCTCGGCTACCAGTGCGGTTAATTCTCAAACACATCCAATTTACAGGTTCCGTCATTCAGAGCCAGGGGGGTAAATTAACAGTCTGCTCTTGGGGGGGGTCTCATTCAGACGGTCACAGACCACTCAGTTTTGATCGGTTTTCTTTGCAAATAGGCTTGTTTTGTTCAGAACAACCTAACAATTAATCTTTAATCTATTTGATGTTCTATCAAACACAGAGAAGTTCAGATCCAATTATGTAAAACTGTTGTGTATTAGTTCACTGTAAACAGAGTTTTCCATCTTGACATTTTGAGCTCTACGGGTGTGTGTGTTGCTTCTACCAAAACGTGGATGGTCTTGTTTTGATCAGTAGACTGTCTGGCTCCAGAATATGTTATAATTGTCAATATTTTCAGATATTTACCAAGTATCCCCCCACCCCCCTTTTCAGAATGCCGGGGGTGCGTGTAAATGCTTACATTTCTAACATCGTTAGAAAGCTGAGAGTCTCAGCTTTCATGGGATACCAAACACTTGGCAAACAACACAACAGTGAAGAATAGACATGGGATTAAAGAGAAGCACATGGATTTGGTGCCCTTTTAAGGGTAGCAGAGGGGTTTGTCAACTTAACGGGTTCAATTTTGTTAATCAAAACGATTTCTTTTTTATCTACAATTGTTTATTTGTTCTATGCTTTAATTTCAGAGTACATTGAAACATTCAACTGTGTAAATTTCAATAGAAACTGGAAAAATTTAGGTGTTTTAAAATTTTTGACCGGTAGTGTACATGTGGCATAGAAAAATAATAGTTAATCCACACACTTGGACACTTGTGTGTTGTTGGAGCAGTATTTGGTGAAAATAACAAAAAACTGCTTTAGGGAGGGTAAATATATTATTTTCAGTAATTCTCTCATTTAGAGATTGAAACTTACTTCTCATAACTTTTTGTTGTTGCTGTTTGCACCTGTTGTATTTAATTATATATCTGGCATGAACATGTTATCATGGTGCTTTACAGGACTTTGTTTTTAAGGCTAATTTGCCCTTTCTTATTTATTTCTTACTGTGTATGTATCCTATGATAGTGTAATTGTTTTGCTTTTTGTATACGTAAGTAATGTAAAGTACTTAAGTCAACTATTATGAAAAGAAGGAATTATTAATTTAAGAATTAAAAAACATGGATTACATCAGTTGGTAATACTTTGCATTAAATACGTAAATATTAAATGTGTTTACATCATAATTATTCATAGTATTAGTATTTATGCATTTGGTAGATGCCTTTATACAAAATGATATACAGGGTTTTCAAACAAAAATGTACAGAACACATTTATCGTAGACCTATGTACTGTAGAATTTAAACTTCAAGTGAAATAAATATCATATTCAATTAAAAACCCTTCCTGAACTGATATTGTTGCTTAATTTTCAGTTCCTCCCCTAGCTGTGGGTTGAATTAATGTCTCATTCTCATCTAGCCAGCAAAGATCCAGACTCTCAGACTAAGTGGATTTGAGACCAAATGTACTCTATAAAATAGTTACTGCTTCCCTTTAATTATGGTATATGGCAATCCCCTCAGTTATCAAGACCAACCAGATTCCCATAAGTCTGATGGGAAAAGTAGTGTCAATAGCCAGTCTTGACATAAAAGCACATAATGTGACCTTTCAAAGCAGTGAAATCCCAATTTTAAACCGACATCAGGAAAAACACCATTACTTGGATTCACTTTTGTTGCATACATTATTAATTTTACCCATTTCACAATGCATAACGACAAAGCATTTTACATCTAGTTCTGATGTTCAAGCTTTATTACTTCAGAGGGGAAAATATATCAGTAATTAGCACGTTTGCAAATCTTCTCATTTTTATTAGACAGATTATGAATTTAATAGCAGCAAAACATATACATTTCTCTAATTATCAGCTTATAACACCATCTGCATCAGTGCAGATGAAAAAGTCTTCATATCTAAAAGGGAAACTAGGATTGTGTTGTTTTAGCTGACATCGCTTCAAGCTGCATCATGCCTGCAAAATAAAAAGGAACCCGTAAATAAAATGTAAATAGCTATTATTATCTAATTAATTGGAAAAATGTATGTAAACTTAGCCTTGAGATAAATGTCTTACGAATATAACTCACCCAGAAGCCAATTACTAAATGTTAATACATTATACATGTATGGTGAATACAATTTAAAATACATAGACAATATAATTGATATATTGTGTGAAATAACTTGTTTCTTATATTTTACATATATTTAAACAAATCTTGTAAATACATGTACCACATGAAAATATTGTAATATTCTCAATACAAACTGTTGCATAATGGGTACAATCTTTATCAGCCTTCAGGCCTGGTTCAAGGTCAAGGTGATTCAACCTTTCAATTGCCCACTATTGCTCTAGAAAGAAAGTATATAATGGCTTACCTAACCAGCCGTTTGTACAGCCTCAATGCTTCCTGTGCAACATAGTTAATGAAGGCAGGGTCCTGTACCTCCAGTTCTCCAGGGACAGTCAGAGTAAAGTTATGGGAATCGAGAATATTCACTTCCACCGTAGTGTCTGAAAGAGAGGCGCTCTTTTCTTCCTTATCATTGCGAACCACCTGTGAATTAACAAGGTGGTGAGATCTATAGGAACATATAGATTTCTGGACCTCACAGCCCTGGATACAGTAACACTTGCAACAATACATAGACCCAGGAGAATATATTAATATAATGCCCATGACTGTTCTGATCTCACTTTACCGTTGAGACAGTGAAGACATTCTCAGATTCCACATTGGTGTTGGCCAGCTCAGCCACCCAGCCAAACCGGGCTGCCATGTTTGCCAGCCAGCCCACGGTGTCCTCAGTGTGACGCTGCACGATGTGGAGGATCTCGTCGTACTGCTGGCTGGACACATTGACCAGGCGAGAGACTTCATTCTGCTCGGTGTGTAGCTCTGTCACTCTGGGGCACTCTGATAGTAGAGTAGAGTAGAGGAATTAGAAAGTTTTAGGTCCCAATAATACTTGACTACCACAGTCACCTGACCCAGACTTCTGACCCTATTTGTCTCGATGTCCCATTGGTTGGACCATCTCCTCACATTCAGTTATACCTCAATTTCTGCATCAATGATCTACAGAAGTTCAGATTGACAAAATTGCCTTTTTTCACACAGAATTCAGTTTTATATTGTCATCTCCTACCTTGCAATAGGGTGGTCTGGCACAACTGGCACTTGGTCTGTAGCTGCCAGCACTGCGAGCTTTGTCTGCGCAGGTCTCTGCACAACTGTCTCCTCTGTGATGGCATAAGCGTTGGAAACAACAGCTCTCTTTCTGCTGGGAAGTAAGCAAGAAAACTCAAATAAAGACAATTGTTGTGCAAAATCATAATTTATTTATGTTATATGCTATTTAAAATTATTACAGTGGCTTGGTTATCACACCACCTCCTCAGCATATATAGTACAAACAGATTAGTTAATTAACGTTCCTGTTTGTGCAATAGACAAGGTTTTCCACACACAGACTGTATTTTAACATACCATTTGTTTCTCTCCTTATTTTTGACATCCTGAGTAATTAAAAAGGCCACCGTGAGTACTAAGTTATAGTAGCAATATCTGGTATCTGGAATACTATTTATTTGTGTAAGTACTTCAAATACATCTTCTCTATTTTAATTTTATCTGACTTTATCTGATATGGCAAAAGAAGAACAGCTGCAGCCTATGAGAAGCCATTTTTAACATTTATTCTAAAGTTTGTTGACTCTGGTTTCCCTAGTGAAGCTCATACCAAAGCATCGGTCTATATACAGCATATGATATAGATATATAGAGTATCTGAAATGTCTGAACACAAATAAGAATTACTGATAATCAGTGGGGCTCCTTAAAAACTAATCTGGAAAGTACATGCATGGTAAATATAGCAAAACCATGGAAAAACTGGCACATGACTGTGCAAATATGTTGTGGTAAACCTGGATAAGACAAACTAATTGAACATTGTAATTTAAATAGATTTAAGAATATCAACTTGCCCTTTTCCTTTTCTGATCCGTCTTCCGTGTTCTTGTGAAGATCATCAAAGACCTCGGTTATCACAGAGCTGAAGTCGTCAAACACTGTCCTGCCGAAATCTAAGAAGGACTCGAGCACGTCCTCCAGCCCCAGACCATCAAGAAAGCCTGAATCGTAGGTCTGGGGTGCTGGAGACAGAGGCTTTTCAATGAGCCCTTTAGCCTGTGGGTCCGAGGTGAACATCGCCTGGAAGGCCTGGTCAAACTTCTCTCGCATCTTGTCAAACAGTGCCATGCTTTGGGCATACAAGGAACCCACCTCTGAAAGCAACTGGTTAAAGGAATTCTCAATCTGTACGACTTCTATGTCAAAACTTTCTGAGGTCTGATTAAAAATGAGATCCTGGTTGTCTAGCAAGCTGAACTGGGATGACATTTTTTGGATGAATTCTTTGACCTGTAGGAGGAGACATAGACCAATGCAGTTTCAGTGAAGTAAATCAATCATCCAAGCACTTCTTGAAGAACATCAAATCTATCACTGCACTTTTACCCCCACAGTGGTAGGGTGCTATGTACCTTGGTTGAGAAAGTGGAGAATCCTCTACGACATGTGGAAGTGTAAAATGATTTGCAGGTATCTCGCAGGCAAGGTTTGCATTCCTCCCAGGAAGACTTTAAGGCCTCCTGGCACTGTAGCTCCGCTTCCCCCAGCTTCTGTTGCACCTCTTTAGCCAGCTGGACTGCCCCCTGCAGGAGAATAAGCAGAGGAGAGCTTTTGGGGATCTGTCAAAAGAATATCAGTGCTTCTAATATATGAGAAAATGGTGCTTCGGTGTGATTGATTATGGTATGTGGTATGGGACGTAGTATGGAAACTCATGACATCATGGAGTTTGTGGAATTATCTCTTGTTTCGCAATGGAATGTTTAGTTATAAATTGGGTCCTGAGTGTTTCTCGTCCGCCTATCTTTCTAAGGGAATACATTTATCCCTATCAAGTCAATAGATTAGTAGTCGATAAATTAGTAGCCCGCTGACTTACTGTTGAGCTTGTGATTATTATCAGGAAAAGTAACTGCACTATCTATTTTCTTTCATTATCTGCTTTTTTGTTTGGTCTGACCTGTTTCTTCTCACTGCTGTGTCTCAGAGACTTCATCAGGTGTTCATGTTTCTTCCCATTCTTCTCCATGACTTCTTTCATCTGCTTGACACCGAACAGAGCTCTCTTCATCTCCTCGTCCACATACTTCTCTCCGTCTCTCGACAGCTCTGAACAATCAATCAGAATGTTATTGTGAAATATATTGAAAAGGCTTCAGAACATGAATGTTTTATGGACAAAACAAAAGTGATAACAGTGATAATACTATTACTTTTAACTTATGAATCAATATTGTTTTATATGGCTACATCTTAACTCTTATTATTAGTATTTTGGAGCCCATAAACTGAACCAGACAGAGAGAGAATATATCTTCCCTTTGCATGAGCAAGTCTACCAACTCAACCCACTAGACTTGAGAGGAAATGTGGAATTTAGTTTTGACAACGTGGTTATCCTGTATAATTTAGCATACCATTCTCTATGACAAGCAGAAATCACAGAGAACATTGTTTTTCTCAAAAAGCGAAACGTAAGAATCTATAGGATCTCACGCATTAAGCTCCAGTTAACCATTTGATATTAAATCAAAGTGAAAAGAGTATTAGAGTTAGGCCTATTTCTGCTTTTCAAACATACACTCTCTCTTTCTAGTTTTGAACTGGTAAATGCAATGGGGAAGCCTTAATTTCAAGTCTCTCTTTGAGAAGGAAAACCAGATAAGATTCCAATAGACCAAGGTCTCAGCTAGCATGAATCTACATTTCTGCTAGGTCAGTTTGATAAGTTAATTGATGACTCAGGTTAAATAGCATGGATAAGATGACAAAACAGGTATATGTGCCCTTATTCAGCATACCAGTATTTCCAAAGAGGCAGAAGAATACAGCTGACTGAAAATGCACATATCAAATTGAAAATCACACTCACTTTTAAGCATATCCATGGCCATCTCGTCCTGACTGGGCCCAGGGACTCCCTGAAGGACTCCATGCAAGCCCAGGAGTAGCACTAAGATGAGCAGGGAGCGCATCTTCGATTATCTTTTCAGTCACACCAAGTGAAATTCACTTTTTTAAAAGCAGAAATACTGTGGAAAAAGAAAGAAGTAAATATCAACATAGCTTAAAAAGGAGAGAATCAGTTTTTATTTTTGTGCACTTACCACAGCGTTATGTAATTGCTATAATATAATACAGGCAATGAAATCTGGAACAGTTGTCAATGGTTCACACTTTCATGTTCATTCACACAAAGGATATGTAACGTCCACTAGCGGCGCTATGATTGGCCCTAATGGGGCCTAGACCCTCTGTAAAATGATGACTAAAAAAGTGTTATTTCAATATTAGAATCAATTAGAAACTAAAAATATTAAAATGTCTCCCTCTCAGGAAATATACAAAAATATTCTGAAATGAATTGAAAGTGATTTCATATTGACCATGCAAAAACCATGTACAACCATCTTCATCAATCACAGCAATGCTCTGAGTTTTCGACCAATTGCAAACGATCATGCACAGGCAAGTGTTTTCTTCGCAAACTCATAATTTTGTTCATGCCTCTGCTCCAGGTTTCTGCAGTCAGTATAACGTCCCCTATTGATCTTTATCTTATCGCATTTTAACATAGGCTAAATATAGCTAATTACACTCACATATTTTAATCATTAAAATTCGGCCCATCCACAAATGTCTCTGGCCCACCCCGAAACTGGATACCTGGTACCACTACTGATCACCATCAATTACAATGAGTGTATATCAGTGATGATAAATACATATGTATAACTGTCCTTGTTTAGTCCTTGCAGTAAAAATGACATTGAATATGCTTATACACTCACCTAAAGGATTATTAGGAACACCATACGAATACTGTGTTTGACCCCCTTTCGCCTTCAGAACTGCCTTAATTCTACGTGGCATTGATTCAACAAGGTGCTGAAAGCATTCTTTAGAAATGTTGGCCCATATTGATAGGATAGCATCTTGCAGTTGATGGAGATTTGTGGGATGCACATCCAGGGCACGAAGCTCCCGTTCCACCACATCCCAAAGATGCTCTATTGGGTAGAGATCTGGTGACTGTGGGTGCCAGTTTAGTACAGTGAACTCATTGTCATGTTCAAGAAACCAATTTGAAAGGATTCGACCTTTGTGACATGGTGCATTATCCTGCTGGAAGTAGCCATCAGAGGATGGGTACATGGTGGTCATAAAGGGATGGACATGGTCAGAAACAATGCTCAGGTAGGCCGTGGCATTTAAACGATGCCCAATTGGCACTAAGGGGCCTAAAGTGTGCCAAGAAAACATCCCCCACACCATTACACCACCACCACCAGCCTGCACAGTGGTAACAAGGTATGATGGATCCATGTTCTCATTCTGTTTACGCCAAATTCTGACTCTACCATCTGAATGTCTCAACAGAAATCGAGACTCATCAGACCAGGCAACATTTTTCCAGTCTTCAACTGTCCAATTTTGGTGAGCTTGTGCAAATTGTAGCCTCTTTTTCCTATTTGTAGTGGAGATGAGTGGTACCCGGTGGGGTCTTCTGCTGTTGTAGCCCATTCGCCTCAAGGTTGTACGTGTTGTGGCTTCACAAATGCTTTGCTGCATACCTCGGTTGTAACGAGTGGTTATTTCAGTCAAAGTTGCTCTTCTATCAGCTTGAATCAGTCGGCCCATTCTCCTCTGACCTCTAGCATCAACAAGGCATTTTCGCCCACAGGACTGCCGCATACTGGATGTTTTTCCCTTTTCACACCATTCTTTGTAAACCCTAGAAATGGTTGTGCGTGAAAATCCCAGTAACTGAGCAGATTGTGAAATACTCAGACCGGCCCGTCTGGCACCAACAACCATGCCACGCTCAAAATTGCTTAAATCACCTTTCTTTCCCATTCAGACATTCAGTTTGGAGTTCAGGAGATTGTCTTGACCAGGACCACACCCCTAAATGCATTGAAGCAACTGCCATGTGATTGATTGGTTAGATAATTGCATTAATGAGAAATTGAACAGGTGTTCCTAATAATCCTTTAGGTGAGTGTATTTAATATCTGATATCTGTGCTTTACGTGCTCAGTGCAGTGCTTTTAAATCAGTGCTGTATGTAAGTGTCCACAAGGAGGAATGACTAGCTCTTATTTGCCATTCCCTTTTAGAAACACCAGCCTGAGAGCTAATAACCACAGGAGATTTACACCTCTCACTTAAGTTAAAAACTGATTTTTTATATTGCAAGGGGCACAAAAAAAAAAAACTTAAACACTTGTAACAGCCATATAGTTTGTATATTTTTTTTGTCTTCGGTGTTAAGTTGATGTAATTCTCATTCATAATAGGATGAGTCACAAACAATGAGAAGACATTTCAATCATCAAAGGACACTTTAGGCCTACGTTTGCTTTTTTGGCAAGCATCCCAATGCATTTAGGGTCTCCAATTTTCTGTGTCAAATTATATATTGGAGATCCACTTGGATATTTCTTTTATGCACTATTGATAGAACTGCAATGTTTCACGAGCAGTATGTTAACAAGAGTAGATACATTTTTTTTGTACTGTACTTACTGATATCTTTCTATAATGCCTTGAAGGTCAAATGTAAGGTGTTACATTTGCTGTGTTTCGCTATAACTTGTCCAGCCCATACAACATGTTTTTTTAACTACATTATAAGCAATACAAACAGAAAAGTATAAACTACACATTTCCACAGAGGGCGCCTCACGTTAACAATTTAAAGCATTTCCCTGAATTTTGAAGAAACTGTGCCATATTAAAAATTTATTTAACATTAAACTCCTATTTTGGTTACATTCCTCTGTAATGATGTGTCTTAAAAACCCTAATAATGAAATCTGTGAAATAACAAGAAACAAGGAAAGAATATGAAGTTAATGTATTAGCTTAACAATAGCTTACATACATATAATATTGTCCCCCTTTTTTTTTGGTGTTTTATCATCAGTGACAAAAATCTGTTATTTAAAATATGTCCCTCACTGCTCTCTAGTGGTTAATAGAATATTACAGTCAAAATGCTGTTAGGTCAGCCGTCCCCCAGTATTGATCCTAAAAGGAGGCAGTGACACCTGCACAATACCTAATACAGCCAATTTGTGTCTTAATACTCTTCTCAGTTCTAAAGTACGAGGCAGTTTTGCACAATGAGTTAGAGATATCTGAAACAACTTTATGTTAGTTTTCTTTTCTGTTTTTCAAGAGCAGCTTGACAGTAAATATTAGCTAAGCTATAACAGAAAGAGACTTTCAGACTGTACTTTTAACTACCATACAGTGACTTACTCTGTCAAGCTGCTTATAAGCATATGTAGCAAAGGTAGCAGGTAGCAAAGAAAAGATGATCACTACTCAAAAGTGAATTACTGTGAGTTAAAACAAACCAATCTTCATATAAAATAAGCTAAGTCAAATAATACAAGTTGTGTTCTGACACCTTCCTATCAGAACCAGCATTAACTTTTTCAGCAGTTTGAGCTACAGTAGCTCGTCTGTTGGATCGGACCACACAGGCCAGCCTTCGCTCCCCACGTGCATCAATGAGCCTTGGCGGCCCATGATCCTGTCACCGGTTCACCGCTTTTCCTTCCTTGGACCACTTTTGATAGGTACTGACCACTGCAGACCGGGAACACCCCACAAGAGCTGCAGTTTTGGAGATGCTCTGACCCAGTCGTCTAGCCTTCACAATTTGGCCCTTGTCAAAGTCGCTCAGATCCTTACGCTTGCCCATTTTTCCTGCTTCTAACACATCGACTTTGAGGACAAAATGCTTCACTTGCTGCCTAATATATCCCACCCACTGACAGGTGCCATGATAACGAGATTATCAGTGTTATTCACTTCACCTGTCAGTGGTCATAATGTTATGGCTGATCGGTGTATATATATATATATATATATATATATATATATATATATATATATATATATATATATATATATATATATATATATATATATATATATATATATATATATGTGAACTGTGTATTTGTCTGACGCCAATGTATTTGCTACTTCTATTCATTATTATCATGAGTTTAATTTTGTGTTTTATAGAACTCAATAACTCTGAAAATCTGATTCAAGCTGACTCTGTTCAGTTGACTGATTTTGTATTTCAGCTTCAGTAAAGACTTCAGTTTAACAGTTACAAGGCTTCATACTACCAAACAGGAATTGGAATTTGAAAAGATTGGATTTAAGGACCAAAACTAGGTCACTGACACACTTTCAGACAAGCTTGTCTTTGTTGTTGTTGTTGTCTTTTAATTTATATCACCTTACATGTTTCTTGTGTCGCATGATCCAATCTTTCAAGACTGACTTGAACAAGTGGCAAAACTAAACCTTTGTGCTGTGTCAGATATTTTATACTGAGTTTTATCACAGATAATGTACTTACTGAAATACAGAAGCCTGTGCTATAGATCAGTATTGCATGAAGTACAATACATTGATTGACTTTTAAGCAGCAATACACTAGAAAAGAACAGGGAAACAGCTAGGTCCAGAATTATGGACTGCTGGTTAAAAGCTAATAATAATATTATTCAAAAGGTTTTATATTATCATTGTCTCACTGATTAAATGGGTGCAATCACATCTATATAGGCACAAATTATACCCTGTGTTTATGTCTTGCTTAATCTATCATCTTACAAGAAGTGCAGTGCTGTCTCTCATAGCAGGATAATGTCTCAAAACAGAGCCCAATTTAACACGATAATACCCTTATACAAGACTGATGAAAAAGGCTAACACAAGTAAACATAGTAATACTGTATTTGGTGCTCAGATCCAGTTCAAAAACATATTTAAAATAGATAAATAAATAAATTAAATTAAATTAAATAACAATATCTCTCAAATAAAAACAATCAATCAACCAAAGAAACAATAAAACAGTAAGGACAGGTCAATCCTAAAATTTCTGAGCTGCGACAAACAGATAGCACCCTCATTGTATTGCATCTATATTTATTCAAGTGGTCATTTGTCATTTAACATCAGAACATTAAAATTTAATCTCCCTACTTGAGATATTTGCTAAATTGTAAAATAATATCCTAAAAGATGTGAACAATAAAACACAATATAAGTATTAAGTATAGGATTTACTATGTAACACATACATGAACTAAAGCATTAATGCTGCAATGCCGCTTTTACATCAATTTAACTGACATTCATATTGTTTGTGATGACACATTGCTATGCTACTATAAAATGATAACATTTTACCCTGAGATTCGGCACTTCAACCTTCAGCAAACACCGTCAACCCGGTCTTGTGTTGTGTTTACCAAGGATTTGTCTATTTATATGTAGCTGCTCAGTATAAATCCTATTAAGGTCTTTGTGCTATTGTGAAAATTAACTGTGACTAAGGTATAAGTACAGTTTGTTTAGGAAGTAGCCTACTCAGAGCACAGAACTAGAATGAGAAAAAATAAGCAAAATAATGCTGGTTGATGGGTAATGTTGGTCAGTGCTTCTATACATATTTATTTCACTCGAGGTCGGTCAGTTCATTTTTGCGAGGATCAGTACTTACACTGTCCTCACTGTGCTGTAAACAAGGCTGGACGCATATGGAGGAGAAATGAGCAACTTTATGTTCAAAAGCAGGCGGTGGCACAGTGGCCTGCTGTTTATTATCAGTCAAGTAATATGAAATAGTCAGTAAGTAGTATATAAAATGGGGGAATTGAAATAATTGTTGTTAGTCTAATATTATTATTACTATTATTATAAACCAGTGGCTCTCAGACCTGGTCGTGGCAGGACACTGACCCTGCTGGTTTTTGTTCCAACTGAACTCTCAATTACCTAATTGAACCCTTAATTTGATTACATTTTAATCTTTAAATTGTGTAACTGATAAAAAGTTGGTTCCTTAATAAGATAATAATTTCCTTATACAATTTTATACTTAACTTAAAACCCCTACTGTTAAAAATAATTAAAAGGCTCTGATTTAGGAAATTAATAGTTCAATTAAGTAATTGAGAGCTCGGTTGGAACAAAAACAGCAGGGTAGGGGCTCCTCCAGGGCCAGGGTTGGGGACCACTGTTATAAAGTAAGAGGCATAGAGCAGGTAGATCAAATGTAAAAGAAGCGGAGATAGAGAGGTAGAGATACGGGGAGCTGACTTTCCCGGGGAGTCTTTGCCAGATCTAGGGGTGAGATCTCTGGCCACTGACAGGACACGGTGCTTAAGCCAGCCACTCCTCCTCCAAGGAGCCGGCCACATGTCCTCCAGTCTCACTATCCCAATCCATCCTGGTGCCACAGACAGGAGATCTGACCGCAACACAAGGCCAAAAATGCTCTGAAGTGTCTCTCTCTCAATGCCCCTTTTATAGGCCTCAAGGAGTGATGTCATAGAGTGACCAAAACATCATTACACGTTTTATAAAAATATTAAGACCCATCTTACTATGTTTTTGGATGTCTCTTGATTTTAATTTGCAAAATCTAGCTAACTGACTGAGAAATTGTCCTTTAGGGAAAGAGTATCCTAAAATGAAGTCAGAATTTTTATTCTAAACTGTGATAGTGAAAAGTCTATCCTTTCTGTGCTGCAGTGCACTGTAACCCATTGAACATCAGTAGCCTGAGTCTTAACCCTGGCCAACTCTAAAATCCACTCCCAAACCTGTGAACTCAGAGGAAATGCAGACCCAACCTTAATGAAAGCCTAAATTCACTGGAGACTCTAACCCTGACCCTGACACCCGTGCCCCACTTCTCCTCAATCTGAAAACAGGCACAATTTTACCTCACTGTGAAGTGGGAGAAATCAGGAAAGAAGCAACGAGAATAAAATTGGAAGGACCTGAAAATGTGCAAACGCTCTTTTAATCTCCTTGGCAACACAACTTCCTTCTTTGCTTCAGTCTGACACAAAAGAAAAGACACGGCGCTGTGCAATGCAGATGTACAGCGTGGAGGCAGGCAGCAGTCAGGCGGACTTTCTCTACATGGGGTTTCAAGCATCACGCAGCATCACGCAAAGAAATGCATGTAGTTAGGCCTGGTCAGTACCATACAACACACACACAAAAACACACATACACAAACATAGATCTATGATAATGAATCAAACTGTGTAACCTTCAAACTGCACGTCTTCCCAAGGAACAAGAATACAACATCTCTACAAAAATAAGAAATTATATTCATTGTGCACATTGTTTTTTACAGTCATGCCATCCAGATGTCTATCCATCACTCAAATTATTAGTTTAATGTAAAGGGTGCAGTTAATGCTAAAAAGAGATTAAATCTATTCAAATGTATCTCATATTGCCAGATGACTTGACTGTAATTGATATAATTAATTACATAGTAGTACCAATATATATATATTGATATAGGCTAAATGCTGTTAATTTTACAGCTATGCACAGGAATAATGATCAATTTCACTTGATTTATGCGGTAATCTGTTCAAGCAAGTTTGTTACACCTTCATTATTATAATATCAGTAAATTATTATTATATATAATATTGTTTTGTATTAGATCTGTGACGTCCACAAGGACCAAAGGAAGGGATCCAAGTGCAGGCTAGAAGTTGAAGCAGATAATCCATTAAGGGCAAAATGAGAGACAAGAGACAAGAGACAAGAGACAAGAGACAAGAGACAAGAGACAAGAGACAAGAGACAAGAGACAAGAGACAAGAGACAAGAGACAAGAGACAAGAGACAAGAGACAAGAGACAAGAGACAAGAGACAGCATTGATTCTAGAGAGAAAGCAAGACTTCACAATGAATCTATGAAACAGAGGGGTTTAAGTACTGTGAAGGAGAGAGGGTTTGAACGAGGTGAATGAAAGATTGACCAATGATAGGAGAGGAGGACAGAACAGGTGCACCTGACAGGAAAGAATGTGGAAAGACTGGTTTGACTGGAAAAAAGGAAAGGACTAGTATTCGGGAGAGGGAGACCTCTGGTGGTGAAATAAGGTGGAAACAGGGGAGACAGTGACAATATCATAATCATCAGCCTTTATTGATCCACTGCTGGTTGACAGCATCCCAGCAAAGTTTCCGATTTCATCTTTCCATCTTTTATGTGATCTTCTTCTTGGTCTTTTTGATCTCTTGGGATCATCTTTTTTCTGTTCTTCTTGCAATTTGTCCGGCCCATTGTATTTTCACTCTTTCAATTATGTTGTGTTTGTTCTCGGGTCCATTTATTTGTCTTTCTGTTTCCTTGTTATTCCAAGCATACATCCTTGCGTGCTTCTTTGTGTTGTTTGCCTTTTCTGTATAATTTTTGCATTAATAACCAGGTTAGCCATAGGTAAGTACTGGTAGTATGCATTGGTTAAACACTTTTCTCTTCAGGCAAATGGGTAGATTTCCTTGCATTGCCATTTCTTCTAATTGTACTTCATCCCATTTTTACTCTTCTTAAAATCTTAATCTCTGCCAATTTGCTGTCCTTGGTAGACACATCTAATGACTTATTCAGGTATCTTTTTATCTAATTAAATGTCTTATCTTTTACAAAGCTATTGACTTTGGTTGTAGTCAAGTTCATTTTCAGCCCAGTTTTCTTCATTTTTGCAAAGATGACGATATCATCGGCAAATTGTAAGTTGTTTAATTAAGCTCCATTTATCTTGATTCCTTTTTCTTCTCAGTCCAAAGTCTTGAACACTTCTTCCAGTGTTTTTCTATGAAGAATTTTGAAGAGATTTTGTCTTGGTGGAGTTTACATTTTTAAGTGGGCATTGTTGCATATAACAATATATAATAATAGTGCAGTGCACAATGCCAAGCAATTTGGTACTATCCCATTGTCTAACCCATTTAACGCTTGTTAAAGTTGTTGTTGTTTTTACAGATGAGATATACAGCTAAGAAATACTACACCAAACTCTTCTCATATTTTAATAATTTGCACACAGTTTTCCCAAAAGCAAAGTTACAAATATGATGTCAGGAGGATTTGCCTTACCAATTGGCAGTACATTACTACAGCTTTTCAGTTTACCATCTGTCCTGATTTAAGAGCTGATTCAGTAAGTATTATGATGTTCCAAGCTACCACGGGTACAATGTTTCTGTGGAACGGCAGCTCTTTTATGTCAAATTGCATTTTTGAGCATCTGGTACATGGTTATACTTTAAAAGACCATTCAGATCAATGCCTTGAATTAAGGCATCTGCTTATGATATGTGGCTAGTGGTGAGGTTATCTTTGCAGTGGACTGGGGAATCCATAGATTAATACCCTGTAGGCCTAATAGCATATAAGTAGCTATGTGAGTAAGTGCACCATCTTACATTAATAAAGATTAATGACTAGAATGTAATTTTGTAAAAATCTGGGGATTACAATATTATTTGCAAACCACATGGACCAGGTTCTTTTAGAAAAATGGACCAAACATGATTGTTTCTGTGAAACCATGTCACAAAGTAACTATAGGAGATGGCATGACAAAAAGTTTACTTTGATGTTCCTAGGCCGATATAAAACAGTTTATTTTGTTTTCACGGTATTACAGATATATTGAAATGTACTTCATCAGTCCACAGTGTTGTGTATAAGTTCTGTCAGTAACGTCAGTAACGTATAAATAACGTTTGTCAAATAATGTGGTCTGGTGAGTGCATCAATGTATATTAACCTTCCTGCTTTCCTTTGTGAAGTAGGTGAGATGCTGAACAATGGACTGTATTTAGCCAGTAATGATAATAAAGTCCGGTCCAAAAAAAAACATCTTCAGCCTTTAAAAAATCCTGTTATCTGTATTTCTAACAATATGTTTGCCATTAAATCAGAAATTAATCTTATTCAGTGGTTCTCCGTGAACCACCAGTGGTCTATGACAGCCCTCCAGGTGGTCCTCAGGGTAGTCCAAATGCAGGGTGATCCACAAATAATGACAAGTTTTATACCTTTTGTTTCAGACATGAATTAATACTGGCTGGAGTAAACTGTTCACACTTCTGTGCCAATTTGCAGTTCCACACCATTCATTCCATTAGAATGGCAAGTGGGAGAGGATGAGGTCAGCGCTGTGAGGGTTTTATTATTATTATATAATGGTGGTTTAGGATCTAACCTCCTACCTAAAAAAAAATCATATAGTTGTGTTTAAGAAAAAAAAAATGTTCTGTTGATATTAATCATTTTGTATTACTGGTATTTGTGTTTTGCCACCAGGGACCAAGGGTCTAGGTGGTCAGTGTAAGTGTTTGCTTTGGCTGAGTGGTCTGCGGACCAAAAAAATCATACATATTATTTCAGCCAATACTCAGTGATGACAAATGTTGCATCATCAACTTTGTTTTTCTACTGTCTGGATAAGGAGAGCATAAATAGCCATTCAGTGCAAGTGGCAAGCTCTCCCGGATAGCACTTTCACAAGTGTTTGTCTTGCACTGAGGAAAACAGGTTTCTCAGCTAAAAAAATACCAAATCATTTGTGTTATAATCAATCATCTGTGGTCTGCTTTTTGGAGAGAAAAAAAAATGAAAGAGGGGCTGTAGCCCAGAAGAAAGGAAGTA
Source organism: Amia ocellicauda (assembly GCF_036373705.1). NCBI lineage: Eukaryota > Metazoa > Chordata > Actinopteri > Amiiformes > Amiidae > Amia > Amia ocellicauda. The sequence goes on along the minus strand of NC_089851.1, from coordinate 37,257,384 downwards.
CATGTTAGCAGCTGTCAAATGCATGCCAAGACAGAGTTTTAAAGAGATTAAGTTAAAAAAGTCACTCAGCTTTGGGATTTGGAATCTGTAGTGGAGTAGCGGAGCCTGTGCTGTGACGGAGGATTTGTCTACTTAACATCGCTGTTGTAATTCAGCATTGACAGTTTATATTTATCACTCAGAGCATGACTTTTGGCATGACTGAAACTCACTTGTAAACACAGTCTGTTAAGCTGGTCAGATGGCCTGGGGTAGAATTTCTTACTTTGGTGTTGGTCTTCTGGGGCCAGTTGTATTTTGTAAATAGAATAATGGCCTAGACCAAATCAAAACGTTGACCATCCCACGAATCACAAATGACAAACTAGTACCCTTGGATGTTTTGATTTGTCTTCTGACCATAAATGAAGCCACTATGTGATACAGGTTTGGCACTTTACAATTTCTGGGTACAAGTTTTAGTTTGGTCTAGCCATGTGAACTCTTATGAGTCCATAGTCCAAAACAACAGTTTAATCATCTCCTCCCAAATTACCAAATTATTCCCAGTTTACTTCACTCTCAGTGACCAAGGTCAAAGTTTTGATTTGATCTAGTCCTATATTAACATCTTAGAAAGAAAACTGTTGCCAGCAATAGTAAATGAGTTTGGATAAACGGACAGCTATTTCTTTCCAGACGATTCTGCAGCATGTCACAGGGTGAAAGTAGTAAATGAGCAGCTGCAGAGGAAGTTCATAAAATATCTATAAAAGACTGCTAGAAGATGATTGGTGCTAAACTTTCCAAGAGCAACCCACAGACAGTGATGCAATGCAACTGAGAATCTGTTTTCCACATTTGGCGCCGTGAACTGAAAGTTAGTCGCATCCAACAGCAAATTTCATCAATACCAAATCACCACCAAATCACAGCCGTTCTGTAATTAGGGTGGAAGGGTGGATCAATGAGATATTAGACTTTAGAAACAAAACGTTTGTGTTTGCTCTTTGGCTGGAACTCAATGTTGTGCATTTGGTCAAATTAGTTTAGTTTTAACAAGTAAATAATAGTCTATATCAATTCAATTTTGCTCTGAATACAGCTGCAAATATTTGAAACAATGTTCAGTACAAGAAACGAATGGAATACATAGAAATAAAATAATATCAAGGGTGATAGAATTTGATTTGATTTAACACTGTGAATTGGGAGCAGAGATTCTTCAGTTCTCTGGTAGAGGGTGCTGCTGTCTGCTTGAAAATAGGCTGCTCACTGCTCAGACAACCTGCAGGAATCAGCTGGCCTTAAATGAAAGGTGTTAATGTCCATGTTATGTCTTGCTCTTTTGAATGAGTATTGTTGAATGTGTTGAATGTTTAAAATGTATGTAACCTACTTTTCTGTGTTCTTCAACTCTTAAATATTTGTGTTAATGGAGAACTTGTGCCTTATAATTAGAAGCACTAATGCACACTTGCAAAGAAACTGCTGAAGACCAAGAAGAAGAAAATTAGTTTTGAAGTGGGAGAGAGACAGTGTGAGACCAATGTGTGCAAAAGTATACAATTTATTTATCAGACACTACTTTCAATTACTGATAAAAAAATGTGATGGGTACTAGTATGTACTTTGCTATTTGCAGGTGGGTCAAAAGTTTTGATTTGATCCAGGTCTTTGTTTAATTGAGGTTTATCATAATTTCTATTTTTTGTAAGTTTTGTTCTGTTAAAACAAAGTAAAAACATATTTTCCCTAATATTCTTCATGGACGTCTTAAAAGAGGAGCTTATAATTAGAAAGTTGCAGCCTTTGGTAAAGTGTGTTTAAGAAAATGTTATTGAAAATAGGACAGATTACAAAATACACAGCATTAAAACATTAACATATCCTATGGATATCAGTGGAATGTAGGTTTTTGTGTTCATGTATGACCGTGCCATGCTCAATAAATGGTTAAAGACATTCCTTCTTATTCATTGTGGAGTGTGTTTTCAGATGTAGGATGTGTTTATCACCAATATTCAGCTTTAAGCTAAAACACAAACACTTTGTCTTTGGTATTAAGTTATATGAAGTCCTCCTCGAGTTAGTAATTTGTAACATAAGCCTAGTTACTATGAACCCATCTTAAAAAGTTATGACCCAGTTAATGGGGGTCTCAGCTTTGGATCCAGGAAAAATCTATTCCAGACCTTACCTGAAATACAGATGTTTAATGTAAGTTCAGGGCAATCCTTACAGCTGGCACTTAAGGCCAGGCTAAAGTTTTAAGTACACTGAGCAGTAAAATAACACTTCCACTTAAGCCAGAAAAAGATTCTCCAAATAAATACATACAGCTTTTGATCTTCACAGAATGTACAGCAGTGAAATAGTATCTACCACTGTGGATTGAACCATAGCTTTAAAAATATATATTTGTAACAAAATAAGTAATTCTTGTACTGAAACCATTTTTGTGTCAGGGTTCAAGAGATTCCATTACACTTACCATTGGATTAATCTGGAGAGAACATCCTCTCTCTTTTTAAAGTCTATCTGATGATGCAAATCATACATTTTAAGAGGTTTTGTTTATATAATCAAAATAAAGGGTTTACAATGTCAGGTATGATTTAGACCTAAATAAAACATCTGCAGATATCCAGTTCAAGTTAGGTTACTTTTATGTAGGTTGTAGGTTGAGTTTCAAGAGAACGTTGCTTTGAAAGAGAACATAGAGGATCAGTTGAAACAAAATGATTGTAAACCACCAAAAAATGAGTGTAAAATTCAAATGCTTAGTTTCACACACATTGTGCTTCTTGCTGCTGAAAACACTTATTTATTGTAATGAGAACCACATAAATCATTTTCAAACCCAATTAGTGGAACACTGTACTGATGACACAGACTGCTGCGGTCATGGATGTGATAGTCTAATCAAGATAGTCTTACTAGTGTGACAGCGGTTCATATAGTTATACGAAAATAAGAGTATTCAATAAGTAATAGGAACTCACCCATTTTGCGACTGGGCAAGATTATACATAAATTAATGCTGCCTGTACCAGAATGGTTTCATTCACAGTTTCTTTTGAACACTGATACTGACATCGAATGCTGGTGCTTACAGTAATAACCAGAAACATTCAGACAGCCAAGAAATATGGGCTTTCATATCATCCATCAGCCAATTCAGACATTAGTTTAAATCTGCCATCAGACAACCATTGGTTCATTCCTGAAAACAATTCCTTACACTGGTTTGGTTGAGTCACGGCTGGTTGTGATTGCAATGATCAATTATTTTCCAACTTAATGTATGTCTAAACCACCTTTCAACCACTTTTAATAAGATTTCAGAGCCGAACGAAACCCTTTCTCAGTTCCATTAGCATTGAAACAGGAAATGGTCCGATCTCAATGATTCCAGAGATGTTATAATCCAAACATTGCACATACTGAACGTGTTGAAAAACCTTATTACCATGCCAATACAACATTCTTCTGACATCTGAACTCCTGCATGTTAACAATGGTTAAACAGTAGCATACATCTCGGGGTGCCAATATGGTCTTCATATGTCTCCACAAATTACACTTTGGTTTCTTGTGCACAGCAACTCAGACTGCAAAAAAAGAAGGGCCTTTGATGCTGATAATGGTGTCTGTCAAGATGTGTGAGAATGGCTATTAGGAACCAGGCTGAGTTTATTTGTAAGGCATTTTCACTAGACCAGGAAGTGGTGTTGAAGGAAGGCTTAAGGAATTGTGGACACCCGGAGGTATAGATTTCCCTCCTGTAGAGACAAGTGTTTGTCTTCCACCTCCCAGCAGAATGTGTCTGACCCCCAGTAGAACTGAGGGAAAAACCATCTGCACCACTTATAGGATAAACATCCAGGATACTTATCTGTTGGCTGCACTGCATGGGGCAGGGGTAATTATTGAGACGGGTGTGTTTTGTGTTTACGGGAGGGATAGTTTATAGTATTGCTAAAGGTAAAATATTTCAATTAATTAGTACAGGCAATAACAATAGCTGTCTGCTTTTGTTGTTTTTGTGGCAGGTATGAGAAAAGGTGGACATGTCATTAATATTCAGTATTTTTTCTCTGAAACTGCAAAGTCGATTGAAGTATGTTTAGATAAAGTTGCTACCAAAGAGGGAATTTGAGAAACTAACAATTTAAAAAAGTCATGCCTGCCATGGGCCTACCAAATATAAGCTTGGATCAAATTGCTTACTGCCCAATTTTCTTTTATAGTAGAACATAATATGCTGATTAAGTCTTTCAATGAACCAGAGATCATTGAGAATGAGTGCGAACAACAAGTTTAGCAAATGTTCCGAAATCAAAACCATTTCTCACACAGCTGGTTTGTCTAAATCTGTTGCAAAAAACAGTTGACAATTACCAAAAAAACTGCATGGTTTGTCAGTCCCTCTGCAATCCAAATTGTTTACCTTCTCCTTAAATATCGTTCATCCAGTGAATATGATGCGTTGCAAAAAATATACAATTGCCCCGATAGCCATGTTTGACAGGCACCAGATAATTGGTGATTTTAGCTACAATTGGTGGTTCCTGGTAGTCACATTTAGAACGGCTACTTGTTCAAGAGTCTTCAGTGGGATCAAGTACTGTGTATTCTAAGCAGGATCATCTCCAGAAAACATGCAGCCCACATGTATCAGGACAAACAGCAGAAATCAAATATCAGGGATGTGATGAAGATGACACACATTTCCCTTTTAATGAAAAACTGTGTTTATTTGAAGTGACGCCAGATTGGCTTTTCCAGTTTATGCCTTTTTTTAATGCGTACAGAGTACTTCTGTCAGAGATTCCAGAGGGATAGACAACAATTAATTATAAACATCTTATTGGCAAGGTTTAATATTGTTACATTGTTTCATAAACTGCAAACACGGACATTGGGGAATAATCACTGAAAACAACAGCAGGCACCTGGAATTTCAGCAAACCCTGATCTCTTCAAATCTTGACAAAGGTCACATCCAGTCCTTATATTGTTTCTTTTAGGATTTGAGAATGCTCTTGACTCATGTAATTCAAATGCTTAATTGCACAACTGTACAAAAACCTGTTTGTATATATAAACTGATCTGTTAGGTGCAGAATATTTCCAGTTTCTGGCACCCTTGCAAGCTTGTTGTAAATAGATTAGGTTTGAGATCAAAATATTTACAGCGTAGGACAGTGCATATCAGTTGTCTCAGCAGGTACAATTATTTCAGGATATTATTTTTTCTCAACAGAACTAGTTTCAACGTCCGAAGTTGTTTAATGCAATATAAATCAGTTATGTGTATTTGTAAAATGAAGTGTACACTATTTGAGGGTTAAGGGTTAAGTTCTTCAAATACATATTATTGCAATGATGCACACGGTAGGGGACACATACTGTATATAAAGATGGTCCTTGTGGAAACTGTGTGGAAATCTCCTCTCAACCCTTTTTCTTAGCAGTAATGTGGATTTCCTGTTGTGTTCAAATGACTGCATAGCAATCTCACCAGATTATTGGATTCTACCTGATCTTGGAGAGCCTATATAGCAAATGTTTTTAGATTAAGAACAATAATATTTACATACTGTGATTGACAATATACCCTAACATTGTGTTTGCCTTTTTTATTGCTTCCCCACATTGTTTGGATGGAGAAAGTGAGGAGTCCACATAGACTCCTAGGTCTTTCTCATGCGTTACTTCATCTAGTTCTGTTCCTCCCATAGTGTAATTATAGTGGACATTTTTGTTACCTGCATGTAATACCTTGCACTTGTCCACATTGAATTTCATCTGCCAGGTGTCGGCCCACAACTGAATATTATCTAAGTCCCTTTGAATAGCCTGTGCTGCCGAGATTGTATCTGCTGAGCCACCTATTTTAGTATCATCTGCAAATTTGACAAGTTTGCTAACTATCCCAGAGTCCAGATCATTAATATAGATTAGAAAAAAATTAAGCATCTTAAATGTTTTATGCTTTTCATTAACCCTATGCAAATGTAATACACATTTACACTGAACAATGACTGATAACTTACTACGTTACAGATACAAAATAAATAAGGACATTCTAGTTGGTTTTGAAACTATTTTGTCCAAAGTTTGGACTTTTTGGTTTGCAAATTTGACCACAAGTTCCTTAAGACACAGTGATCCATCAGTTTTGTTTTCTATTGCCAGCCCAGCTAGTCTCTCTCAGGACACTGAAGATCACACAACTCACCTAACAGTTGAAGATCAATCAAGTAGAAAAAATACCAAACTTCACACGTGTCTGCTATCGCCGGTACAGAGGCACTAAACAAATTAATCTGTCCGCAACTGGATGAGTCATAATGAGTGAACAAATCAAAAAGAAAACAGGAAATATAAAAATATAGACAGTACCAACATGCGTATAATTTGATCACAGAATTTCTTAGTCTATTTAATATGTCAAACAGTAGGCGGCAGAGTCGCATTATTTACAGTTTTTTCTGAATGCTTAAACACTAACAGTGATTCTTGAAGCACTATCTCTGAAACCATTAACACTTGTAGCCAATGCATTTACCAAGTGTGTGCAAAACTGTAAACACAACTCACTGCTTTACACTCAGTTTGCAATTTAATAACACACTTCTAGCAAAACTGTAAACATTGGTCTCTGCATTGCTACACTATTTTGCCCATTGCCTTTCCACATTGACACATGTGAAAACACTTGTAAATAATGAGTTCACTTATAAATCAGAGCTTGAGCACAACAATGGAGGGCAATATTGGACAGAGAGTAAGAGGGGTGAGAACTAGAGGAGGAGAAGAAGGAAGAGGTGAAGTAGGATGGGGGAGAAGGAGAGGACGGGGAAGAGGAAGAGGAGTCAGGAACACAATAACTGATTAAATCAGAGCGACTGTGGTTGACCATGTTATCAACCATGGGATGAGTATGAGGGAGGCTGGGCAACGGGTTCAACCAAATATGAGCTGCTATCCTGTTGCAGGTATCATCCAGATATTTCAAAATGAGAACCGGTAAGTAACTGTAAGATCTGTAGTCTTACTGGTACAGTAATATGTACTGTACTTTCATAATGAGAAGGATCTATCACTAAACCTTTAAATTGTTTTTACTGAACTGCAAGAAAACCAGTATCTGGTCGACTGAGACCCACATTGTAAATATGGTCATTGCAAATAACTGCATCAGACTCAGAGAACTGCAGGACCACAAAATGGCAGATAACACCACATTGCAAGACACCAACACAGTGAGTCTCTCTGCACTCTCGTCTACTGAAACGCAGCAGAATTAGGATGAAGCAGCTGTACGGAGTCCCTTTCGAAAGAAACTCAGACCGTGTAAAACAACTGAGGTAAGAATATGTGCAGGTAAGCTATCCTATCCTATCATTGGTACTGGATCTGTAAGTTTATGGTGCTACATCATATTGACTGACCCCTGTCTGTTCGTACTGTGCTACATTGTTTTGTCTCGTCTCTTTCAGAGAGTCATGGAGCTAGAAGCAGATGCAGTGTATCGTGAGCTAGTATATGAGGACAATGCAGGTTTCAGCCTTGCAAAAACAAGGGGCTGCAGCAGAAATATCATTGGATACCGTGCCATCATCAACATCCCGGGACAACGTGGTGGCAACATAACAATGTGTGCAGCTATTGGTCAAAACCGTCATGCAATCCTAGGCCCATACAACACTGCACTAGGGGTGTAACGATTCTCCAAATCCTCGATTCGATGTGACTTCCAATTTTTAGGTCACAATTCGACTTGATTTTCAATTATCTACATTTTTTTTTCCAGTGCTGACTAAACTGCTGATAAGACTGGTGGCCCTATTTTGTAAATAAAAAACACTTTTTCCCAATTGTTTACACACTAAAATTGGAACATGAAACACAATCACTGAAACCTGAAACTCATGTACCAAATCCCTAAACCAAGTCTGCAAAATTGCAAGAACAATTCCTGCTTTACACTCAGTTTCCAATTCTATATCACACTTTTTGCAAAACACTACACACAGTTCTCTACATTAGGCACAACATTCAAAATTAAAATCTCTGTAGTCCCTTTGGAAAGCAACGCCAATCACAATGCCAAGCTCTATACACCAATTGGCAACACCCACTCCTCACAGGTGTAAACACTAGTTGCTGAATTGTTCACTGAGAAATCAGAGCTTTAGCACTAGAAAAGGCCTCAGATGAGCTATCCTGTTTTGGAGGAAAATGGAAGTCAATGGTGAAGCAAGAGCTATAGGTCAAGGAGTGAGAGTAAGAGGAGGAAGAGGAGGATGAGGAAGGACAGTTGTCTCAGATGAGATCAGGGCCACGTTGGTTGACCATGTGCTCAACCATGGATTGAGTATGAGGGAGGCTGGGCAGAGAATTCAGCCCAACCTGAGCCGCTACACGGTTGCATCTATCATCCGTACATTCAGAAATGAGAACCGGTAGGTTACCTACCATCTACACTATGCTCTTTATGAATGTATGCTGTAGTATACTGCAGTCTGACATCTCAGTAGGCCTATGTTAGTCAGTGATTGTTGGCCAATGTTACTGTAATGTAATTTCATACTGAAAGATAGTAGATTATATTATCTTACTGTAACCAATCATATCACATTTGTGGATCTTCTGCAGAACTGAGAGATGGCCAGGCCATGGTGGAAGACACAGGCTGTTCACACCAGAACAGGAGACCGCTATTGTGAATATGGTGTTGGCAAACAATACCATTAGACTATGAGAAATCCAGGACCACACAATTGCAGACAACACAATATTCAATAACATTCACCAGGTGGGCTTGTCTACATTGGACCGTGTATTACAGAGCAACTGAATCCGGATGAAACAGGTCTACAGGGTGCCATTTGAGCGAAACTAAGAGAGGGTTAAAGATCACTGCTATGAATATGTGCAAGTAAGTACTATACTGTGAATTTACTATCATATAAGCACTGTATAGACACATTACAGTACTGTAATCCAGTGTATTGTGCCTCACCATATTGACTGCTCTAGGTCTATTTCACATATTGTCTTGTTGTCTGTTTCAGAGAGTCTTGGAGCTGGATGCCACTGCAATTCAGCACGTTTATATTTACATTGATGAGGCTGGCTTCAACCTAGTCAAAAGAAGGGTACAGGGATGGACCATTATTGGCCACCGTGCCACTGTGAATGTCCCTGGACAGCATGGAGGGAATATCACCATGTGATAGAGTTGAAGAGTTTTTTTCGGCATGGAGATGGAAGGTGTATGACCACCATCCCCTTGCACGCATGCCTCTTCTCCAGGCAATGGAGGATACATGTGGTGAAGTTGATGTGGGGGCTTTCAGGGGCTGGATCCGTCACCCCAGAAGATTTTTTCCCCACTGTTTAGCCAGGGAGAACATTGCTTGTGATGTACATGAGGTGCTGTGGCCGGACCAAAATAGGAGGCGGGATGCTACTTAATTTCTTTTGTCTTACATTTTGCATGTGTTTTTGTCTTTTTGTGTTTAGAGTTTTGAAAGAGTGAGCCACTTTCATTTTTTTATATACAGAAAGCCCTTTATCTTACTGAATGTTTTTCCTGGTTTTCTCCTGTTGGGTATGGAAAGTGTTACATACAAAACATAAGTGTTCACAAATACTGCATTTTGGAAATAAAGGACAATGTTTTTGTTACTGTATTGCATTTGTGTGTGTTTGTTTATATATATTTGGGTAGGTATACATTACTGGGCCAATCTTTTACAACCGGCTACAGTGTAACACTGAAAATGCAAAAGGCATAAATCTACTGATGGGATATTCATAGTAGTGATTTGTGTTGAGTACATCAGCGTGTTGTTGGTTGGTAGACAGATCTATTCATGTGTGTGTGTCATTTTGATCCAAAAAAACATTTTGGAAAGAGATAAGACAGTGTTTGCTTTTGCTAGAGATTTGTAGAGTGCATTTTGTGTTTGTGGTTTTGTGTTTTGTGTTTAGAGTTTTAGGAAAATGAGCCAAAGATTTAGCAAACGTGTGTAAACAATTGGGAAAAACTGTAAAAGAGTTCGAAGAGTTTTGCAAGAATTGTTTGCTTTTGAAAGAGATGTATAATGCTTTGCTGGTTTGGTGTAAGGTTTTGCGGTTAGCGTGTATAGTTTTGCAAAAATAGCCTATAGTTTCATTGATTTAATTGATTGTTTTTTTCCAGTATAACGATATTGATAACATTGATAATGAGCACACAAACACAACTGAGCTATTTAACCGATCATTTTTAAATGAAAAGACCCCATCCCAGAGAAAAGAGAAACCCGTTCCCTATAACTTATTTTAAGTGAAAAGAAGTAGGCTATGGAAATATAACAAAAGGGATGTGTAGGGTAGATAATGAAAACATGTTTTAAAGTGACCAGATTGTTTTAAGGTTCAAAGGTTTAAGTGAGTCTAAACAAGAAAAGCTAAAAACTGGGCCATTTAAACGATTGTGAGAGAGCTGTCGGGACACATACAGTTGAATTCAAATCACTGACTGTCCCGGTAAAAACTTAACCTCTCATATCAGACTCAGATATTAGTCCATATGATATCCCTCCTTATAGCTACTGTAGCAATCTCAATTATTGTATTTGTACTAACATTATTCACACACAGTCGAGTGGCCTATGCATTTTATTATTATGCACTGTAGCCTCTAACAGTGTAGCAGCTTATACTCACCCAGCAATTGAACTCAAATGTGTTTTGTTGGGGGGAAGGACCAACAGAAATGTTGCAGGGGGTGTGTGGGTGTGTGTAATATTAGGTGTGTGTCTGGGGTTTTCTTTGATTTATTGATTGATTTAATTTATTGGTTTGGTTTATTATCTTGGTTTTCTTTCACTTATTACTTGTTTTCACTGATTGTATCTTTATTTCTTGTATTTTACGTTCTTTTACTTTCAATTAGCACGTCTTGCATTCACTATGCACATTCCACACTGTGGCATGCACACATTCCAACACACCTTTCCTCACTGCACGATTTCCTCCAGAGCAATCACCAAACACTCTCCAACCAACCACTTCCCTGCTCCAGACTAAAGAACTGGGCTTAAAAGTAGCCAACCTGCATTGTGAGAGGGAGACTGAGGAGAGCAGGAGCAGCGCAAACAGGAGGACAAGACCTGGTAGCAAAGCCTGAACATGGAGGGCCAGCGGAGAGACTGAAGCGGCCCGTGGAAATGGACTGATGTGGAAGCAGTGCATATAAGTTGAGGGATCCACTCCACCGGCCCGGGAGGGACTTTTTCTGGACACAGAGCGCAGGAGACCACACAGTACGTGCTTTGTTCTTTCCTTGGACTTGATAGATACACCCTTGTTTTTATATAAGCCACCCATAGGGATAGGATTAGCTTAGTGTTTTAATTAGCTTTAGCTTTAGATTAGAGGTTGGCTGGACTTTTTTCTATTGTGTACAGTAATTTGCCCATATATTAGGCAGTTTTAACTGGGGGTTTAGAACATGTAACGATGCGGAGGGCGTGGACTTCGTGCCCCATTCCTCTATCTGTGGACTGTGTAAATAAACTGTTTGATAACTGTGAACTGGTGCCTGTGCTGTATCTGGGGTTGTCTGCCAGACCTGCGTGGGGAGAGTGAGAGGGGTTTAGTGAGTCCCTCCCCCCTCACTTTAAAGTGAACAGGGAGTGGCGTAGTCGTGGTTGCCTCTTGCTGCCAGTGCCACAGAAATGTAACCTAATACTCACACTTTCTGTTACTCGCTGCTTCCTGGTGCTGGACATCTCGGGCAATAACTAAAACCTTGACATCAGGGACCGGTTTCTGAGTGTTTGCACTTTTCACGATGTCCCCCTTGTGTGCATGCACCAAATCAGTCTAGAGCAGTCTGCGCAATTGCAAAATCAGGGTGATTGCTAGGGAATGCACGATATCCAAGGGGTGCAGGATTCATCATAACACCTGTTTAATGTATTAATCTGAGAGGATTGCCAGCACAACACACAAAACACCCCCCAATTTAACGATACCGTAGAAAAACAGTTAGGACAAACAAATAGGAGTTCCTTGCCTTACAGACGCATACATAACACAATTGTAGGCCTACCTCTTTTTTTTTTTTTATCAAACACATGATTGTGTTCCAGTATGTTCCCAAATATATGACGTGTTGTGGCCTTATTTAATCCTGGAACAGTCTTGTTATAGTAATTGTGTCTGAGTCTTATGGGTTTGGTGTTTCTCTTTGTAGGTTCTGCTGGACTGACATTGACCTGGAGGCGCTTGCCTATGTGTCACCTGGTTTTTCATCCTTGCTTTACCCCCTGCAAGGGCTGTCTTGTTCAAGGTGCTTTCAGGCCACAGGTCCCATCCACTGTCGGTACCAGCGGCCTACGGGTTTCGGGGGACAGAAGGGAGCTGAGCCACATCCAGAGCCCTCCTTGTTTCATTTAACTGGAACAATGTAAACTGCGCCTATATTAAAATACTGTGTTTCATGATTCAATGCATTTATTAAATACAAATATCGCACCTGTAAACACAACTATAGTCTTGTATTCATCCTTACCAGTGTCCTGTGTGTTAGTCACAGGGGCTCTACTGCATTTAAATGTTTTCAAAGCACTGAAAATGTATCCTAATACTACTTCTCAAGGTCAGTTGTCTCTGCACACCCCCCTCAAATAAAGACTGATGCCCCCTGCTCAGCCCTCAATCACAGCATGTGCACCTGGCTGGAAATCCAATACAAGCAGGTACCGCTCTCTCTCTGTCCATCAGCTTTGCTTTGTAGTCTAGGACTTTAAACCTCAGCATTGAGAAGTCCTGTCTGTCCCACCATTTCTGGGAATGACATTCAGTGGTTTTCTGTTTTTATATTTTGCAGGATTGGAACATCACCAGACAAATATTCCAGCAAAGAGGTTTGTTGATTTGCTGAGGGCAGGTCCGTATCTTGATTCCAGACAGCTGCAATGTGTAAGACTGCTGTCAGTGCTTAAGGCAGATGTGCACAACAGAGCATGTTGGCCACTCTGGGCCTCTGGATATCTGTGTGATGTCCTGACTGTCCTGATTCTCCTCCTCATCTGCAGGAGCCAGGATCCCTTACTCTGGAGATCCTAGTGGGGGACAAGCCAGCCTGAACACCTCCTTAGACATGGGTCAATTCTGTCCTAAAATTACACTCTTCAAAAACATATGATTTGAATGATACCAGGAAGTCCATTCCAGGTGACCTTCGAAGTTACAGTGCTTTTCCTGCAAGGGAAAGCAAAAGCTCAGGATGAATTTCTTTTTTAACTTGTGTCAAGATGACAGATTCGGAGGAAACGGCTGTCACACAATCCTGGTCCTGGGAGGCTGTCTTTGGTTTAATTCATTCATTCTCAATCCCCACTTCATCTAGTGTTTTAGTTATGGGTTTAAAAGTTATAGTTCAGTTATACTAATAGTTAATGATTTCTGATCCTATTCGTATTTAGTTCTAGTTATTGGATTTAAGTTATCTTGTTCTTTCTTGGTTTCTTTATAATTTTTCAATCTAATTCTCGTTTCTGACCACTTTTTTAAACGCATCTCCTCCTGCAGTTTTTCAACCATCTGGTGGTCCAGATCCTCTTGAGGCCGCCAAGGGCCCTAACATTTTTGACATGCTGATAGCTTACTTTTAGCACTATACTTACAATTTAACACTAATAGTAAACCACACATTATCTTTCTGAATATATATCTGACCTTTGCCCCTCTGAGAGCCAAGTACTGCATGTTGGTTATGTTAGAACTTGTTTTCAGATGTTGAACATTTCATTTCTCCTTCCAGCATGCGTTTCAGAGTAATATTACTATGGAACATAGATAGAAAAGTGTGTATCTTGCATCCTATAGGAGCTAAGGATCATGGGATATTGCCAAAACATTTTATTGACATTTGACAGCTTATGACACTTTATAGGTGGCAGATATAATGTTTATCACTATAGAAAATATATAGGCAACCAGATGGGCTCGGTTATGACCTTCAACTTGACCTCTGACCTTTCCTTTCAGGTCAAAGGTGACTTTTTGGGGATTTTTGGCTTACAGCTTTCAAAAGTCATCATACATCATGTTATAAAGTGCCAAATATGTTCTTCTGAAAGTTTGAACTTTGACCCTTCCTTTAGGGTTCAAAGATCAAGTATATGTTGTTTTGTCTTATAACTGCTATCAGATTGAAGATCGAAGTTTACTGCACCCTTAATCTTGATCTCTGACCTCACCTTCAATGTCTATCAATGCTTACAATTGTTGATATTGCCCTAAAGAGTGTAGATAGGCTGATGATTGCTACAGAATTCAGATAGGAACTCATATGAGGTCTGTTCAAAAATGTCCTCCACTGTGACCTTTGACCTCTACTTAAGGTCAAAGTGAGTACTAACTCCTTTCATAGTGCAGTTAGGCTCATACTTACAAAGGAACACATATAGGAACCCATGTATGATGTACCTGAAAATGCCCTTTCTGATGACCTTTGACTTTCCTGTCAGGTCAAATGCAAAATCCTCTCATAAATCCTTCCAGAAAAAAGTTATGATGCTTTGAAGCTACAATTATTTAAAAGGTATTTAACACGTTGAACTGCTTATATTCATCAGATACTTTTATTTGGTCTTAAAACGTCCTTTTTCAAATTCATAGCAGTTCCTGTCGCAATGTACAACTATCGAACTTCTGCTCACAATGTCTTAGCGGCGGCTTCACAAACAGTTTAGTACTAGTCTCTATTACATTTTATAGGAGGTAGAGAACTCTGAGACTAGTGTTAACCAAGGTCGGTCAAACCATCCGAGTCTACATCTCTGATCTACAGTGTACCTCCATTCAATATATATCGATAGCCATACTGTTCCCCAGGCTGTACTAATCGTGCTCTATAGATATATATATATATATATGTATGACACCACATACACACTGATCAAGAGTCTTAGTTTGAACAGAAGAACATTATCATTTTATTTTGTAGATTAAACAGAGAAGGGAAAGAAATTTAATGATCGTATGTTGATGCTTTCATCTTCGCCAGAGAAGGACTGGTGCTTCTATTTCTAGTGCTTTCACAAAAGTCCCTCTCTTCCTGGCCTGCTCTGCTCTGGCCCGACCGACGCGTGACAGGACACTTTCGCTGAAGTTCGCATCACGTCGGTTGTCCTTCTTGCTCATGAGTTGTTGCTGCACCTTGATCTGCTCACGGTGCGCCTCCAGCTCTGCTTCCTTGTGGACCTGGTCGATTGTCTTAGGACCCTGGTCACCCCTCCTGGGCACCCAGTTATCCTGAGGAAGGGGAGAAAGTGTCAGTGACCATTGTACAGAGAAAGAACGAGAGACAGACAGGGATTGGAGGGGTGGGAAGCTGAAAGCAAGGATGGTTTCTATTCTCCCAACACTCATGACTTACTCTTCTCAGGTCCAAGACGTCCTGCAGCAAGAAGCGGATTCGAGGGGAGGTCTTCCTCTCTCTGATGATCTGCTCCATCTGGCTGAAGTACTGGTCCATGCGGGTCTGGTGAAAAGGTCAGACAGAACGATTTGAAAACAGTGCAGACAGCAGCTAGAGAAGTAAATTTATACCACCAAGTGAAGCAGCATTCCTTCAAGAAGGATTCTGCAGATGCTCAGAAACACTTATTCAGACCACTGTCTAGAAGCCCCATCACGATGCTGATGTTTAGCCAGGGCTCAGTCTGGCACGGCGGCCGGACCTGCCTTACCTTGGCTGTCTCGAGGTCCAGGTCTTTGCCGATAGTGGAGAGGAGCCGGCACAGGCACTCCAGGGACTCTTCGTGGTTCTTCAACAGCTTGAAGATGCAGGCGTGCATCATGGCCTCTGTCAGCACCTTCACCTTGAACAGCTCCCCAAAGAACTTTATGTGGCCTAGCGAGCGCCGCTGGGCCTTGCGCTTGGCCTCCTGCAGCTCGACACGTAGACGCTGCCGCTCCTCACCCTGCGCACACAGACAGCACTCAATTACATACTATCATAATGGAGGTATGATTTTTCAAGCATTCCAAGAACTGGAAATCAGTTTTGCATTTTCCAGACTTTCAGACTAGCATACAAACCCTGATTATATTTAAAAATAAAAGTCATTCAACATTTTTTACCAAGGATGCATCCAGCATCTTCTGTTTCTTCTTGAAGACCTCGTCTCCATCCTCCTCCATCTCAAACTCCTTCAGGCAACGGTTCAATAGTAGAGTGCGGAAAGTCACTGTCTCTCCCGGCTTGTCAGTGGTCGGGACTTTGAACTACAGAAAGGGGAGCAGGAACAACATAAACCCTAAGCAAGATGGAAACTTCCTAAGCGTGGTCTGTGTGCTAGGCTGGCTTCAGCTTTAATAGGAATCAGAGTGAAAACTCTTGATATGTGATTCACAAGACAGGCATCTGTTAGTCCATTCAAAACTGAACTCCCACAAATTACAATTCCAGAGCTAAACTAATCTCATCCATGTATTATTATTATTATTATTATTATTATTATTTATCTCCTAGCAGACACCCTTGTCCAATATAAGAGCAATACAAAGTGCAATAATACAGAGCAGTTCAAGGTATAAAACATTTTACAAATTCAAATTTACACAAATACCATCTTCACAACCCTCTACCATCCCCTCCCTCCCTCTGTTACTTCACTCTCCCCGTCACCCTCCTTCTCTCACCCTCAGAAGGCACTGGCACATACTGGCGTATGTGCCGGAGAAGTTGGGTTCGGAGATGGCCTTCTCGAAGATGAGCTCCATTACACCCTGGAGTCGCTGCTCCGTGTCGATGGTCAGCTCATTCACTTGACTTGACGGCTGGAACATCTGTGGGGTCAGCTTGTTAAGGATACCGTTCACCCTGCGGAACAGCTCCTGTTGAAGGGAAAGGGGGGAGGAGGGAAGGAAGGAAAAAGAGTTAGTTCTGCAAACCTCGGCCAAGTCCGTGTTCTTATTTGTTCTGGAGAGGTGGTGCATGTGAGTGTATTCAGCCCCTCACTTGCCCTTCTCCATCAGTAGAGGTCAGTGGCCCAGACACCATGGCACTAAAAACAGATCATCACTGGGGCTCCAAGTTTATCCACAATCCCCTTTACTAGACTAGCAAATTATTATTCCCACCCCCCCAAACAGGAACCGTGTCCTCTGCTCCTACATACCTGGGTCTTAATGACCTCGGGGTCATCACCCACTGTAGGAGCCTGCTTAATTGTAGGCTTCCAGGCCTTCTCGGCCTTGTTGAGCTGAACCTCATGCGAGAATGACAGGGTGATGACCTTGCGCTGCTCCCTCCTCTTGCCCTGCTGGGAGCACTGGGGAGCCACTGCTGAGGGCTGGGGGGACAAAAAGTCAGTCGCTGGTCAGGGTAGGGGGCACATGTCTGCCGCTGCGAGGGCCGCAGGGTGAATAGATTCACATTGCGAACAATCCCCGATTCACCTGCTGGAGCTGTATTCCAATGCTCAACAGATACAACAGCGCTCAGCTGAGACTGCTTCCAAGGCAAACTGCACCATTATCTACAAACAGAGTTATTGTGGGGATTCTCCTTTAAATTAAAGTGGTCGGTGTCTGGAAGTGATATTTCTAAAATGCGCCAAGCCTTTAACCAGGCTTCACACTGCTAGTATTGATTCTATTGAAGTTACATTTGTGACGTGAAAATATTGCAGGCACATTCATTGACCTTTCCTCAGCTCTGCTGCTGTATATTTTTAATGAAAGTGTTCAGCAGAAGCAAGATCCACTGAACAAGTAAACGTTAAACCTATGATAACAGCAGTCTGAAGTGATGGGCTCTGAGCACCCTATTGTGTGCAGCAGTGGATCATCCCCTTACCTTCATGTCATTGAGGTGGAGACACTCCCCAATGATGGACTTTGGCTTCTTCAAGTCAATCCTGTCCAGGCCGCTTTTATCCCCGGCACCTCTCCTCTCAGAGCATTCGCGCTGGCCGCGCTCATGATGCTCCGGCCGCTTGCAGAGGTTACTACACTCACCGCCATCCCGGCGAGAGCTACTCCTGAAAACGGAGGAAGGAGCGGCGGAGGACGACTGCTGCAGGGTGGAGCAGTGCTTCAGGGCACCGGTAGCGCGCCACCCAGACTCGGGAGCTATGAAAGATGGAGGGAGCCACTGAAGGAACAGGCTGCACTGCTACATGGATAGAACTACTGGCCTGACCGTTTTGAGGGCTTGCAGTGTAGATGACTAAGAATGGAGGCTCACTGCTCCAAACCACAGACCTAGTCCTCACAGTGATGTTCAAGCTTCTCCCAGATGAGCTCATTACTGAATTGAACCAGTAAAATGTAATTAAACGGTTTCCAAAGTAACTCACATAAACTTCAATGGTTTACGTTGCCAAAAAAATTAAATGGAACATAAGCCATATAAGACTGGGGACTGGGATCCCCCCGACATAGACATCATTAGGAAATTAGGTGGTGTGATTGGACAGTTTTGGTTGAATTCTCATCTGTGTGCTCTTGAGCCTCACCTGCAGGGCGCGGCCCCCCAGGGCCCCCATGTCGGTTGTCCTTCTTGCTCATGAGCTGCTGCTGCACCTTGATCTGCTCACGGTGCGCCTCCAGCTCTGCTTCCTTGTGGACCTGGTCGATTGTCTTAGGACCCTGGTCACCCCTCCTGGGCACCCAGTTATCCTGAGGAAGGGGAGAAAGAGTCAGTGACCACTGCACAGAGAGAACGAGAGGCACACAGGGATTTGGGGGGTGGGAAGCTGAAAGTCAGGAAGGTTTCTATTCTCCCAACACTCATGACTTACTCTTCTCAGGTCCATGACGTCCTGCAGCAAGAAGCAGATTCGAGGGGAGGTCTTCCTCTCTCTGATGATCTGCTCCATCTGGCTGAAGTACTGGTCCATGCGGGGCTGGTGAAAAGGTCAGACAGAACGATTTGAAAACAGTGCAGACAGCAGCTAGAGAAGTAAATTTATACCACCAAGTGAAGCAGCATTCCTTCAAGAAGGCTTCTGCAGATGCTCAGAAACACTTATTCAGACCACTGTCTAGAAGCCCCATCACGATGCTGATGTTTAGCCAGGGCTCAGTCTGGCACGGCGGCCGGACCTGCCTTACCTTTGCTGTCTCGAGGTCCAGGTCTTTGCCGATAGTGGAGAGGAGCCGGCACAGGCACTCCAGGGACTCTTCGTGGTTCTTCAACAGCTTGACAATGCAATTGTGCATGGTTTTCTTCACCAGCATCTTCACCTTGAACAGCTCCCCAATGAACCTGATGTTGCCTAGTGAGCGCCGCTGGGCCTTGCGCTTGGCCTCCTGCAGCTCTTCACGTAGACGCTGCCGCTCCTCGCCCTGTGCACACACGGCACTTAATTACATTCTATCATAACGGAGGCATGATTTTTCAAGCATTTGCAAGCCTTGGAAATCAGTTTTGCATTTTCCAGACATCCAGACTAGCGTACGAACCCTGTTTATATTTAAAATAAATACTTGGGCTGTCAGTCGATTCAAATATTTGATTGGTTAATCAGTTAATTAGTTAATTAATCGGCAGATTAATCAGGCACTTATTAAAATAAGTGTAACAGTCTTTAAGTGCTTATGCCACACAGTTATACTTTAATAAATACTAGGCACTGATATAACAGTATAACAACGCTGAATGGGAATGGAAAAAATATATATAAATGAATATTAAAAAAAAAAAAACACTAAATCATTATAATCGCTACAGCAAACTGGTGTTTTGCTCACAAATGATACAGTAAAATCACACTGCCCTTGTAAGAAAAGCATTGCATGCAAATTAAACAGAAAACCTTTCCTTTGTCTTCAGTGTTTCCTTACAAATCCAGTTTGAATCCAAAGCTGGACTGTAGTTTTTGCAGCTGTAACCCTGCAGTTTGTGCAGGGATGCTGTACCATAGCTCTCGTGATGTGATATCTTGCTTGATTCGCCTTTATAATTTAACATTGTAGAAGCGCAGGGCTGCTCAGTTTGACCGATTTAATGTAAATTACTCTGTGTTCCTGAATACTCTGTGCAGACCCATTCTTTACTTTGACTAAATATATGTAATAAATATGCCCAAGTAGCGTTTTAGCTGCATAATCGCAAATCGATTTCAAGTCGTGATCTCTAGCTGAGCTACAGTCTACAGTCTTTCATGTGTTTGAAACACACCTTGTGTAGCATTACAGGTGTACTCAGATTGAGTGATTAAACACTTGTTTAATTAGTTTTGATTGTGCAGTGTATGTGTTTAGAAAACAAAGTGCTTTGATGTCATTTATACCAATCATTTGAATGTTTTATGTTCATATTTACATTTAAATACTGCTCCATTTATGCTAGTTTTATATGATCATTTGCCTTTCATTATACCACAGCATTAAAAGAGCTATCAGCTCTTGTAGGTAGTTCAAAATCTCTGCAATTCTAGTGTTAACCGTATAATCGACAGTGACTATTATGACTTTTGTTTTTTAAATCTGCTCGATTAAATACAAAAAATATTGATCATCAATTTATTCATTGATTCATCAAGGCAGCCCTAAGAAATACGTTCAAATGTTCTTACCACCAAGGATGCATGCAGCAACTTCTGCTTCTTCTCAAAGACCTCGTCTCCATCCTCCTCCATCTCAAACTCCTTCTGGCAGCGGTTCAATAGCAGAGTGCGGAAAGTCACTGTCTCTCCCGGCTTGTCAGTGGTTGGGACTTTGAACTACAGAAAGGGGAGCAGGAACAACATAAACCCTAAGCAAGATGGAAACTTCCTAAGCGTGGTCTGTGTGCTAGGCTGGCTTCAGCTTTAATAGGAATCAGAGTGAAAACTCTTGATATGTGATTCACAAGACAGGCATCTGTTAGTCCATTCAAAACTGAACTCCCACAAATTACAATTCCAGAGCTAAACTAATCTCATCCATGTATTATTATTATTATTATTATTATTATTATTATTATTATTTATCTCCTAGCAGACACCCTTGTCCAATATAAGAGCAATACAAAGTGCAATAATACAGAGCAGTTCAAGGTATAAAACATTTTACAAATTCAAATTTACACAAATACCATCTTCACAACCCTCTACCATCCCCTCCCTCCCTCTGTTACTTCACTCTCCCCGTCACCCTCCTTCTCTCACCCTCAGAAGGCACTGACACATATTGGCGTATGTGCCGGAGAAGTTGGGTTCGGAGATGGCCTTCTCGAAGATGAGCTCCATGACACCCTGGAGTCGCTGCTCCGTGTCGATGGTCAGCTCGTTCACGTGACGCATCAATGGCTGGAACATCTGTGGGGTCAGCTTGTTTAGGATACCGTTCACCCTGCGGAACAGCTCCTGTTAAAGGGAAACAGGGGAGGAGGGAAGGAAGGAAAAAGAGTTAGTTCTGCAAACCTCGGCCAAGTCTGTGTTTTTATTTGTTCTGGAGAGGTGGTGCATGTGAGTGTATTCAGCCCCTCACTTGCCCTTCTCCATCAGTAGAGGTCAGTGGCCCAGACACCATGGCACTAAAAACAGATCATCACCGGGGCTCCAAGTTTACCCACAATCCCCTTTACTAGACTAGCAAATTATTATTCCCACTCCCCCAAACAGGAACCGTGTCCTCTGCTCCTACATACCTGGGTCTTAATGACCTCGGGGTCATCACCCACTGTGGGAGCCTGCTTAATTGTAGGCTTCCAGGCCTTCTCGGCCTTGTTGAGCTGAATCTCATCCGTGAATGACACGTTGATGATTCGCGCCTCCTTCCTCTTGTCCTGCCGGGAGCACCGGGCACCCTCTGCTGAGGGCTGGGGGGGCAAAGAGCCTGGGCCATGTCCCCCAATGGGTTGTTTGCCAAGGTTGGCAAGAGAGGGGGTAAGGTCAGGGACAGAGTTCATCCCTGTCAGCTGACTGGGGTCCAGGCGATGTGCAGGGGTATTTATGGCCTGGAGAGAGGGGAGGGAGGGAGAAAGGCTCAGACCAAAGTTGCTATTCCTTCAAGCCATAAAACAGTCTCCTGGTAACTTGCTGTGATGGACAGGTAACACATACAGTATTCTGAATAACAATCACAATTAGACAGCAGTTGACAAAAAACATGCAATATGGTACATAAGTTCAAATGAGACAAATGCCGAATATGAACATTAAACAGATCCATCAGAACAATGCAGGTAACCAACTCAATCAGATTTATTTATATATAAAAACAAGAAAATAAAACTCTACGGTCTCCTAGACAAGCAGGGGGCTGCATACCTTAGCCAGGACCACATCGCTAATGCGCAGTTTCTGCAGCCTGTCACAGATGAACTGTAAGTCCAGCAGGAACTGCCGCTCACTCTCCTTCTCATCAGGGGTATATTTCCACCTACAACATAATTTCAGTGCAACAATATTTGCACAGAAGTCTTGGTTGTGCCGAGGATTACGAAATAATGAAAGCAATACACTTTAGGTTTTGACTCAAAATCTGTTGTTGCGTTTAAATGACCCAGGTTTATTTTTTACTCAGCAGATATTAGAAAATATTCATAGCTAAATATTACAAAAAGAAAACAAAAAAGTTATATACCTATACACCACAGTCATTATATTCATTACTTTGTCTCATGGAGTAAAACAGTAACATTTCAGCATATACCATACCCATCCTCTCATACAGTAATCAATATACGAGAATAATGGTTCAATGTGTAGCTACACACCCACACTTAGGAGCAATTCACACGATCTTGTACCGGTGAAAAACATTATTATTCACATTGTGTGCAGACTTCAACTGTACTGTCATTTAAAAACACGTAGTCTATACATACCCTGCTGCAATGAAAAGAAAACGATAGATTAATGAAACGGCCTACCTGAAAGTTGCAGAGTCTTCAATACAAAACCTGACGTCTGCAATCGCTGCCATATTTTGAATTCAATACAACCAAAAGGCTCTCGGTAAAACTGAAATTACTCGCGGGTAAAATCAATCGACTGTACGGCTCCGTCTCCACACTCACTATCAGCGCTAATTAGGCGAAATCCGCAGAGCAACACAATCGAATTCCAGCGACTGTTACGTACGCGACTCACAACACCTGACGTCATACCGAGCACACATCAGAACAGGAAACAGTTTACAAACGAGAGGCCCCTCGACCCATCAGCTCGTTTGGTGTCCATTAATAAATAAATGATCCAAAAATCACATCCAGTCTGTTTTTGAATGTTCCCAAATTGTGGCTTCTACCACATCGCTGGGGAGTTTGTTCAGATTGTAATAACTCTCTGTGTGAACAAGTGTCTCCTGTTTTCCGCCTTGAATTTGCATTTGTGTCCAAACACACTGAATCGAGTCCCGTCGACGGTGCGCATCGCCTCCACACCCGCCTCGGCCCCCCAGCCGGACTCACACCGCGCACCGTTACACCCGCCCCGGGTCTGAGAGGCGCAGGCTGTCCCTGCATGCGTGTCTGTCACCACTGATCATTGAGGATCAACATTTGATCTGCATGGCTCATCACATCAGCACCAACACAACCAGCAACGAGCAGCACAAGTGTCCCAGTCCAAGTCCACAGCACACGAGTATAACCCCGATCAGCAGCAGACCTGCAGGCTGCACCCCCTCCTGTACAATGAACGCAACAGCCCTGACCATCAATCCCAACACAAGGCTTTCAGTCTAGAGAGAGGGCCTACGTCACACGTGTTTCCCTCTTGATTGTCGTCCGTTCACTGTGTCCAAACTGCGGTATTACTGTCTCCCGGCTTTTCTTTACAGTAATTGTGACCCGTGAAAGGCTCTCTGGATTGTCAGTCTGTTTAGTCCCGCCTTCAATCAGAGACGACAACTCTGATAGGACAGAAGTGCGCCGGTAATCCCAGGCATTAAACAGGGCCTGATTGTAGCGCCGTCTGCTGGTCAATTGGCGCTGCACAGAGGGGAGCTGCTACCAGCATTTGCATAATGGGATAAACGCCCCCCCCCCCCCCAAACTCACACAGGGAAACGGACACTGCACACCCCAATGTGTGCACCTTTACCTGTCTCACCCTACCTGCCATCCCCCTGTGTCTGCGTCTCTCTCTCTTCTCAGTGCTCTTGTAAGAGAGAGTGAGCAGTCACTGAAATAAAATTGCAATGCCTGTCCTAAAGGAAGAGTATTACTTTCGCCATGAGCCTACAGCACAGAGAAAGTGCTACAGGGGAATGAAGGGCGGACAGTGGTCAGCAGGCAGCAACACCAGCCTAGGCTCCCACACCGGGCCACAGACCTCTGCAGGGCCCCAGGGTCCAAAGCAGGGGCCCACACTTCCCCACATCACCCCCTCCACACTCTGTGATCTGGTATATCCACCGCACAGTGCACAATTCATTTAATTGCTGGTAAATTATATCAATTGTGAGCATAAACTACATATATGTGAACCTTTTCTTGTCCCAAGAGCAGCACTGTTACCATTTCAGTTCCACAGAGCACACGCTTTTTCCCTTCTTTCTCAAATATTTAACATTAGAACATAAGAAAGTTTACGAACGAGAGGAGGCCATTCGACCCATCATGCTCCTTTGGTGTCCATTAGTAACTAAGTGATCCAAGGATCCTATCCAATGTAATTTTAAATGTTCCCAAATTGATGTTTCAACAATATCGCTGGGGAGTTTGTTCAGATTGTGACGCCTCTCTGTGTGAAGAAGTGTCTCCTGTTTTCTGTCTTGAATGCCTTGAAGCCCAATTTCCATTTGTGTCCCCGGGTGCGTGTGTGCCTGCTGATCTGGAAAAGCTCCTCTGGTTTGATGTGGTCGATGCCTTTCATGATTTTGAAGACTTGGATCAAGTCCCCATGTAGTCTCCTCTGTTCCAGGGTGAACAGGTTCAGTTCCTCAGTCTCTCAGTAGGACATTCCCTTCAGACCTGGAATAAGTCTGGTTGCTCTCCTCTGAACTGCCTCTAGAGCAGCGATATCTTTCTTGAAGTGTGGAGCCCAGAACTGCACACAGTATCCAGATGAGCTCTAACTAGTGCATTGTACAGTCTGAACATTACTGCCCTTGTTCTCAATTCTGCACTTTTGACATTGACTACAGGGCATACAAACAGAGTAAACAACTTTCTTTCAAAAACAGAAAAGTAGATTACACTTTATATAGCAGCAACCAGGGGCAGTGCAACAATTAGGAGAAGTAGATGTGTATATAGGGTGCCAAAATGGGGCAGCAACAAGATATTTGTAGCATAACATAATTAATCTGACATTTTGTTTTTTTAAGCATTACACAAACAAGCGTTTGCTTAATAGTTGAATTGTAAAGGCAGTGCATTTCTATTCATTTAATTAATTTGAGTTAGTTGTATCTTATTATTGGTCACACACGTTTAGTCTTGTGAGGTATTACGAGTGTGACAGTCACCAGATTTATGCCTGTAAATACCTTGGGAAAATACAGACTAAATATTCTTCAATAGTTTTAATATCCCAGATCTTCTCAGTAGCCCTTCAATCGTCCTTTCATCAGTGAACATAAATCACAATGACAGCAATCTGAATTTAATTTTTATAAACTGAAACATGTAACTGCCTTATACATGGTGGGTCAGTGAAGGTAGATAAATGTAATACTCCACTGAAGTAATAGTGGAGAACAGAATGATCTCTTTTGAGCTCCTGAACTGACTGTCTGACCATATCTAGTGCCTTTCCCAGTATGTCCTTGGAAAAAAGGTTGAGGAATGGGTCAATTAAGGGCACGGTGAAATTGTTATTTTGAGAAAAAAAACTGTCCATGCTGTGGATATTCTGTGACACATCGGTGTAGCACTGAATATGTTTTGTCCAAGCTGTCACAATGATGAAAATAAAAGTGACTACTGGTATAAATATATAAGTATAAACGTGTATTTTTAAAACCTGGGAATAACTAGTAAAGACTCCCTCTCAAGCTGATTCCTTCCTGACACTTAAAAACCCATTAGAAAGTGTGAGCCCATGTGTTCATGTAGGTTGAGAGAGGTGGGGCAGGGAGGTACAGTGTCTGTTTGATCCTGTGGACATTGTGAAAAAGAATGCACTGTCCTGTGATTTTACAGCCAGAGCCTGATTGTGGTGACGTCCCAGCTTTCAAAAAGCTCCTTAATGAATGCCAGACTTCATACCCAAAGCACTGCTCCACCAGGGCGCCCCTCTCACCTCACCTCCGGCCTCCGGGTCTCTGTACCATTCAGAGTTCACGGTTTCAGGCGATCTTCACCTTTTCCCCTTTAAGAAACGGAGACCAGGGGGATCAGACAGATGTAGAAAACACGTGGTTCAGCAGAAAGCCCGCAGACTCGGGACTTCCTTTCTCATTTGACATTTTTGTGGTTTTCTGATTGTAGCCAGCGGAGTTGAAGGGGAAACATCAATAACACTTTCCAGCGCAGCGGCTGCTCGCAGAGATAGACAGACAGACAGACAGACAGACAGAGAGAGAGGGGAGCAGTGGAGCCGCGCCACACGCACTTTTCTCCTGGAGATGCGCTTTTGATGGAAAAGATGCGCGAAATGCACTTTTGATCTAAAGTGTTTTCACCTTTCTATAGTTTGGACGCTGCAGTACCTGTTGCACTCTGTTTTGGCACTTTTTCTTAGCACACACAACAGCTGCAACAACAGAAAGCGTCTCCAATAACGTCTACAGAGCGAATGCAATAGAGATGCATTAAAGTTGCATTGCAAAGCGGACTTTCTTCTTCTCCCGTTCAACTGCGCCTCTTAAACCCCCCACAATGAAAGGTATGTATTATAATGGTTTCCTATACCTGTGGTGTTAGAATACAAACCCATTTCAGATTGCAGTGTCTGTTTTGAGCAGTTTTAGCAGAGATGGGATTAAACTCTTGCCTCTCTCAAACATCTGGAAACGATTAAAGGACTGTGGAAGTTGGACAGGGTTGTGAAATGATTTGGCATTTCTGCGTCCCATTGCGTCTCCAGGATCGTTTTTGTCGTCGTAAGAGATCTGACAATTGAATTAAACATGAAACACAATTGTAGAGTATGCCTGTTGAATACGCCTTCTTAGGTTAAAGTTTAAAAGGATTAATTTAGGTCGCTCAACCATACCTTTATCAAATATAAGCTACAATATGAATGTAAAGTCGAATTGAATGCATGCCCTACACGTGTTTAGACTTAGTAATACTTTACGCAAAAAAGTTGTGAACTATTTATAGACGTTTAAAAATCATATATTATAACACACATGAGTTTGAATTTATAACAAATAGAAATCCAAAGTGCTATTTTGACCTGTTGATTTACAGTTGCTCCTCAGTACATTATTTAACATGTATCTCTCTGTTGTGTCTTTGTGTTGTGGCTTCATTTCCCTCTGCGAGAACTAGAGGTTATTTAACCGAAAATCTGTCATTATCGTAGGCTTTCTTTTATACTGCTTTAGTGTTTCAGATTGTGTGAGTATTAAAAGTACACATACCGTCATTGTAGCATTTTAATTAAATTCACAGTACTACCATTATCAATATATATATATATATATATATATATATATATATATATATATATATATATATATATATATATATATAACATTTTCTTTTAACGCACACACACACACACACACATATGTATTGCCTATAACTGTATACGGACAAACAATAAATAGGAGAGTGTTATTCTCAGTATGGATGCCAGTTATGCAAACCTCGTATTCTCTGGTAGTCTCTGTATTTTCAAAAGTTAGTAGATTATTTCAATTATTTACATCTGTAGATTACTTCACTATAACAGAGGGACTTTTAAGTTTAAGTTTAAGGCAGTCGAATAGAATAGTACACTGAAGCTATATATCTGCTCATGAGGCATGGCTACTTTATTTTACTCTACTTAAATACTTATTTTTATATTTATTTTACATCCAAATTAACCATGTCTAACACATTTCTGAGTGTTTACATCAAATAGACTTTATATGTTAAGAGAAGCATTACAAAAATGTCCCCCTTGTGGCTGAACAGGAGTGGTTTTTGTTTTCCACAAAACACCACAGCATGCAAATTATATTTATGTATATTAATGTGGTCAGTTTAAACTATGCAATTGATTTATACAGAACTAGACAATATATTATTTGAATATGATTATATATATATATATATAAATTTTTCAAAATTAATTAGAATTCTAGTTTTGGAAGAAGGAGGCACTTAAAAATAGTTTGCTAAGGACTAATACAATCTACCAATCCATTCCAATGGGGGTCCTTAGTCCAGCCTCTTAACTTCTAATGAGATCTGCAGCCTAAGTCCCAGATTCAAGCAATCCTGCAGGTTGTATAGGTAACTTCTAATGGTTAGTATGCAGGCCTGGGGAGCAGATTTTACTTGTTCTAATTAAGCAGATCATTGGTCCAATTAAGATATTCAGAGCTCAGCTGGCAAGGAAAAGCAGAAGACTACAAGGTGCTCTAGGTCCTGACCCCTGGATTAACCTAATTCTTTTTGAAGACTGTATGGCAATTTAAAGTAATGAGTTTGGATCATATATACAGCATGTAAGATTTCTATGTTCAGCATAAGTCGATGATCAATATCCATTTCAAGGTCTAGATAAGGAACCCATTATAAAGGAATGTGGCGCGTGTAATCCGTTAAAGCAGATTTCACTGCAGCTGCAAGTCTTTATGTCTTGAAGGCTGGGGAGCTGTTGTGAACTTGTTTAATAGAAACACAATGATGTTATTTTCCACATTGATTATTGCGTGTTGTGCTTGTGATGGAGATATGCTGAAGGTCAGTGATTCACCAGTGCCTTTTTACTGTTTTTCCGGAGAGAGCATTCTGACCGCAAAGCTTATGAACTTTTTATTTATTTTATAATTTAAGGTTTCCTTGAAAACAAACAGAAGGCATGCAGAAAAGGGAAATTATACTTGGCTGAAAGGAAGTAGAAAAGCCTGCATTTCCCCCTGCAGTCTAACGTGATTATTTTTGTAATTTAAGAAATAAATTAAAATAGGTTAATGAAAGATCAGGTGCCCATGCTGGGTAAATCACAGTGATCCCTTATGAACACAGTGGAGCTGTGGGACATCTGCTTGTCATTATCAGTGATGTTCCATCTTCCACTTGAGCTTTAAAGTAAGGTATAATTAAAGTTTACTGTGAACCTCTGGGAGTGTCTCACCAGTGGATTTTCGAAGAGATGTTCAATTTCCTCCAGCATAGATGCTTTTACAGCTACTGGATTAGTGCAGCGGATTTTTAAGATGTCAGATATTTTTGGAATAAGTCAATAATTTTGGAGAAAATGAAAAACAGTAATTTCTATGCCATATTATGAGCACACTAACACAACATATCAATAACGTAAAATAAGATCAAAAGAGTCAGTACATAGTGAATATATATTTGTTGACTACCAAGGCAAAACAAGCTAACAAACAAAAGGAAAGAAACAAGAAAACACCCCAATTGGTAAATGTTTTACCCCAAACAAATTTTAGAATGATCCAATGCTGATATTAAAAGTACAATGATTTGCTCT
Source organism: Amia ocellicauda (assembly GCF_036373705.1). Taxonomy (NCBI): domain Eukaryota; kingdom Metazoa; phylum Chordata; class Actinopteri; order Amiiformes; family Amiidae; genus Amia; species Amia ocellicauda. The sequence goes on along the minus strand of NC_089851.1, from coordinate 37,227,838 downwards.
TTTACAATTCTGTGTTCAGGTAAGAGATGAAAGTTTGTCCCCTTTATTTCCAAAATGAGTGCATATGTTTGTATTTCACTGTTTGATTATGCCAGCAGTAAATTAATTATAATGACAAAAATAAGTCATTTTTAATGTGTGTTTGTGGAGTGCATGTTAACGTAGGATTCATTCCAGTTTGCCAGTTTGAAACACTGAATTAAAGTATGTAATCATTAGACACCTTTTACTTCTATCCAAGAAGAGAACTTACAGTTTAAATTGAGCTGATATTGTTTCTGCTCTGGAAGAAATATGCTAATAGGTCTATACGAATTTGTCATATTCAAGATTTTACTAATGGAGCTGTTTTCCAGTAAAGCCAGGTCACTTTGGTTTCCTATATCAGTAGTCTTATCTCATGCTTTTTTATTTCTTAAAAAGTGTATCACCTGTAGCAGAGGATTTAACGTTTAGTTTTAGTTATTATATGTGTGTTCAGGAAGTGGTGAAATATCCCATAAACCATGATTATATCTGCCAGTAAACTGCTACATGAAGTCATTGGTTGATTTAAAACCATTATAAGACAATGTAGCTTTCCAAGACCGGGACTGGAAACCCCTGTCCTGTAGTCTATGATTTTTTCATTAATAAAATTGATCTGTAAATGAGAATGACAGATTAATTCAAAGCAGCAACATATATTATAGAAGCTACAACAGGAAAGATATTGAAGAAGGTATTTTGAATTGCTAAGTGTTACCTGCAAAATGTTTAGTTGACCACAAGATGTCACGGGACAAAATGTGGTCACTTAATCTGGAAACTAAACCCCATATCTATTTCATGTTTGGGATTAAGCTATTGCTTGTATTAAACTGAACACCATCTATTGAGTGTTTAGTTACTCACCAGCTAGCCTGCTACAACCTTAAACAAGTAGCCTTCCATAAACACAACTCCACAACTATTTATACATGCATCTCCACATACTTTACCGTGCTGACTGTTTTATTCATATTCATCTGCATATCTGCCCTAGTTGCAGTAAGAAAAAAGATACTGTGTGTGATTCAGTTCCTAGAGTCTACTGTAAATCTCAGTGGATAGTTGGGGTGCTTAACTCTTCCACTGTTCGGCCACTATTCTGTAAACTCTATGCATGAAACATAGAGCAACTTCTTCCGATTCCTCCTTTAACATGTAATGGTCATGATGAGACATGGTAAAGATTGATACACACTTTCTGGCATGGCTGCTCAAAGCCTTGGTCATGCGTACCAGATTAAAAACGTAAAACGCATACTAACTATCTAGATTTATGGCCTGTGGGGCTTCTGATTCTGATAGAATGAATAAATTTGCCATTAATATCTGACATCATATCTCAATGCATGTGTGATTAAAAATACTATCCATCAGAGAGTTCTGTAAGTTACAATTGAAAAGTAAAACAAATATACTGTGGAAGTTAATAAGCTTATAAGCTCGAGAAAATTACTCTGTGCTTTTATTTTTTAACCACTTTTGCTTTATGAGATGATAAAGCTTCTTACCTTTCCTGTGCAGAGAAGCAAAGACGTGAATAAATAATTAATTTGCTGTCCTAGTCTCCTTAGCAACAAAGATGAAGTCATGCAGCGTTCTAAAATTAGTTTCAGATGGGTTTGCACCCTTATATAATGTTGTTCTATTTTATTTTGATTAAGTAAAACATTGGCATAAAAAGAATAATTAATTTTTCATTAGCTGTGCGAATCACTCCACAGGCAGGTTGTGAAATAGTGAGAGTACACAGAGTTTGTTTTCTAAGTAAACTGAAGTAGCCATCTTGTGATTTTTTAAAAACAATATAACACCCTGTACTGATTATTATTTGTTTGTGCAATGTATGACTATAACTAATGAATGCTGCAAGTAAAAGCAGAGAGACCATTGTTTTCATCTCCAGTTTCTCTCAACCTCATCCTGTTGCTTCCCTCTGTCCAGATGTTGTCTGCACAGAGTATAATGATCCCACAGAATTGGCTTTGGAATATAATTATATTTAAATGAAAACCAAATCAAGTTTAAATACATATTTATAGTTTCCCAGATTGAGTTTGTTCCTGTGAAATATCAATTCAGATCTCTCCCAACAGAAGACCATTTACAGAATAATTTATTCTTCTGTAACCTCAGGGAATAATAGGTTGTGTTAAAAATAAGTGATGCTATTATTTTCTAATACCCTAAAACAATTTGTTTGTGTTTTTTGTTGGTTTCTAAATATATTGCATATAGGTCTATTGGGAACATGTAGTTGACAATTTTACACAATGTAACACTTATGTAAAGTAATTTTAGTTTTTCAATTGAATGAAAAGTCATATATATTGATGGCTCTTCATTGTGCAATTGTGAATTGTTCTAAAGCAAGACGAAGACTATTACAAATCATGTTCAGCAACAGACATGGCTTGAGGCACTTTGTTTTGTACAGTAGAGTCTGCCCAAACTTATACCGCTGTAAATTAAGAGCAAATGTAAGCAAATATACTCTGCAAGGTTTGAGGTAAGGTCTGGTAAAGTTTAAAATAGTTTTTGTAGATTTTCCAGATCAGACTTTAAAAATAATAATCTGAATGCCAGCTCAGACTTGCATAGTAGTCTGTTTGCTTGTTTTGTTTTCAGTTCCGCTGTATTGAGCTGAAGCATCAAAGTGCCAGAGAATATATATCCGTATATTTCTGTTCCAAGAGCATCACATTCTGTTTCTTTCTCAAATCGTACTCTGTGAAAGTTCCCCTTGTTCCTGATCCCTCCAGTGTCATCTGTAAGCAGGAACCACAAATTCCTCAGAGGAGTGGCACCCCCGCTGTGCTGTGTCACCACATACAGAGAAAAGGAGGACGGTTGTTTTTAGAAGCAGGTTTTTCTCATGGAATAAAAAGCACCCACAAAAATGAGAAACCTGACTGGTAAATAACTCTGTCAGAGCACTATAACACAATGTATTAGATGGAAATTTCCCATTCTTTCATGAGGGTTTTGCTTTCCATGCACTGAAATGCGTTGTTATTAAAGCATCAGAGTTAACTGTCTTGTGGACTGGGTGAATATCGTGAAGATCTCTGAGGTTTAAGACAGCTGGTTGTCTAGAACAGCGTTTCTCATGCCATATTTCTTGGTGGCCTCAAGATGTAGTTGCCAGTACATCCTTGTCAGAAGAGCTATTTTATTACGGAAAACATTCAAGATTTATTTTCAATCCCCACTGACAGTGATATGTAAATCATAAGAAATCCTTAGCTTTCATTTCCATGAGCCCCCAAACCACATGAAAGCTCTGTGAATGCTGACTCAAGAGTGGGCTCCAGGAAGCATCACAGAGCCAATATAGTTATTTTTGAATGTGAAGTGTATAACAGTGCTTTTTGTTCTTTGTATTTGAAAGTTCAATATGTGAAATTGTGTCACAAAGAATAAGGAGTGTAGTCAGTTACAATTTTTTTTATTTGTATATTAAAATATTAAGTCCCTAGAACATGTCTGAAAACAATTTATTTGGTTTTCATTTCAGTAGCACACTAAATTAAGGACTTAATTGCTCCAATTTGTGAAAGGTAATATGTATTACATGTATCTAGTCCTAGACCATTGAGAAATACCTATACTATATGTGACAGTGGCACTACAGGACCGATGTAACAGACCCTTGCTGTAGAAACACATCAACGTTTTTGTTCCAGTCTAGCTCTTGGCTCTTTAATTGGTCTAATTAAACAATTAACTGGATTAATTGAACGCTTCCCTACAGACTCTGAAATGTTCTGTGCTCTATGTTTTGAGTCATCAATAAATTGTAAGATATTGGCTATAAACATAGAATATGAAAGTTTTTGACAAGCCTCCCAGAGTAAATAATGACATTAATTAATTAATTGGGAGCTCCTGTTGGACCAAGTACCAGCAGTCACTGCGGCCCCCAGGACTGTAGTCTGACACCTCTGCGAGTGCATTTAGTGCTTCAAGTTGGGCTCAGGATGGGAAGACTTCAGGTTACCATATAAAGGGTATTAGAGATGTTTGTTGCTACCAGGATCCCCAAATTGTTGGCTAAAGATTCATACTGGCGACTGCATTTCAGGATGTTTGGTTCTATACTGCCTTTCTCCTGATCAAGGGTTCTGAAGTTCCCTCCATCCCCAGAAGGTGTCACTCGGTAAAAGTCATTTGGTCACATAAAAAGTAAGAAAAGTATTTGATTATTGTAAAAGTCAACTTTTGGAAAAGATGGCTCACAAATTATATTCAGAAAAAGAACTAAATTGATTAAATGTAAACCCACGTTTTGAGATATGCACCATTGATAGTTAATTACACATGTGCAGACTGGCTTTAATTTCTACCCAGTCCTATTATTGTACCTGCCCAAATGCCCTACAGTTTCCAAAAAAAAGATTAGTGGAACTTTGTCAAAACAACTTTGACTGCCGTGCGATATCAAGAGAGGAAACTCCTTTTCTCAAAAATAATTTTCAGATTCTGTTTTCCACATTCTTAAGAAATTAAAGGTGGGGACAGACTCTTCTTGAATGACTCACGGTTCATGGTTAGTCCTCAATTACACTGTTCCCACTGTTCCTAATTTCTTTCAAGAGTTTGCAGTGAAGGATTGCCTTTGTCTCTTCCTTACGAATTCAGAAAACCTCAATCAGATCTCCCAACAGACAGTACACTTTGGCACTGTATCATTTCTGTTCAGTCGGGAAACAGAAAGATCTAGACCCTTTCCTTTGTTTCCCATTGGTTACCAATTCATGGTTCATCCTAAACACTTGTTGTACAGAACCTTCTCTTAACACGTGCAGCTTGGATGTCTGTATTAAAGTCTAGTCTATCCATATGCTTAGCTGAACTCATGAATACTACTCTACTTTAGACTGCTTACTGCTTCCACAATCAATTCATGTGTGTTTGTAATTGTTTCCACAGACGATTTTGCTGACGAGGAAGAAGTACATTCCTTCGGCTACAAGAGGTTTGGTGAGTAGACTCCAGGTCAAATATGATGCTGCCAAAAATATGCTTTACCTTTAACAAGAGTGCTCTGCACTGTGCATGGAAAAAACATCTAGATTTTATTTGTAAAAGTAATCCTTGTTTTATAGTAAGTATGCCTATTTCTGACAACCTACTGAAGGTGATTTTATATTTAAATCTAAGCCAAAACTGTTGCAGACACTCTTACGAAAAATAAAATGCTGACATTTCTAACAATGATCACTAAACAGTTTCAGTTTATATTCGTTTTTGTTTATTTATTAGATGTATTTGTTATGGAGTGCATTTGTAACCTGTATTATTGAAATAGTATCGTATTGTGGAGTATTTGATTATATATATCAACCACAGACTCAGACCATGAAATTATTATACAGCTTGAGTGGTTATTTATATAGGGACACGGCCTAGCATTACTTCATTCTTTATAATTAAATGTGATGCAGTGTTGCATTTGCATAATCTCCTGCAGTCGCGATGATAAATAATTTGTGTTTGTGTCATGTTCTGTCTTACATTATAAGAGCGGTTGTTTCCATTTTAAGATATTGACCAGGACATTGTTTTAACCTTCGTTGGAAATCATACATTTGGTATCACCATAAGAAAATACATTCATAAATGCATTGCTTGGGCCCTTGCTGCTGCTGTGAAATGTGTACTTCTGTAAAATTCAATAATCCCTTTCTGAAGTTTTAAACACAGCTGTTAAAAGTTTGGGGTTCTTTTTGTGTTTGTTGGTTGGTTGGTTGTTGTTTTTGAAAGGATTGCTCTTGAAATCCAAATTAAGCAAATAACCCCTTGAAGAGTACACTGTGTTTTGCTTTTTGCTTGCTGTGGCTTGACAGTGCCAAAAAGGCAGCACATGCATATCACACAGCAAGCAACGTTTGACTTGCACCTGGTCAAGAGTGATGGCTCGGGAAATGCAGGGTGCTTCTCTTCTTGGCTCAGCTAAGCCGCTCAAGAGATAATAAGACAAACAGAAAGAGGCAAGCCAGTTTATTCCAATGCAGGGGGAAACAAACAGGACAGGTTTCACACTGCATTAAAATCCATCCCTGCGATCAAAAGGTTGTAAGAGAGGATGTATCCCGTAGATTTTTTCGAACAGTGCCTTGGCTGTGCCTCTAACAGATAAAAAAAGGCGCAAAGCAGCCAATGTTAGTTTTCTTAAAAGCTTATTTAAGTGAACTCTAGACCTGTGGAGACTTATAAAAAAAGAAAATAATAATAACCAGAACAGTTGAATTCATATCATCCCTGGTGTTCTTGGCTTGAGAAGACCAACTGGCAACTGCTCTATTTCATATTACCACCAACGGACCAAATCAAAAACAACATCTGAATTAAAAAGATAAGTAAACAGTTATACTTGCATTCTTATTCAGCATTGCATTATTTCTCCCCAATGGAGGGGCAGAGAAACTGAATGCTTGGATCTGATAAAAGCCAATGCAGACAATATACTGTGAGGGATGATTGTCACCGAGCAATTGTTGGGAGCAGTACGTGTTCAAATTAGTATTTTTTTTCTCCTTGTATATCTGAAATTCATAAGACTTGAACGCTAAGTGCTTTAAAAACAAGCCATCGCCATAAGAAATTATTATTAGAATTAGAAATTATTAAAGTCTGTGAGTGTCAGACTTGTGCATGATTTCTGTCTGGAAAAAAAAGTGCAGCAGAAATATAAAACCAAAGTCATGTTTTCCTACCAGATGTTTAAAAACACTATTTTTTCACTTCCAGTCAAGAATGGAGAGAACAGAATGGATGTGTCAAAAGGAGGTTACACACAGGTTTCCCAAAATATGAAAACAGGTTCTGGATCTCTGTTGCGCAAATGATCAGCATAAGTAGAATGAAGAAAGAACAAAAAAAAAGCATAAGATTGACATTCAAATAATTGCATTTCTGTTTTTGCTGACCTGCCAAGTCAACAGAGCAGTTTTGAGTAGTGAATCAGTTTTGCACTCCCACTGAGAACACCAGTTACGTGCTCACGGACACATACAGAGCTGCTCTCTCTTGCATTGGCATATGAAGACAAGGTATGCGACTGTCCGAGCCTTCATGTCACTGAAGGGGGCAACCTTTGACCTCTTAGAGCAGTCAACCATGTGAGTTAATACCTCCCGTGTCCCGTATTACAGGAGCAATTCAAATCCTGGCTTTTATGTTGTTCCCCCTCATACCTCGCAGGAAAAATTAGATCACACACACACAAAAAAAAGGTTCTGCTTTGACCTGTTGTCTCAGTTTACATCTTCAGTAGAAACTGGGTTGAGGTCCGAGATTTGAAGGAATTTTTTCTTTTTTTTTTTCTTACACATCTGCATTTGGAAAAGACAGGCTCCCGAGGGACGGTGTAAAACCCAAAGTGTGCTGATCTGTTTCCTGCATTTGTTATGATTTCTTGACTGCAACCTTATATGCCCTTGGGCTCCAGTGCCTATGCAGTCTACCCTGGCTCAGCTGTGTCAGCAGTACTGGGGGCCTGCTGCTGGGTCGACGTTGGCAAACCCGAATATTACTGAGGCTACGTGGGGTCATTTTTATGTTCTTTTGATATGGGCAAAGTTTTTGCAGTTCCAAAAATAAAAAAGAACCCAGCTAGCATGAACTGTTCTTAACACAAGGGTGCAGTGGTGGACGTCGTGAAGTCAATCGTTGTTGTTTTGTTTTGTGTTGGCAAGATAATAAACAAGTAGTTTGAACAATATGGCTCTAATCAAGCTTTTAAAGAAAGAAGAAACGGCAAACCTAGCTTGCACCATTCCTGGACTTTCTTTGATGTTCATATTAAACTTGCACTTGCGAGAGCAGGGACAATTTCAATAATTAAAAACTAGTTTGACTTTTTCCTCTATTTGATAATTCTAGTATCACTATTGGTACCTGGATTAAGTGTTTGTAAAATAAAACTGAGGTGCTTGACATCTTCTCTACTCGACAGTGGGAAGGAATGCTGTACTGGTAATGACCGTGTATAGATTGTAAAGCAAAGTATGGAAGGTGGTGAGTGAGGGGAAGGCACAGCTAAGCAGCTAGAACAAAAAGAACAGATTACAGGGATATAGGGAATTAAATATACTGTATAGCCTCCATGTATCCTGTTTACTGTTTTATCCTAATTCCTCTCCAGTTTCTATGGTTCAGTTGGTTTCTGTGGATGTGTAAGATTTAATTTCGGTTTGCACAGTCCTTGGTGCTGTATTTAATCAAGGTGTTTGGGTTTGAGCATCACATTGCTACCCTAACACGGTGTCTGCACTGCTACAGGTACCCCCGATATAGTCAAAGAATACCTAGAGCTTGCACCCTGTGAAATGCATCATGGGATTCCCTTGTATTAAATGTTAGTTTATTGTAATATGTTGCCTTTTCCACTCTGGTGTATTGAAACAGGTCACTGAGTTCAAGAAAAATGCAGTGGATTTAAATGTTATTATATTCAAGTCACTTGATCCATATAACCACTCTTATCTGGCAAATAAACAAAAACAATCTCAATTTAGGGTAAAAAGAACTCTGATTTCTCAATATCAGTAACTAGGCTTTTACTGAAACTGGCGAGTGCATTCAAATAATAGGGAATGCGATGCATCTTGTATGTCAATTCACATATCATTGACCAGTCCTCCCTCCTTTGAAGTGCTATCTGTAGGGTTACTTTTTTTAGAAGGAATGAGAGAGGTGAGGATCCCATGAATGCATGCCTTCTTATCTATAACAGTGTGACACTGGTGAGTAGATAAGTCATGCAGTGCCGGTAAGAGTTTCCCTGGATGCAAGGAAAAGAGATAGAGCACCATGTGGTAAAACTGAATTATCAGTTAATCGGTTAACAACCATTGGGTAATCTGATAATAATCCCAAAATGTGTACAGATAACGCAGAGAGGAATGCTTTGGCATGTGTGCTATGTCAATTCTGCTTCCTTTCATAAAATGTATTCCCTTTTTTTAATGGATGAAACAAAATGACTCGTCTATTTTATTGCCTTCTGCTTTGTCCAGCTTTTAGTTAAGGAGGACCTGTTCTGAAATTCTTTAAGGCAGCTTCTGGGACACAATCCCAGAAACTAGGCCAAGATGTTTCCAGTGAAGGTAATAATCACAAATAGCCTCGACTGACTTACTGACCACGTGAAAAGCTCCACCTGTGTGACTCTTATAAAATGCGGGGCTTGAAAAGTACTTATGGGCTCTTGAATGAATGCCAAATGAGAAAAAAAGACTTGAATCTTGGCAACTTCTTTCATCACAGAAGAAGAGAGGGTCTGTTCATACCATCCGGGAATTTGTAGTTTGTGAAACTAACAGGCTTGTACAGTAAGCTTCTTGTGACACTAAGCCCAGGTGTTTTATAGAAGAAAAACTCTTTTTAGCTGTTGCATGATATTTGCTATGAACTGGGGTAATTAGAGCAATTCCATGGCCATTACCAGTCCTGAGCAGATGCTTATTTTGTATGGGTTACTACTGTCTATTGCATTCCATTTAAAAACAATACCCACATGGATGATTTGGGTAAACGTGTCATATTTTTAATTTCGTAATTTAATATAGTGGTATATGGAAGTCATATTAAAGATTCCCTTATGTTACAGTAGTAGTGTGCCACTACTTTTTTACAGTTGATATGTCTTTTCAGTTTGACATTTTGTATTTAGAATTAATTGATGTAGGAAGTCCATAAAATATGTTTTCTGTCCAAATCTCATGATAAATACCATGGCTACATACAATAGCTGTGCCAGTAAGGATTATATTGTTGAAATATTTTTAGGATTCATCAATATATCTTGTGCATACCAGGCATGTATTTCATCATATCATCACATCATATTTACATTGATTGATTGTGTGTAAAGAAACATTTCATTTCTCATTTACAAATAGAATATTTTTTTTTTCCTTCCAAACAAAGAAAACATTTTTTCTTATATTTGCAATTAACAATGTTTTATTTTTTGTTTTATTAAATTGTGTAACAGAAAATGAAATATTTAATTGCATCGCTACCCAGCTGTTAGCCTGACAGCTCTTTGAGTTGAATAGATTAGCTTTACAGAATTCTTTGATCAGTCTTCAATCCTTTAAGCTAGCAGGCTTGTAAAGTATGGCCCAAAAATTATTGAATGGTACCATGCCCAATGTTATGAACTTAAAATTTGCTGAAATAATTATTATAAGTAATTCCAAACCAACAAAAAGAGCCTGTCAAAGGATTTGGATCAAAATAACGTTAAAGACAGCACTAAACATGAATCTTATTATAATATATATTATATATTCACTAATTTATTTATGTTTTGTGAAAGCCTGTGATTATTACCGTAAATGTTTCTTCACTGAGGACATAAAAGTGGCTTATACTGCTCAGCATCATAGTCCATACAGCCTCCTGGCCAACTGAAGTGGTATGTGAGTGAAAAGTTTACCATAGAAGCCATTGGAGCGGAGTATAATTCTGTGTGAATTGGGTGGCAATGATCTTAAATAGATGTCCGTTTTTTGTTTTATATTTCTCACAAAGAAGATTAGAGACTTGAATGGCTCTCAGTCCAATATAACCCATGTGGCAAAAGCTGACAGAAAGGCTTTAAGCAGCAAAGCCACAAGCACAGAACAAAGATTAATTGAGCTCGCTGGAAGAAACAGGAAAGAGTTGTTTGTGTCTCATTGTGTGTTAAATTCATGTACAATGCCAAAAGATACATCAGCTACAGAATATAGCAAAGGCTGCAAAAATGTAGCAAACTAAAATATCGAAAAACTAAATGACCAATTACAGTTACAGATGTCTAGGTATAATGTCACATCCAGTACCACAGCAAATGTAAATGAATAACATTGGAAAGAGTAATAGCACTCATTTCTGAGCCAATGACCACCTGCCATTGTATGGTTTACAGTATGGTAAACGTGTACATTTTAAAATAAACACACAAGTATGTGGGGCACTGTGTTTGGGTTTTGGAGACAGAGACACATGCCCGTGTATCTACATGTCTCCCAGCTGAGACCTGTAAATTGAATCTAATGGCATCAACACATTACTCCAAACTTGTCTCACCTACCATTGGTACTTACCCTGTTCACATGTTTTCCCAAGCTTTCAAGACCTGCATTACATCTGCCCAGTCTGCTCTGCTGGACATCACTGCTGTAGCAGTTATGATTAAGATCCTCCTGTTCCTTTTTCTGATTAATTGTATTCATAAGTTGACTTGTCCCTTTTCAACATGTATTGAATTTTTTGTAACTGTAATGAGTTTTGAACTTAATGAAATTTTTGTCGTTTGGCCTTAATTTCTTTTACTTTTTTAACTAGACCACTTAATTGTTTTTCGGTAATTTGTTAATCTGACGTCTCCTAGCAGCGCCACTTGTTTCAAACACCTGCAATATTCAGAAAATGCAAGGTGTTAGCTCTGTGATGGACTGGCATCATGTTGGGGGTACCCAGCCTTGTGCCCTGTGCCCGTTGGGTTAGACTCCGACTCACTGTGACCCTGTGCTGGATTAATCAGTTATTGGGAATGGATGGATGGCTTGTTTTTTTAGCCAGACTGATGATGCGAAAAAGATTCACCAAGATTTTACTAGAACAAAACAATTCACTTTTAAATGTAAGTTTTTTCCCTTATAGTAATAAAGAAAATCCATGAATAAGCCATCTTTAATTCTGGCTTAGAAGCAGTAATGAAATGCTTGAAATCTGAAAGGTTATATGAGTACAAGTTTGTACTTATTTTATTTTCTCTGTACTTTTATTGTTATCCATTATAAATGCTCACTGACAACTGCTTATTGTGAAAGGGTACATTTCAAATATAAAATTGTATTGTTTAGATGAAAGGGGAACCAATTTTGTATTTTTATTTTATTTTACAATGGTCTGGTATTTTCATAACAGTTTTATTGGCACAACCAATTTCTTATAATTCAATACACAAAGCTCTTCACATTTTGTTCCTTATTAAATGCATGTTTGTTTCAGATCAATCTATATTTTATGTATTCATTTTGTATTCCCTTCTTATGTCCCCATGGAGATGTTTTTGTACGTTTACTGACATGTGCCATTGTAACATGAAAAGACATCACAATTCAGACTTTACTTTGCCAAAAAATATGGCTGGCGGCCAGAATAAACATCTGTCAGCACTTAGTTCTGTTTTACGTCTCATTATACACCTCACAAAACTCAAAGGGTCACCTGAATATATGTAAACACAATGAACAGTGTGTGGTTACTCTCAACTGCAACCGTCTGATGAGGAGGACGTGCGCTCTCTTTAAAGGAGGTGATAGGATCTGGTGAAATTGTCTTGCAGTGTCACCTCAGGCCACACACCAGCTGTGAAAGAGGTCCCACACAGTACTGCCAAAAGCAGATGTCTCCCATTAGGAGAGCAGAAACCAAAATGGACTAATCAGGTTCCTGTTGAATTGGAACTATCATTATCAGGATTGTACTATAGTTCAGGGTGACTACACAACATATTTAACAGTAATTTTATATATGAGGGAATAAAGGGATCTCCTTTTTGTTGTTTGAGGGGACTAATTTGCTGGCCAGCTGATCTGAATGTTTTTAGAGTATTGCTTCACATTTCCTATCTCTAATGAAAAACATTATTAAACACCTTATTGTATTTACTTTTATGTCACCTATGACTTGGTGTAAAGCATGGGATGTCCTTTACCTCTCATTCAAAATCATAGGTATTATTATGTAGTATGTTTAGCAGTTGGTAGATGGTATACAATTGGTATATTCAAAGTTTTAATGTAGAGTGAAGTACACAATCAATTGGCATAATCAGTCATCTTAAGACTAGACAAAATCAAAACTTTGACCTACCAGCGAATTGCAAAGTACAAACCTGTACTGTACAAAACCTGTTAGTTTTTTTTATCAGAGACCACGTTATAAATCGAAAAGTGGATTTGTGGATAGGGTTGTAATCTTCAATTCGTCAGTAGGTCAATGTCTTAATTAACTCCATCATGTACAGATTCCATAAATAAAAAGTATATAAAATCTTAAACCATAGTTATATTTTCTCCCCTACTGAACCTTACTGAACCTTACTTAATTTTGCTGTTAATCCATAGGTTTTACTCATTAGATCTGGCACCATATACATGTCAACAGGCTTGTTCCATCCTTGTCCTTCTACAAAGGCAGCTTTATTTCTCAGTTACTCACAGCTGTCTGGATAACACATTTTTATAAGTGTATTTATGAAACTTGAGTCCAAATTTGACTCCATTTAAGAAAGAGAGCTTTTTTCTGGAAAAGGTAAAATAGGTTCCAGCATGTTCATAAATGCCTGCTTCAAAATGCACAAATCTAACCCCAGAGGTGTATTAAAGGTAAAGCTCACATGTTTATTCTTTAAAAAATGAACATGACTCTAAAGGTGAGACATATATAGTTACTTTCTGTTCCAAGACTATTGCAAGCCCAACCTTTGGCTCATTTAAAAAACAAGACACATGTTAATGATGAAGCAAGAGTTTTTTTTTTCCACATACCATTAAAATAAAACTTAAAGTTTTCTGTGTCTGAAATGTTAATGGAACAAATTTACTCCTGAGAAAGCCAAAGTCAACCCAACGTTTCCTGCACTGTTTTAAAGTTCACAGTCAAAGCCTTAACGATTATCACATTTTTACATCTGACTAAAAAATATACTTCATTTATTTCTGTTTTCCAAATCATATTGATACTTGCAGTCAGCGTGTCATTAAATATTTATCTGTTCTGGAATTACTTTGATTAGTATATTTGTGTTAAAAAAAAAAAAATGATATGCTTCACTAGAATTAATTGCAGCTCAAAACGTCCAAGTACAAAATAATATACATCCCATTCCACAGTATGTTGTTGATGCAGTACTGTTAATGCATTCAAACTGTGGGAACTGACTTATGGGAATAATGTATTGTAGTTTCATTTAGTTTCCAATTCTTGCAAGTTATACCCTTCATGTGGTTCTTGTGGTTCTTGCTTTTACTGTTGAAATAAATCAATAAATGATCCACTTACCAGCCAAGGAAATGGTTGTAGCAAAGTTTGTGGTTTAAACATGCTCTGTTTATATATTTAATTTTGACTTTCATTTAAAATATAATATAATGCAGAGGTGTGATATAATATCCTGAACTGACCTTGTGGTATTATACACATTAAGACAATCTACATTCAAATCTGTGAGCATATTAACAGACCTGAATGGAGACAAAGATTGACGCCTATTAACATGTTGCTTTCTGCTCTGTATAGCATAAACAGTGTTATGGTATGCACCAGTGGCCATTTCAACAGTAACTTTAGAGTTCAAGACCAGAGCCCTTGCCCAGAATCAACATTTACATCTGGAGGCTTGAGCCATAGTGGGCCCAGTCCTTATATTAACATCGTATCTCTCATGTGTTTCAACATCTGGACCTCACACAGCTGTGCCGTCTCCCGCCTCAGCAAAGATTCCTTAGGAAGCAGCGCCAGTCCAAAGGCACATGACGAGAAGGAGGAAAGTGATTCTAAGCTGCTGTGATTATCATCTCCTGGGAATTCAAAAATGTTATGAATTCTTCAGTTCTGAAGATAATACGCTGTGTGAAGGGTGTCCCTAAATGTTTAAAAGATGTCGTTTTTGGTAGTTTGTGCAGCCAGGACTTCCCATCCAAGCTGCACAAGATGACATCGCTTATTCAGTATGAGACATACTAACATTATATATTACACACATAAGGATAAGCATACAGATATCCCTTTATGTTTTTGTTTTTTTTTCATTAAAATCTTGGTTTGGAAAAGGTTTAGGTGTATCTTGTTCAAATACTGGTCATTTTTTACAGACAAGGTCAGACGTTTAGGAATGTTTGTAAATACTGGTCTACTTGGTAATGTTTTTTATCACTCATACTATTTATAGGTATGTGTTTGGGTAAAATGAACATTTTTGTTTTATTCTATGAACTACTGACAACATTTCTCCCAAATTCCAAATAAAAATATGAATGGAATGGAATGGCTGCCATACATGTAGAGATGCTGATTTAAGAACAATTTGCAGTTAATTTTTTCCAGAGCTGTATATTTGCTATATTGTTGAGTTTCGTATTAATTTTTGTTATCTTCTATATAGGTATGTTGTATATTTCCGATTTTAAATACTATTTAGTGGACAGTTAATGTATTATTAGGCCAGCACAAGTACAAGCACATTACATTTTCAGGGGTCCCCAATGATGCATTTTTACATGTATGTTTGTGTTGTGTGTTGAACTGTTGAGTTCATCAGCTAACAATCTAACCAGGAACAAAAACAAAACCATAAAAAAAGCAAAATTGCTATGAAAATATTTTTGCAACAGGTTTTAAAATAGTTTCTGGAGCCACTTTATTTATACACACTGAGTTACGCTTCCTGGACAGCCTGAAAAAAAATAGAACATAACCTGAATTTCCATGCCTGGAAAAGTTATTGAAAATTGAGAGAATTTCAATGTCCTGAAGCTGAATTAGAAAACAATGGCCGCATATATATTATTACCAGAGTGACTTGAACAGTGAGCTGTATAGTGCAAGAGGTTAGAGAGTAAAATATGTTACATATTAAAATAAAACTACTTATTATATAAAAATATGTGGTGGACTGAAGAGAATTTAAAATGAGAAGCTGCTTGTAAGGGGCGATGACAATGCTGTGTAATGTCATGGAGTAGACTTCAGAAATACTTTTGTGTGTGAACTGTGAACTGTGTGAACCCAGTGTATACATTTAATTGGATGGACTAACAAAGTAACATGTTTCTGCATATGTGTGATTCTTTCCACTTTATTTAGTTCCTTTAGGTCCTTATTACAGTGGCTTAATTACAGGTGCACAAGCACTGGTCTAGACCACTGTAACCTGTCACATCGAGTATTAAGATACTATTGAAATGCTAGAGTATAATATCCAAGGATTAAGCACACGTCTCTCCATTCTGGCTCGTGTCACAGTCAGCCATGCCTGATGCAGATGCTACCATTATAACGTTACAGCATCCAGACCACTAACTGCTTGGTAAATGACATCCAACACCTACATATAAGACCACAGACGAGCCAGACCACCCATGGAGAGGGAGTAATTGCAGTACTAATACTGTACCAGTTCAGATAATAACTATTGTTGAAACCATCAAATTGCATCCTTGCATTGCTAACATATGTGCATTCGAATCTTATGGATGAAAAATATAGACCTGATTGAATACTGTTTACAACTTCCTATATCGTTTTTTGTTGATGTGGCAGTCGTTTGGCAGTAGAATGGTCAGTAACAATCGTAAACGTGGGATTTTCTTCCGTCGTTTGGAATATTTCTGTCAGTTCATTTGGGATTGTGGGCAGAAATTAGTAATGAGATTCTTAGATATCTAACCGTTCTTGAAGCAGAATGTTTCTTAAACCTTTGGTGCCTGTCAACATTTTTACCAATGTATTAAAATGGCTTAATAATTTTTTTTTTAAGTGTTGTGTGGTCCTCCAAATAATGTTACAATATTTTCTCACATTAAAATGAAACTCTACCATTTATTTGACAAAGTTTGTTTAATATGAATCACTTTAATCGTAAAGGGTAATTTACTCACAGCAAGGTTTATTTATTTAGCCATAGAATGACACTTATTTTGATTATGTATAAAATAAAGTAGCATTCCGAGAAGCAAATGTAATATTAAATATACTCTGTGTGATAACTATAAAAACATCATTAAACATTAAAATAAAACTTGTGTGTATATACACTCACCTAAAGGATTATTAGGAACACCATACTAATACTGTGTTTGACCCCCTTTCGCCTTCAGAACTGCCTTAATTCTACGTGGCATTGATTCAAAAAGGTGCTGAAAACATTCTTTAGAAATGTTGGCCCATATTGATAGGATAGCATCTTGCAGTTGATGGAGATTTGTGGGATGCACATCCAAGGCACGAAGCTCCCGTTCCACCACATCCCAAAGATGCTCTATTGGGTTGAGATCTGGTGACTGTGGGGGCCAGTTTAGTACAGTGAACTCATTGTCATGTTCAAGAAACCAATTTGAAATGATTCGACCTTTGTGACTTGGTGCATTATCCTGCTGGAAGTTGCCATCAGAGGATGGGTACATGGTGGTCATAAAGGGATGGACATGGTCAGAAACAATGCTCAGGTAGGCCGTGGCATTTAAACGATGCCCAATTGGCACTAAGGGGCCTAAAGTGTGCCAAGAAAACATCCCCCACACCATTACACCACCACCAGCAGCCTGCACAGTGGTAACAAGGCATGATGGATCCATGTTCTCATTCTGTTTACGCCAAATTCTGACTCTACCATCTGAATGTCTCAACAGAAATCGAGACTCATCAGACCAGGCAACATTTTTCCAGTCTTCAACTGTCCAATTTTGGTGAGCTTGTGCAAATTGTAGCCTCTTTTTCCTATTTGTAGTGGAGATGAGTGGTACCCGGTGGGGTCTTCTGCTGTTGTAGCCCATCCGCCTCAAGGTTGTACGTGTTGTGGCTTCACAAATGCTTTGCTGCATAGCTCGGTTGTAACGAGTGGTTATTTCAGTCAAAGTTGCTCTTCTATCAGCTTGAATCAGTCGGCCCATTCTCCTCTGACCTCTAGCATCAACAAGGCATTTTTGCCCACAGGACTGCCGCATACTGGATGTTTTTCCCTTTTCACACCATTCTTTGTAAACCCTAGAAATGGTTGTGCGTGAAAATCCCAGTAACTGAGCAGATTGTGAAATACTCAGACCGGCCCGTCTGGCACCAACAACCATGCCACGCTCAAAATTGCTTAAATCACCTTTCTTTCCCATTCAGACATTCAGTTTGGAGTTCAGGAGATTGTCTTGACCAGGACCACACCCCTAAATGCATTGAAGCAACTGCCATGTGATTGGTTGGTTAGATAATTGCATTAATGAGAAATTGAACAGGTGTTCCTAATAATCCTTTAGGTGAGTGTATAACAGTAAGAACAGTAAGAAATTTCAAGTTTCTGATAAAGCCAGTCTAATGAAAATGTCAAGAACAATTAAACCACACTCCAACTACTAGCTAATTATGAAATAGTCTATTCTGCTCAAGCTTTTTCATTCAATGCTTGTGTGGTTGATCAGACTCATAATTGTCACTAATTCTTAGGTAGTATTGTGTAATACTCGTCAGTAGCTTTGTTTCCATCCAAAAATATGAATGTGCAAAAAAGTTATGGGCATTAAAACAGATCGCAAATGAAGTGGAAACTATTCCGAACAGAAATGTAAATGCAACATGTAAAGTGTTGGTCCCATATTTCATGAGCTCAGATCCCAGAAACAAAAAGCTTATTTCTCAAATTATTACACAAATTTGTTCACATCCCTGTTAGTGAGCATTTCTCCACCTAACAGTTGGAGAAACTGATTAAATGCCATGATAATTATACAGGTGCACCTTGTGCCTGGGACAATAACATAAGCCCACTCTAAATGTGCAGTTTTGTCACACAACGTAGATGTCTCAAGTTAGTGTGTGATTGGCATGAATGTCCACCAGAACTGTTGCCAGAGACTTGGATGTTCATTTCTCTACCAAAGCCGCCTCCAATATCGTTTTTAGAGAATTTGGCAGTACGTATAACCAGCCTCACAAATGCAGACCATGTGTAGCCACGTCCACCTCCAGCTTCTTCACCTGTGGGATAGTCTGACACCAGTCACCCAGACAGCCAATGAAACTGTGGGTTTGCCCAACTGAAAAATGTCTGCACAAACTGTCAGAAACCATCTCAGGAGAAACTCATCTGTGTCTCGTCGTCCTCAACAGAGTCTTGACCTGATTGTAGTTCAGGAATTGAATGCTCCTGGTCCAGACTGGAACCTTGGAAGCCATTCATTAGACCTGGGTGGAGTAGTTAAGCAGGATCTCCAAATATAAGCGGGAGTACCTGAACGTCCACAGTATCAGCTGAAGCCTGCATAGGGGGGACAACTAGGACACTTTGCCACAGTCCCAGGCTCCACCTGCGATGTCAGTCTATGTTACCTCAAAAACATTTACTTGAAATATTAATTGTTTTCAAAATTGTGTAGAGAATAACTGTTCTATAATTTAAATGTATAAGATACACCCCTATACAACTATACACAACTATATTTCTTTTCAGTAGGTTATGTAGCTCTTGAGGACAATCACAACTGATTATGTATAACTATGTGGTTTGTTTCTGTTAATGGTATTGATTCTTGGGATTTCATCTAGGATTTGACTTAATCCTTACCATTGTATATGGTGTATTTGTGGCTATAGTTGGTGAACATGTGACTGTATACCTTGGTTCCCATTTTTTAATATAGTGGTTAGTTGCTCTTTATTACAGATCCATCGTGTATTTTGTAAACAAGTGTGCTATGTATGCAGCTTTGCATTGATGAATTGTCCTGCATTGCTCTCTTGGACTTTGATTTAGTGACCTTTTATAATAAACTGATTTTATCCTAATGTATTACTGGCTTCTCTCAGGTGACTTGTGTGAGAATCCTAAATTGAGCTTGAGGTCCTTGTCCTCATTTAACACAAGGTGGCATTATTAGGTGCACTATTGTAGTTGGTGTAAACACCTGTTACACAAGTCTCTGTTTGTCCACCCCCCATCACTACACACCAGTTCCCATTCTCGAATGCAGCATGCTGAGATTTGAAAATAGTTTTGCACTGGTTATAAAAGGGCACTTCAACTGACCTTTACTTTTAATTCTTCAAATCTGGACAATTTTCTTTAGCATTAAAATGTATAGCTCAATTTCAATATGTTTTAATTGTGCTTTGAGAAATGTGTACTTAAATTAACCATTGGGGGCGGTGTCTGGGTCACAACAGTATGTCTCTGTAAACACTGTCCAGCTAGAGTTTGGACTGGGATTGACCAAAGGATTTGCTGATGAAGAAAGATTAAAATACACAACGATTAGTACTTCATAAGGTTTATAGTAGTTTTTATTTTTATTTTGTTTTTATTTTTGGGATACCAGGCCATGTAATGTTTTTCCAGCATAGTCTTTGAGTAGAGGTTAGGTCCCTGGCTGGGAGGTTAAGGAGACATCTGCGCAAATCAAATATCATGGGTCCATTGAACTTCATCCTGGAAAACAAAATAGGAATTGCATTAGTAAAAAAACAATAAAGATGCTTCATCATTAAGGACTGAATTGACTTTTATATAAAATAAACATAAATACAAATAATAGTTTATTTATTGCAGAAACAATTATTTCCCAACACATGGTGTCCAAACTAAAATACAATATTTACATTAGGACCTGCAGTGGCTTGTGTAATCTTAAGTCACTTTAAATCCAAATATAGAAATATAAATCACAATAAATTCTATGAACTTGGAACAGTAGAGATGTCTATTGTTGTTCTACTGGCAGCGTTACTCACACTGCAGATGTGAGTCTGTGGATCCACTGTGGATGGACTCCTATGGGCTCCTCCTCTCTCTGCCCGTCGGTTGGTCCAGACTGGGCATGATCTCTAATCTGCAGAGACCCAGAGTGTCCAGCAGATCAATGTCCGGGTCCAGCAGAGCAGCATCAATGCCTGTGTCGAATTGTTCTTCCACCACCTGGACTTTTGTGCAACAGCACATTAGATCCCACAGGTACCTGAGGAAAGTGAACTTGAGCTTCAGGCGTATAATTAGAAACAGTAAATCCAGCAAGGTCTGTTCGCTATTGAAGGCAGTTCAATATGAGCATTTCTTTCCCAATCTTCTTAATAGGTGCGATGTGAGTAAAATGATATACCGATGACATCACAAACACCTTCTTGTGAAAGTGGACGTCATTACAAAAGGGTTATCACTGGCCATGGCTTAATAAAAAAAAAATATGGAGACCCTTAATGACAGTTCCATACAATAAAGAGATTGACAAATATGCCTAACTGGCGGTTATAAAAGTAGAACACACGTTTTCTCTATAGAGTATTATATATAAACATTATACTTTAGAAACAAGCAATGTGGATAGCTAAAGGCTACTGAATCCATTAATGGTTGAACCGAACAGACCCTTAAATTGAAAGAAGTAGAAAAAGTAGAACATACTATACCTTTTTTATATATAGTATAATATATAAACCGTCTACTTTGGAATCAAGTAATGTGGATAACTAAAGGCTAGAGGGAGTCCAGACCACTCTTACTGAAAAGTTGATTTTCAGACGCTGGTACTAAAAGATACTCACACAGCGGATGATTACAACCTCTTACACTTACACAAAATTAGATAATATCGGATAGTGTGCCAATACCATTTCGTTTAATCCATCTCTACATCTCTGACTCTGTGTTCAATAACGGAGCCGAGACTGTCTTTTAACAAAGGAACCGATACTAATTGTCCATTTTCTCTACACACTTACACCGTTATTTCAATGTTTAAATTGTCCCTGGTCTTGTCTGTGTGACGTCAGACCCAATGTCTGTAATTATAATAGTTTACTACGCCACTCGATCCTATGGGAAATTGAGTATTTAAACCTGATTGAAAATTGAAACCACTCCACACAGAGTCCTTTAAAATCAAATGAAAGAGATATATGCAGTTCAAAAATGCCCCAATGGAGCCGTTTTATTTAAACAGTAAAAATAAACATAAACAAGTACATAATAACATGAGTTAAATTGAAAGCAGTTTGAGGTGGTAATTTACACAATCACCTGATCAATTATACAGTGTCAACAAGGGAAAACTGTGTTGATGTGATATGCAGTCCCAATTTGTATGCAACAGTCTTTACAACACTGACAATTGATATAATAAAAATATGCACAAATGTAATCATACAACTTCAAAGTGCAGCACTAAGCATGAATCGACACCCTTACAAAAATAAGTATAACAATGTATCAATCTGCAGAATTGTGAAGCGCAATACATGGATAAAAGCACTAGCTGCCTAAAATGCATACAGGGAAGGTGCAGCAGCTAGTCCGATAAGGCAACTTTGCCACTATTCAGCAACTGTGACATGCTAGGCTCAGCTCCTGTGAGTTCAAATCTTGAAAAGGCAATCAGTGTTAATGGAAATAATGCCATTCAAGTTAGAAAAGCTACACAGACATGTTTAACAACTGCACCCACAGATCACACAAATACTCTTGAAAGTGTATTACTGGCGATCACCATCAAGTTTGTTATAATGGGAAGAATCCCAAGTTCCTTACGTAAGTTGTACATTTCAATAGGCTATATTATATGTGCAAGACCACCATGGATACCGTCTTCTGGTTTCACAATAGTTATGCACTTGATAATTTACTTGTCTGTACTGATAGCCAAAGGGCTCATTAATAAACAATTCTAACACTCAGGGCGGCATTTCCATAATTGTGTAATTATGTATAATTGTTTGTGCATGCTAAATAAATAAAGTGTGCTTCTTTAAAATAATTGATAGACATATAACATATATAACATTTTATTACCACTAAGGTACCAGTATTAAGATTTTCTACAAAATGAATAAATAAATATAAGACATACGTAGTACTATTCATGTAACTAGAAATGCCATGTCTGTGGCTATTTTACACAGGGAAATACAGTAAAATACACTTTTCAAAAGATGTACACAATGTAGTAAATTAAGCTATATGCAAAATGCAAAACAGTAATACAGCAATCATTGATGTTAATAAAACAGCAAAATACAGTGCAGAGTCGCATCCATTATGAGTGCAGTGTGTTGGTCAGCCATAGGCCCTATCAACATTACATGTATAATTAAGTTTTATAAATACATTTTGGCAGATACTGGAAACATGAAGATTAATTTGAATGTGTTATGAGTATTTCTTAGAGAACTCCACAGAACTCAACAGTGCAACTGTGCTGAAGAACCTTTCTTTGAATAAGTGGAGGAGTTGCAGCGTGGATGATCTTTATTACAAGCCAGCAAGGGAAAGTAACTTTGGGGTAATCCCACAGTCACTCTCAAAGGTTCACAAATGTTGTTTTTTATACTTTTGGTTCATGGGCTGGGCAATAAGCTTGACTATATGGATCCTGCTTCTCTCCAGTAGATTCATGGTTGGCTTGTTAAGTTCCTTACATCAGATGTATCCAGCAGTATACCCCTGGTCTAAAATACAAAGACAGAAATCCCAACCCATCACCCCCAAACTGACATAGGACAATAACAGGAAAACCACAAACAGATGCTAGGGCATTTGCAGAACCATGAACAGACACTAGAAAATGTTGTAACCTTTTGCTACAAACCATATTTAGTTTATCCCTTAGTTTGTGGAACTTATTAACAGTCACTAAGTACAGACAATATTTAGTTTACCAATATTATTTCTAATGCTAATATAAATCATAAACACAAGCTTCTTCAGGTGTAAATAATCTAGTAAGTGTTGACAGTATCACATAGGTCATAATAGCATACTGTGCTCTGCCAGGTGTGGCCATACAAGCACCAAGGACTAGGCACCTATCTTCCACAATGGGTTGCCAAATGATGGGTGTCCAGTCTTTGTTTTATATCAGTTCTGTATCTATTAGCAGGAGGTGGTGAAATTGAGATATGTGTCTCTTGCCATGCTTTGGGTACTCTTTGGGTACAGAATGTGTGCATTCTGGTAAGCAATCTGCTGTTCTTCTACGACTCCAGAGAGTTTAATGTATTTATTTTCTTAATCGAATGGTTCTAGAAAATATCATACAAGCAGCTTAGAAAGAGATGTTTTGCTTACTCCATCTCTCCCATCACCCTGAACTCTGCCCAGCTGGCAAGCATCTACAAGGCAATAAACAATCCTTTTTTTATTGGGTGTTGCAGGCTACTGAGTTGACATTTAGAAGTAAAAGATGAGCCAATTATGTGAAAGAGGCTTTCAAAAGTTGTCTTTTCATACTTAAATGGGCTGGCAAACAATGTCAGATGTCCTTCCACAATGACTTCCCAAAATTCCCTGACCCAGGTGTGTTTTCAGATATTGGGTGCACAATAGTGCGGTGTCTACAAAGCACCAAGCGATGCCATTAACCACTTAAGACGAGCTCTGTGAGTACGTTGTCACATCTGGAATATCAGAACGAGCACCAATTGCCCAAGTTCAAATTTGTATTGGTAAAATAATTTTCAAGTTATGCAGGTATACAACCACACTGTGACGTGATATAATAGTTTATCTGCTAGAGTTTATGCAATATTTTATCATGCATAAAATAAAAAAAGGGCGGAGACACCTGAATCCCGTTTCATGAAAATGTATATGAAAATAAAGGCTTTTTTAAGCTTTTTGTTTGGTGGAATCCAATTTGATAGGAACCCATTTTGTGTACAATAAGATGCATTTTGGTTCCAACTGAAGAAAGTTGTATTGCAGAAATATGTTCAACATTCAAATGGAAACATAACAAGTAGATGATTGTGATTACTTTTTGTTTTGTATGTCAGTGTCATTTGAGCAGTATAATCAACAGCTCAAGGTTCAGTTTTGAATTCCTGTCAATCTCTCTGTTATTATAAATCATGTAACAAATAACATTCTCTTTAGGTGTTTCAGTCCTCAGGATTGACAGGAATCCACATATTAATGAATACAATTGCAAATATTTTTATATTTGAACCCCTCATTGGGTACTGACAAGCACAATATTTTGTATTTCAGGCCCTGAATGTGTCAGGCTGGCTACTTTATCAGTCCATTGCTGGCTTTCCTCGGGATGGCTGGGGTATTCTGTACCCCATCGCCCTTTGGATAGTTTTCACAATTAGAAAGATGAAAATAGGTTGCGTATGCAACCACATTTTATCTGAGAAAAAGAATAATACCCAAACGCTGCAAGGTTGTGAATGAGATTTTAGGCAAAGAAAGACAGTGTTGTTGTGCGTTGTACTAGTTAAAGCAGGCAGAGGATGGGGCTGCCTGATAGACTACGCATATAGCAGCCTTTTGGCAGCTTTGTTACACAATGTGTTCATGAGTTCCTATGGTAACAACAATATCCCATCCCCCTTTGTGGTCCAAATGTCTACTCTGGAAAATATGCACTATATATATACATTAATTAAATTGTACAAATGCCCAAAGGTATACATTACATATGGATGAGTGCGTGAAGTTATAGTTATATTAGTGACATAATGGGGCAACAGGACTTCTAAATCATTTTTGCTGTTCTTGAAGACAAATACAAGTGAATTGTTTGATACATATCTTGATAATAAAGACAGACCATCATACAGACATGGTAATCATTCCAGTATGTTTTTGGTGTACAAGATGTTTTTTTTTATTTTATTTTTTTAAATATATATATACAACAGTAAATGAAATGGGCAAGAATGAATTACAACACTAGAATTACATAAATAAGTCGTTTTATGTCCAGGTTTTATTTCTCATCGATATTGAAGGGCAGCTATTGAGCATAGTCACAGAGAATCAATCAAAAGGGCCATTTTGCTTTCTGCTCAGTATCACCGTAAGCAAACCTTGACAAACCTATGTCAAACCTTCACAAACACTAGGAAATAGTTCAGAACAGAATTGCTTGGTTCTAAAGTGGGTGCATAACTGGTGCAGGCAGAAATGTGATAGTCGGTGTTGTATATATATTTTTGTTTTCCCTTAGTTTCCCCAGTTGCTTTCAGATGAGTAAAATAATATAGTTAAGACGACTTTTTATTTATTTATTTGCTTTTTTTATTTTTTAAAGCATATGCTATGGCTCTCTCCTCCTTCCCAAAGAGTGCAGTCAAGGCAAAAACATATGCACTTGGCTTCTCTTAGAGAATGATCAATACATACTCAAGAATCTATATTACATCACATGCTGATGCTGTTTTCAAGGCAGTTCATCTGAAGCTTACATTATCACAACAGTGCATTATTAATAAACATGTAAAATGGGTTTATAAAGCAATGGCCACTGTGGCATCACTTTGATGGAGAAACTACATGGTAGAGGTTAAGCCCATGTCATCAGTAGGACAGCTTATATGAGTCCCTATAGTGTGCTCCATCTAAAGCCTACATCAGAAGAGCATCAAACGTTGTAAACTGGGGATACCTTACGTGGTTTAAACAGAACCACATGACTCCATAAAAGTCTTCTGGCATGGATTTTAATTGGAAATAGAGTATTAATCAATCCTTCAGAACAAAGGCATATACATTGTTTTTAATATAAAAGTTGGAAAAAATGATTTACTGATCTTTGGTTGTCCTTTATGAGTAACTGCTATATAATTTAAGTTCGCTCTTAGGTTTTCCTGTGCGCCTACATAATTATGACAACATGTGCTCGGCCAGGCCTCTTAGGTGTGTTGCATGTGTTCCTTTTTCTTTTCTCTTTTTTTTATTTCAGGAAATGACCTAATTGAGATACACTCTCCTCATGCATTATATTACATTGATGTATGTGAACCCCTCAATAAAATTAGTTTAAGTGGGTTGGTGTATAATTGGAGATTAATATAAACGATTTAAGACAATGAAATAGAACGCACAAATAATTCCTCAATAATGAGAGGAAAGACAATAGTAGTAGCAAATTACATATACATACACACAATCATTCAATCTCTTTTACTTGTTTATTAATAAAGCTAAATTATTTACAATAGGGCAGTGGTTTTCGAAGTGTGGTCCGCAGACTAATGCAAATGCAGGTGGATCTAGAAATAATGACAATGTTTATACCTTTTGTTTCAGACATTAATTCATATTTTACTTATGATATTTAATAAAATGGGCTATAGTAAGCCATTTTTAGATGTTGCTCTGTTAGACACAGCCTATTCACACTGCAGTACGATTTGTCCTATTAGCTGTTTTAGGGTTAATGATTAGATCTAAACTGGACAAACAAAAACTGATAGCTGCAGTAAAAATAAATAAATAAATAAATAAATAAATAAATAAATAAGATGTTTAATGAATAATTCTGTATTACTCATATGTAGAGAGAAGTGAATATGTTTTGTCAACAGGATTGAGGGGCTGGGTGGTCCATAGTAGTGTTGGCATCAGCTTTGGTCTTCGGGCCAAAAAAGTTTGAGAAACACTGCAATAGCAAAGTTAATCAAATTCCAGTTCACTGCCAAATTTAGTACAGGTACCTGTGCTCAAATAGGTAGTGAGTGAATTGCATTGGTACACAGTATATGGTACCTAGAAAATACAGAGAATAAAAAGAATCATAAAAAAGTTATAGTGGTTGGTAAACTCCACTAAGCGTGCATGTTTGGAAATTCACTATGTGTGATTTGCACACTGCTTTCAATGGACATATTAAGAAGTTTGGAGCTCTTCCAACTTTGTGAGTGATTTCAATCAACATTACAAGCTTCTATAAATATTCCCCACTTGGATGAATGCAGAACAAAAAGAAACATATTTGCAAGAGGAGTCAGATCAGTACACAAGTCCAACTATTACAACAACATTACATAGAACATTGAATCTCTAAGGCTTTTTTGGCCGCAGTGCTGATGTTTCTAACAAAGCGGGGCATAACAGCAAAACCTCTTCAGCAAATAGGTTACAAGAGTTTTGAAATTGTTGACATACAGGAAATGGCTGATCTGTTTACTATAAGTTTTGTCAATGTGTGTTTCATACATTTACATTCAGCAAGAGAGCAAGTGTTTCAATTTTAGTGACTTTAGTTGTTTTTATTCTGTGATGACAGATGACATTACAGATTGACTAGTTAGAAAAATAGCTGTATTGTTCTATTGAAGTAATGTCTCCTTTGTTGTAAAAGTTGGGCAATAGCACAGGAGTACTTTTGTTATCACCTTGACCCATTGTATTGAGTTTTAAGAGTGTGATTTTCAGTTCTTTGAAAGTATCAAATGCATTTGCAGCATGGCTCAATATTAATCCACAATTGTACTTCTATATACAATATAAATGTGAAAAATAAAATAGAAAATAAATTATAGTAATCAGGGTGAATTAGTAAGGAACTGCAATGATTGATCCAAGGACCCATTTAACTCCTATGTAGGCAGATATTTTACTGTGGAGAAAACATCTTTTGAAATTCCCCTCATGTTGCATTTTGTTGAACAGCATATTCAACCCAATTCACCATCATTTCCTGTGCTTTACAAGGATTGTTTCTGTCCTGCAATGGTTTCAATAAGGCATAACATATAACTTTCAGATAGCATAGATTAATAGAAAAAAATACTGCTGTTTTACAATTACCCTTTGCTTCAGAATTATAAGCTGTGTCTGACAAGTAAGTGAAAAGTATCGAGTTAAGCTCAGTCTGACAGGATAAAGTAATAGGATAAGCTTATGTGGTTATCATCATACTACTCTTTCCTCCTTAAATCATTTAGTGCTGCTGTATTTTATCTTGTGGCTTATGTCTGCAGTTTTGGACTGTCTTACAGAGGACGTGGTGCTCAGTTATGGTTATGTGTTTCTTGGTTAATTGCAGCTCTCCGCCTGTTTAGGATGAGCAATAAGATGAATCTTCCTACCAGAACGGGCTTTGGACGGTTGAATGTGGCAAGCAGCGACTAATTCATGCGTTCATGAAGATGAGCACGTACACAGACCACTTGAAATCCATGCAAAGGCGAGAGCAGTAATTTAATAATGCTCACTCTGCTCTGTCTGTAATGAGAGCCACACTTTGAGACCCATAAAATAGGCAACACAGGTTAAAGTTTATTATGTTTTTTTCCTGATTTATGCCTTCCGTTAACGCTTACAGATCACCCTTCTCAAATGGCCAGCAGTGTGCACTGGCAACTGGCCACATTCGGACTTTCTGGTGCCACAGGGAGAGCACCACACAGGGCTCCATGGCTTTGACAAACCTTGGATGTTTGCTTTGTAACAAAAAGCCAAGTTATTCCTCAATTCCAAAGCATCCAGCAGAGCTCCCCCCAGTTCCCCATTCTACATGTTTTTGAAATGTAGATTGTTTATTTAACCACTTTGAAGCGGGGCTATTTTGATCTATGAAAGGCTTGTAAAGGTGATGCTCTCAGAGACCTTGCTAAGTAAGAGCCCAGTAAGAGCTGTGTGCTTTGTTTAGTAACATGCCATATGAAAACTATTAAGGACACGTATTTTTATTGGCAAAAATAAAGCTGCAGATGGGGTCACAATCTCATTATGTATACAGCTTAAACTACTGAACGGACAAGTAAACATCGTCTGTGATGCCCATCAAGGCAAAACTATGTCATTTTTTAAAGGTAATAGTTAGCTTCCTTTATATACACAGCAAGCCATTTTTAAAAAGCCAAAGATTACTTTAATGTGTGTAAGATGATGCCTTACATTTTCAAGAATCAAGAGAAGAATTGTAAAATTGGCATAAATAGTGACATATAAATAGTACAGAGATGTATTTGTTTTGTCCTTTCAGAAAAACTCTCTCACTCTCTCTCTCTCTCTCTCTCTCTCTCTCTCTCTCTCTCTCATATATATATTTCAAGTTCTGCACCACAGCCAACAAAAACTTTAACCAGAGACCTGTGCTAAAACTGTAGTTGTGGAATGACTATCCATTTTGTTTCCAAAGTGGAGAATAATTCATGTTAAAGCTGGAAAAATCTTTCTATAGTAAACAAGAGTTTTAAAATTCATGTGGAGTAGTGGTTAGGGCTCTGGAGTTGGGAGCAAATGGTTGTGGGTTCAATCCTAGGTGGGGACACTGCTGTTGTACCCCTGAGCAAGATACTTTACTTAGATTGCTCCAGTAAATTCCCAGCTGTATCAATGGGTAAATGTAAAAAAAAATGTGACATCTTATAACAATTGTAAGTCACACTGGATAAGGCTGTCTGCTAAGAAGTAGAGTAATATAAGGAATGTGCTCCCCTCCAATTGGGACTGCAGGTAAATACTTTTCTGTGTGACAATATTGTGAGCTTTTTCTCTTATTTCTATCAACCTTAACATTGTTTAAGGGGTCTAATGGGGGGATCCACAGTGGAAATTTCTGATGGTTTTGTGGCAAAACTCAATTTTTGAGCATGTTTTTTTCCTGATGAAAGTCTGGATTAAATACAAAATTTGACTCACCCTCTTTTCCAGAGGCTTCTTGTTTCGAATCCAGTACAAGTACAATAACTAGTTGTATTTTAGATGGATATAGATATAGATATATAGATATAGATATACCATAAGGAGTTTGAGGTTTTTTTTTTTAAGTTGACTGGTGATGTCTCCTTCAGAAACTTGTTATTTTATTTGTGCAAGCAATCTAAAAAGATTATCTGACCTCATCCCAAGCTATGGCCCGGAACAGATCACAGTTTGTGATTTGTAAACAAAAATAACAGTTTTAATACTTGATAGTGCCTTTGAGTTTGACATTGGATTATTCTTTCTACCACCAAAATACAGGTACTGTGAGTACTTGAAGTACTGTGTTTTTAATGTGTGATTTGCAGATAGTTTGAAGTTGTGATTTCTTCGTGCTTCAAGATTCATGCAGAACGCTTATAAAAGTACACTTAACAGATGATTAATTAAATTAAAAGGTGTGTTTACATTTGTAATGAACAATATATTGCAGAACAGTGCTTTAACACTTGCAGGCTTGAGCATTTATCTCAGGACAAGAGTCTGAGCATGTGCATTCTTAATTAAAATATGTGCCACAGTGTGCAATAATGACAGTATTAACAATCGTTTTTTATATTATTGTATTTTTTCATCATCTGGTAATGTAAATCTCTATTAGTTGCTGACACTCACTTCCGTAAAGATTTTTTGCTAGCTGTTCCAAACAAAATGGATCTCTCAGTGTTCTCAGCATGACTTTTACAATCACATTCACAAACCCAGTACAAGGCTAATTATTAAGGGAGAAAGCTTGCTCAAAAATAGGAAGCCAATGTTTGCTAGTGCGAATACTTAACCCTATGATGCTGGTGTATTTGCTGAAAAATTCACTCTCAGATTATCTTCAATAATGTAGTACTCTTTCACATTAATGAAACCAATATGGAAAAGCAGAAACCACCAAAGCCCTACTTAGTTGTTCAATTTTGGAAGTATCACCATATTTAATAATAAATATATATATAGTTGAAAGTTTATTTTTGATTTCATTCCCATAAAAACACTTTGGGTTTTATTAGTCATACCCATATGGAACAAACCTATAATTTAATATATGATAGAAATATGTGATCCTTATGTTTTTCCATATGTCAAATTGGTCCCTTTTTATATTTTTAAAATAGAAGGGATGTACACCAATCAGCCATAACATTATGACCACTGACAGGTGAAGTGAATAACACTGATAATCTCGTTATCATGGCACCTGTCAGTGGGTGGGATATATTAGGCAGCAAGTGAACATTTTGTCCTCAAAGTTGATGTGTTAGAAGCAGGAAAAATGGGCAAGCGTAAGGATCTGAGCGACTCTGACAAGGGCCAAATTGTGATGGCTAGACGACTGGGTCAGAGCATCTCCAAAACTGCAGCTCTTGTGGGGTGTTCCCGGTCTGCAGTGGTCAGTACCTATCAAAAGTGGTCCAAGGAAGGAAAAGCGGTGAATCGGTGACAGGGTCATGAGCGGCCAAGTCACATTGATGCGTATGGGGCTGCGTTGCCGCAGACCAGTCAGGGTGCCCATGCTGACCCCTGTCCACTGCCGAAAGCGCCTACAATGGGCACGTGAGCATCAGAACTGGACCACGGAGCAATGGAAGAAGGTGGCATGGTCTGAGGAATCACGAGTTCAAAGTCTTGGCCTCCAAATTCCCCAGATCTCAATCCAATCGAGCATCTGTGGGATGTGCTGGACAAACAAGTCCGATCCATGGAGGCCCCACCTCACAACTTACAGGACTTAAAGGATCTGCTGCTAACGTCTTGGTACCAGATACCACAGCACACCTTCAGAGGTCTAGTGGAGTCCATGCCTCGACGGATCAGGGCTGTTTTGGCGGCAAAAGGGGGACCTACACAATATTAGGCAGGTGGTCATAATGTTATGGCTGATCAGTGTATTTTAAATATATTTTAGACTGTGATCCATATATTTATTTGATAGGTTGAAAATATATGGTTAGGTTAATTTCTATTATGTATTTTCAACCTATAAAATAAATATATGGATTACAGACTAAAATATAATAAAAATATCAGTCCAGGGCGCAAGGCAGGGCAAACCTCAGTCCATCACAAGGCAGCACAAACAGATAGATGCACACACACACCCACACACGCACACACACACCACACTCCAAGGACTACATGCTAATTGTGAGTAGCCAGTAAACCTAAGCAGCATGTCTTTGGGAAGTGGGAGGAAACCGGAGCACCCGGAGGAAACCCACACGAACACAGCAAGAACATGCAAACTACACACATGCAGACCAGACACACAAGGCCAAAATAGAAAAAGGCACCAATTTTGGCCTAGTAAAAATTGAATAGATTTCAACCATATACATTTACATTTGTTCCATATGGGTAGAATGCCTTCAAGTGGTCTGTTCAAAGCAGTTGCTTAGGGTGAAAACTAACCTGCGATTCAGTTTGGCTCAGCCTTGTCTAGGTTAATATAATGTCATGAGTGCAAGGTCTGTGGTTTGGTTGCAGACAGGTATCATAGACATAAACGTAATAAGGCGACTTTAAAGTAAATCGTTTTTTGTAAGCTTCAAAAAAAGAGAAAAGCAAACTCAGACTCTTCAGTCACATGAACACCACACTGGTAGCCTGAGACCAATTAAGAACTTTGGTAGAGCCAAATAATAATGACATACATATACTTTCAATATGCTCACACTTCCATTTATTATATTGCATTTTAATAGGCTGCTAAACTGTTCTGCCAGGTCTATAGGGATTGTTTTTATGATACCTCTTCGACATTTAATGTAGTGTGAGAAGCCAGAAAAAAAATCAGATTTTTGGTGTGTGAGGAACTCTGTTGTGTAAGTTGAAATATATTGCTGCAAACATTGTTATTGCTAAGAAAATGTAAATTGTTGTGTACATTCACTATGTAAAATGGAAAATGATACTACAGCCCTAATGTTATTTGTGCCTTTGATGCCCATGTAAAAACAAAGATAGTTTGCAAACTGCATTAAGGCTTAACACTGCATGTACTTGTTTTTATTTTATAGTGATTGCGTGACAGGCTTTTTGACAGGCTTGTGCCATTTCTCTAATTTGCTTCTTCTCCTCCCCCATCTCTCGCTAAATCTTTGTCAGCACGCTCTTTTCTTCTAAATGGGTTTCTGGTTTCCATCACTCACAGTGAAACAATTGAAGTCTTTAACACCAGACACATTTTCCACAATTTTGATCAGCCGATGGAGTGAAATACCATAATATTATCTCTAATTGAAAGTCAAATGTTTCTTTATCGCTTAATATATGCTACCTTTAATAAACTGTATGGTAAACCTCTTTGAGGACTTAATTAAACGTGGGCTAATATTAACATCAGAAATCTAAGACAAATCCTGGAGAAAGGACTCCACTCCTACATTAGCCCCTGGCTTCAGTAGGGAACTAAGTAAGCTTTTAGCTTTAAATTCTTCCATGATTTTGTCCACTGGCTACAAAACTGAATCATCATAATATGAACCAGCACAAGTAACCATGCTGCCAACTCTCTGGTGGTTTACATTCTTGGATTGTTCATCTCGTAACCTGATGGACAAAGTAGCCAGCTTTACTTTTTTCCTGGGGTCAGGAGCATATTGAATCGTTTATGTGTGTAATGTGTTCATGATTTTTTGTTCTCAGACAGAATGAAAATATCTTGATAGGACTTACAAGAATAGGAAGCACACACACAAACACCACATCCTACTGTGAGAAAGCCACATTCATTGGGGTGGCTGCAACAGCCCATGGGGGATTAATCTTCAATCTTGAGAGACTCCAGGAACATCTTGGAGGCCTGGCAACCTTCGCCATAAGATGACTATTCCATATACCCTGATATGTGCGTGCCAGAGTTTGGAGCCAGTCAGTTTGGGAGGCTGTGGCTTTAATCTGTTAATCTGTTAGCAGTGAGGTTTATAGTCTTCTGCCAAAGCTATGTTTTTAAAGGTACATTTCATTTTATAAGGTGAAAAATCTGCCAAGTGTTGGGTTATACTGATGGTGACATTTAACCATGATTTTGTGTGAGCTTTGATAGCTGACATTCAGTGTTTTGAAACCATGTGGATCACACAATTGCACCATAGTTATCCAACATTAGAGGTGGAGCTTATAGCAACTTTTAATGTTGTTTGAATTCTTGTTTACTCTTTTTACTATTATGTGTTCCTAGTTTTACATCTGATGTTTCTGCTAAGAATACTCTTTGCTCTGCAAAATAGAAAAGTATTTAGTGTTTCATCTATGCATATTACAGGAATATGTAATGCTTAATGGTTCCCCAAACTTATTACCTGGGAATAAGCTTTGCAAAATATTTTTGAGAAGCTATTTTCATGGATATGTTAACATGACAATAGCCATGCATATATATAATATACATCCTCAACCAAATACAGATGATGAGTGCAATAGCTGAGTGATCTGGGTTTGATACAGCAAATACAGGCAAACTCTGAGTGTGCAGCATGCGGAGTAAGGCTATGACATAAATTGTCCAATTAAACAACTAGCAGGCAGGATCATGGAACCAACTGTGCTGTTACTTAGTTACACATGAATAACAAGGTAAAAACAGTTACAGTTAATTCAATTCTAGATGTTTTATATGTTCAACTGATACATATATTATACTTAGAGTAGTTATATGTAGTTCCAAATCTGGCTTGGTAATTAGCCTTAAGAATTTACACAAGGAAGGACAAAGCAAGCCCATTTTATAACAAAAGTTTTTTTTTCTTCTATGCAGTGATTTCTGTAGCATTTCCACATGTTTTTTATAGCTTTGAAGAGAACAACATTATAATTAAATGATTTGCTTGTTGTTTTTAACTCTTTCTCAAAATATTAGCATGAAGGGAGTTATTTCAAAATCCATAAATAAGCTATATTAAGTTTATCCAGCGCATTCTTTAATGTTAGGGCTAATTTTCTCTACTTATTCTTTTTCATGCATTACATTTGTTTCTTTGGAGTCTACTAACCCAACTGATCAACTACACAATACTTTTTGAAGTAGCTGTTTGCACCGTAACAATATGCTTAATATAATACACAGCTTTCTTAAATTAGTATCCATTAACTATTTTCTATCTGACAGTTTGAATTAGAAGATAATTCAATAGCTAAAGACACCAAAAACATGTATTTATTTATTTAAATATCACTAGTTAAGCTCATGGTAGAACATTTTAGATATTTACATGTGTTGTCATTGAAGACATTTAGCCAAAAGAATATAGTCTACCATTGACTATTCTGCTAAAATAGCTTTGGAGCAAATTATAGCATTTATCGATTCATAAATATAATGAGTTGGATAGTACAGAGTTTGTTTTAAACACAATCCATATTATAGTACTAAAATATAAATCATATGAAAGGCCATTAACCATTGATATTTGATTAGAAATGTTTGTGTTCTTAAAATAAAGGTATTTCTGATAAAACGATTGTTTAGTGCTAATCCTAAACCTTAGTGATACCTCGAAGGTTTGCTCTCCAAGGAAGGCAACAGATGTGTCCTGGTGTGCTTCAGTGATGACAGTGACAGGCTCTCTGTGGGGCCGACAAAGACTGTGGACAGCCTGCGCATGTGGAAAGCCATGGAATGAATGGACATCCATCATGTTGGCATGTCAGCAGCACCATCAGCAAGACTGTGGCTTGGGTTATATGTGACCACTGGTGGAATCAATTAACTGGAGATAACGCCTTCATATCATGTCACTGCATTAGAGAACAAAAGTGAGGTTGAAAAAGGTAAAGCCTAGCAGGACAAAGTTAACAATATGAAACTGTCAAACTTGTGAAATGTAGGCAGTTCAACCTTGATGATTTGATTTTATCAGAGTGTAATAATAGTATCCTCTTAAACGGTCTTCATAAAGCCACAATCAGACCGCCCATGCAGTTTTCTAAGAGCCGTAAAAGTGGTCTTCGATGTATGCAGAAAATGTACTGATGTTAGATCCTAATATTTACATACACACCCTGAAAGCATTTAATAATCCATGTTCCCTGAAAGTCTGGGACAGCATAGGGTTTCAAATGTTCCCTTAAACTAAAAAAAGATAACCTGTAAATTGTTTAATGTTTTATTGATATTTAATTGTTGTGCTTGACTAATGAGGTACTGTACTCTTATCAGCTGTTGTACTATCATGCGGCTAATCAGACTGAATGAACAGCCGGTCAGATTTTCTGATGTGCTTGGAAGTGATTTTGCGAGCACTTCCTTAACTTCTCTGGAAAACATCTCGTGTTTATCAATATCTCACAATAATTGTACTCTATTTTATGTTCACAAAGCCTCTAATTATTTTGTTCTTGTTCTTTTGGTCATATTTTTCTGTTTGTTTAGCTTTGGTAACACATTCTGCTGATAGGTTCAGTGCAGGCTTCTGCATAAGGAATTTTGAGTCTGCACCTCTTTTTAATTAACATTTTCCTTACATGTAAGGATGTCTAACAATAATTGAAGAGACAGAATCTATTGAGGAACATGAAGGCCGATATTAATTGTAATTTATGAAAGAAAAAATAACACCAAGGAGGACTTATTAAAATGTTTATATTTTAAACTTCTGCTGCTCCTGTC
Source organism: Amia ocellicauda (assembly GCF_036373705.1). Classification (NCBI taxonomy): domain Eukaryota; kingdom Metazoa; phylum Chordata; class Actinopteri; order Amiiformes; family Amiidae; genus Amia; species Amia ocellicauda. The sequence goes on along the minus strand of NC_089851.1, from coordinate 37,191,011 downwards.
AATGACAGAGAGACTGATAGGATTCAGATGTTTTACGGATATCAGACAAAACCCATGTCTGCTTCATGATGTGAAGAGATATCAGCTGTGCATTACATTGTGCTATTTAGAAAGTGACTTAAATTATTTGAATCTGCGAGACTGCAAAATCATTAGAGAAAAATAGGTGCCAGATCGAGGCAGGGCCTGAGGAATTGTGGGTAACTGGAGGTTAAGAGGGAAGTAAGGCAAGAACTTTCCAATTAAGTGAATATTTCTGTTTACATCTTACTGCTCCTCCACATTGAGTAATTAAAGATATTGCAAATAAAGGAACCATTCAAAACTGAAAAGTAGGTAAAAGGGTAAAAGATAAATATAAATAAAAATATCTGCTTAAATAAATACACATTCAATTAAATAAATATGCATATGTGAAACAACATGTTACAAATAAAATATTTTAAAGATGGAAATACATATGTAATAGACAATGTATTGTCATGCTTTAAAATATGGTGCTGTAATTCCTCATTCATTCATATATGAATACCACAGGATTAGCACATGGATATGTCATGCACTTCATGTTAATCACATGTATAACAGGGTTAGGGTTAGAGTTCATGTGCTCAATATTAGAACTCAGATGATGTCAATAAGTTATTGATGTTTTAATCCTGTGGTATTCATTTATGAATTCATGAGGAATCACACCACCTTATTTTAAAGTGTTACTCACTTATTTGTTTTTTATTCTCCCATCATATGCCAGTCCAATCTGTCAGTCAGCTCGTCTCACCTCATTGAGTCCTCTATTGACACAGGAGGGATGTAGGCTGCTGGTACACATTCTCTGAAACACGTGCTGCCAAACCATCTGATTCTTTTATCCCTGCACACAGCCAGTTTGACATAGTCAGATTCAAATTACCGCTGACAGGACCAAGGGACTGAACCTGACTTCCACCTGGAGGCTTTTACCTGATGGCCACTCTGGGATCTAAATAATTTTTTTAACAAAATATTAATGTCGAAATTGATATTGACTATGATTTATTCTCACACTTGCATGCTCCTGTGTCTTTTATTACAGAGTGTAATTGTTTTTTTGTAGCTTTGGAAGAGTTGCTGAAGTCTGTCTTCAGAAATGTGATTGTTTGATGCAGGCAACTTTGAAAGTGATCCAGTTGGTGGATTCTTGGAAACAACCGATTCCTTCATTTGCACCCAAAATATATTAAAATGATTCAGTTCAGATGACTGTGACTATTAATTTCTCACTTCAGAACTGTCATGGTTGACTTGGTGTTGTGCAACAGATCATTGTTGTTTAAAAGTGTGAAAGACTGTATTGATACTTTCTTTAAATACAGCAAAGGTATCTATTCAGTAAACAACTAAATCTGTAATAGACGTGCTACCACTAGGAACTTAGGAAACTACTTCAGAAACATTTTTACAAAAGAGGTGTCATGTTCTGAAAAATCATTCTTTAGGTTACTCTTGGTCTCCATGATTAAATTGTTCACTGGTAAAATTGATCTTGCTTAATTTCAAGGCACATATCGGTTAGTTTTGAAAAATATTTGACTTTTATGTGTAACTTTTGATAATTACCTACACATTATATCATCACTATATTTAGATGTCTTGCATTAGTTACAAAACATTACTCATTTGCTCAGTCTGAATCAGTGATATGAAACAACTAATATATGATACGAACTAAACAACTTTTGTGTGCATTAGCTTTATTTCCGTGTAGTGTCCTAAAAAACATTTCACCAAAAATAATACATTCAACTTGGAGATGCTGTTGGTTTTGTTCCTCATTGACTATGTGAATGGATATAAAAAAGTGGTGAATGTTGTTAAATATTTATTCTCATGGTGCTTTGATAAGCAGTTGGAGTAAATCGCAGGTCAAGAATAAGACTAGCTGGGAGATGTTTTGGAAAGAGATCTTCTTGGTTTTGATTGTTCTAGGATTTACCCAAAAGTAAGATAAATAATGAGACCATGGCTTCAGACGCTATAGGAATCATTTGGAAGTGAAAAAGCAGATGTGGTGAAGACCTGCCAGATGTATCCACAGCAGATGCCAGATCCAACACCAGGTTGTTGTCTCGGAGTGTTCTGGTCAGGCCATGAAAAACAGAGCCAGAATGGAGTGAGGTAGGATAGGATGTGAGTGTTTGTGTAACTAGGTGGTGACATGAGCTATCATCACATTTTCACATGATGGAAAAAAAACAACTGAGAGTTTACAAATGCATGTTGAAATTGTCTCTCACAGCCAAAACAAAACTTTTTCTTCTGGCTTAATTATGCTCTATTTCCAAAAAACAATAGATAATTACACAAGTCATACAACAAGCAGGCTCAATTGTACAGGCAACACAAAACAATTTTGCCCCAATTATTTCTTGTCAATCCGCTTTTGTTTTTGATATCTCTTCCCATGGAGTGTTTTTCTATACGTCTCTACTGAAATAAGGACATACTATAGAATACATTCTACCCAGTGGCGGTTTGGTGGGTTTATGAACTGGTGGGGCATGAAAAGACCTATGAACATGTATAACTTAATGTATATTTGCACCCCAGTTGATACATTTCCAGAAAAAACACAAAAAGTTTCTGAGTGAAGATGACATCGCGGTATGCAGTACTGATATTCAGTTTTTCGAGTCATTAATTGTGAGAAAGCTCATTAAAACAACAATAAATTGTGATTTGCCAGTATGTTCTTTGTAAAAGAAATACAAATGATGTTACACTATCATGAAAAAAAAACACAATTGTAAATGATGTGCCGAGGCGCCTTGTGTATATGTGTATATATACATTATGGTAGATGTAAAGTACATTCTACTTAATAAAGCTGCAATGCTATACACAACGATTATATCACAACCCATATAACATAAAAATAAAAAAAATAAAAACAACACTCACTGATAGCCCACAAATAACACACAATCAATTGTACTTTTTCGTGTCTTTATTGAACACATTGATGAAACACTCACTGTCTTTGTTGGAAAAAGTATGTGAACCTTGAGATTTAGTAACTGGGGGCGCCTCCTTTAGCCATTACCCTGGGGTTGTTTGTGACCTCCTGTAGTATTGTGCGCCTTTTTAGATGGACACACACTCCAGGGAAGGGTAACAATGGTGTTGAATTTCCTCCATCTGCCTGACCGTGGACTGATGGAGGCCAAAGTCTTTAGCAATGGTTTTATAACCCTTTCCATCCTCATGGGTGTCGACAACTCTTTTTCTGAGGTCCTCATAAATCTGTTTTGATTGGGGCTTGATTCACTTCACAAACCGTTGTCAAGGAGAACAGACTCCAATGTTGAAAATAAAAGTTTGTGTTTGTTTTATAGGGAAGGGCCCCTCAAGCTCACACCTGATTGACATCTATTTGACTGGAACATCTGAATCAAATTACCCCTTAATAGAGCTGATTATCTTAGTGGTTCACACACAGTACTGTGCAAAAGTTTTAGGCAGGTGTGAAAAAATGCTGTAAAGTAAGAATGCTTTCAAAAATAGACATGTTAATAGATTAACAAAATGCAAAGTGAGTGAACAGAAAGCAAATCTACATCAAATCCATATTTGGTGTGACCACCCTTTGCATTCAAAACAGCATCAATTCTTCTAGGTGCACTTGCACAAAGTCAGGGATTTTGTAGGCATATAGTCAGGTGTATGATTAAACAATTATACCAAACAGGTGTTAATGATCATCAATTCAATATATAGGTTGAAACACTACCATTAAGTGAAACAGAAACAGCTGTGTTGGAGGAATAAAACTGGGTGAGGAACAGCCAAACTCAGCTAACAAGGTGAGGCTGCTGAAGACAGTTTACTGTCAAAAGTCATACACCATGGCAAGACTGAGCACAGCAACAAGACACAAGGTAGTTATACTGCATCAGCAAGGTCTCTCCCAGGCAGACATTTCAAGGCAGACAGGGGTTTCCAGATGTGCTGTCCAAGCTCTGTTGAAGAAGCTCAAAGATACGGGCAACGTTGAGGACCGTAGACGCAGTGGTCGGCCAAGGAATCTTACTGCAGCAGATGAAAGGCACATCATGCTTACTTCCTTGCCACTAAAAAGGTCAATGTGGGCAGGGTTACATTGAAAAAGTATTCTATTACAGAATAGTAATTACTTTGTGTTGAAAATAATCTGTAACATAATCCGATGCATTACTCCAACTCAGTAATGATTACTTTGAGATTACTTTTGGATTCTTGTATTGAAAAAAGGAAACTTGCAAAGAGTAAAAACAAAGTTAGATATGTTTTATAGTATAGTCAGTTTAATATGAAGTATATTTTGTTAATTGTGTTCCTCTGTTTAAAATCTAATATTGTTTGCTTTCGCTTTTGTGGCAAATTTCATATAAAAGTCATGCAGTATCTTCAATTAATTGGAGTATTACCATTGCCACACATTCCCATACAAGCTCTTTTTACTCTGACTCCAGAAGGAAGACATAAAACCATAAGAGTCTTCCAACCAGTGAAGAGTCTATCTGGGGACCAGTGTGCGCACACACCATTTGTCCTTAATTGTGTTCTTTATTTCACATTCATTTATCTTGTTTGAATTCTCTGTTTTGGATTTGTGTCTCTTGTTTATCTGCCATTTTGTTAGTCATCAGTCTTTTTAATACAGTAAATATGTTGGTATTACTTTGCCTTTGTTGTTATTTTAATTGAAATGCATATTTACTTATATGTTGAGAAGAAATGTTAATAGTTGCACACATTTAAATTACAATCTAACCTCCACGTGGTCAACAGAAGTGTATCCCTACCACACAGACACTATTTTACAATACAAAAGGAATTAAGGAAAATAAAAAACTTCATTTCTGATTCCACTAGTGATACATAGTTTTTAGACATTGGGGGAGTTTACTCACAGTGTTATTAACTTGTGAAATGATGATGCACGTCCACATTTGACTCAAAATCTTGTCACAATCAGGAGTAAATGATGTAAGAATGATGAAAACACAGGAAAAACATGCAAATTCAAATGCAGATACTACTGAGATAATCATGTGTGTGTGTGTGTGTGTGTGTGTGTGTGTGTGTGTGTGTGTGTGTGTGTATATATATATATATATATATATATATATATATATACACTCACCTAAAGGATTATTAGGAACACCACACTAATACTGTGTTTGACGCCCTTTCGCCTTCAGAACTGCTTTAATTCTATGTGGCATTGATTCAACAAGGTGCTGAAAGCATTCTTTAGAAATGTTGGCCCATATTGATAGGATAGCATCTTGCAGTTGATGGAGATTTGTGGGATGCACATCCGGGGCACGAAGCTCCCGTTCCACCACATCCCAAAGATGCTCTATTGGGTTGAGATCTGGTGACTGTGGGGGCCAGTTTAGTACAGTGAACTCATTGTCATGTTCAAGAAACCAATTTGAAATGATTCGACCTTTGTGACATGGTGCATTACCCTGCTGGAAGTAGCCATCAGAGGATGGGTACATGGTGGTCATAAAGGGATGGACATGGTCAGAAACAATGCTCAGGTAGGCCGTGGCATTTAAACGATGCCCAATTGGCACTAAGGGGCCTAAAGTGTGCCAAGAAAACATCCCACCATTACACCACCACCACCAGCCTGCACAGTGGTAACAAGGCATGATGGATCCATGTTCTCATTCTGTTTAAGCCAAATTCTGACTCTACCACCTGAATGTCTCAACAGAAATCGAGACTTATCAGACCAGGCAACATTTTTCCAGTCTTCAACTGTCCAATTTTGGTGAGCTTGTGCAAATTGTAGCCTCTTTTTCCTATTTGTAGTGGAGATGAGTGGTACCCGGTGGGGTCTTCTGCTGTTGTAGCCCATCCGCCTCAAGGTTGTATGTGGTGTGGCTTCACAAATGCTTTGCTGCATACCTCGGTTGTAACGAGTGGTTATTTCAGTCAAAGTTGCTCTTCTATCAGCTTGAATCAGTCGGCCCATTCTCCTCTGACCTCTAGCATCAACAAGGCATTTTCGCCCACAGGACTGCCGCATACTGGATGTTTTTCCCTTTTCACACCATTCTTTGTAAACCCTAGAAATGGTTGTGCGTGAAAATCCCAGTAACTGAGCAGATTGTGAAATACTCAGACCGGCCCGTCTGGCACCAACAACCATGCCACGCTCAAAATTGCTTAAATCACCTTTCTTTCCCATTCAGACATTCAGTTTGGAGTTCAGGAGATTGTCTTGACCAGGACCACACCCCTAAATGCATTGAAGCAACTGCCATGTGATTGGTTGGTTAGATAATTGCATTAATGAGAAATTGAACAGGTGTTCCTAATAATCCTTTAGGTGAGTGTATATATAATGGTTGTGTACTGTTCAGTACTTTACATCATATTTTAATCCTAACTTTATGATATGTTTTTGTTATATGGTCTTCCTCCAAGTTAATTGTGTAATTGCATATTAAAAGTATTTAAAAACTAGATGCAAGGCACAAGCCACACCTGCACACTGTTTAATTTTAACAAATTGTCACGCGTGGATTCAAGTGTGTCGAGTATTGTTCTTGCCCATGTAAAACTACTCTTTCAGATATTTTCCTGCAAAAATTGCATGAGTGCTGTCCGTATAGCTAATTTAGAGCATAGGAAGAACATAAAAAAGTTTACAAACGAGAGGAGGCAATTCGACCCATCGTGCTCGTTTGGTGTCCATTAATAACTAAGTGACCCAATGATCCTATCCAGTCTATTTTTAAATTTGCATATAACTCGCTCCTTTGCCCTTCATTTGCATGAAGTCGGGTGAACAGCTCTCGTCCCAAGTGCAATAAACTCAAACTAAACCCAGAGAGGGAGACAGAGGATAATTTTAATCTTTGATTCGAATATATTGTTAAAACACACATGTAAACTCTGCCATTAACTCTCCATTCTTAGGTTATGTAATAATCCAGTTAATAGGTTTCAATCTTAACAATCAACAAATAACTGGTGAGTGTTTTATATATGTCATACTGAAACAAAGGTAGAAACAGAGCAAGCTTAGCCAGTTGTTTTTAGGGAAAATATTAAAAACAAAATCTGAAAATAATCCAACCTCCCAAATCTCTGCGGCCTGACTGCTTTCTGCCACCAGACAAGAGAATTAGAGAATTAGTGAGAATTCGAATTAGTAAGACAGTTTTTCAAAATGTTGTAATCTGAATATGTGTACCTATATTCCATTATTTCCCAGCACTGTCTGTGGAATGGCAATTATGACAGGGGAAATCAGCTCTTTGTGTTTCAGTCATGGTTACCTAATTATCCTAAATGGAGGCAGCATGCAACAGTTGACCAGCTGTGAAAATCAACTAATGTGTGTAGCGTCTCAGCAGGATAGTGTGATTTTAAACAGAACCTAAGATATGTTCCCATTTTTAGTGATCATTTAGTGCTCACTTTAACAGTAGTAAAGCTGGCAAAGTTAATGGATGTTGTCAGGAAAGTGCATTGCCAAAAGAGCTCTGTGTGAAAATAGTTAACACCATAATACAGTTCTTTTGCTAGCCCCTTAACCTTTTGTCCTCATAAAATATTTAATTATAGTTTAAAGCCACGTTCACAGTACCGGATCAATATCATTTAACCTGTTAGAATACATAAAGACATCTAACAAAAATCTATACATTTTAACATCTTATCCAACTGCTAGATGACAGATGATATTTTCAGCATGCCACTTAATTCATTGTTATAGAAATATATAAAAAGGCAGTCAAGAAGAGACACTATCCACACTAATTTCTAAATGCAGTATATGCAAAATTGAGTGTACAATTCTAATTATTCATGAATTTATGGCTGGTTGAATTTAATGGGGTTTTTCCTACTTGATTCAGATTAAACTTGTTTTATACAATTACTTATAGTTATAGGTTTTGAATAAAATCATATTTGGTGACAGTGATAAATGATATGAAATCTGAAAAATATGACTTTGTGAGCAAATGTCCAATTTCAGGAGTCTGTGATCAACAAATATTGGAGATATACAGGTGATTCAGATTTTAGATGTCTGGAATATGTAGGTGCAGCAAGTTTTTGCATGATATTTCTAAAATTAAGAAAGTTATTAGCATTTGAAACCCCTCAGATATAAACCTGCGTATAAACCCTTAAATCTGACATCCACAATTTCACGAGTAATTACAATTTCTTACTGAAACAATTTATTCTGCACACAGCAATCTTTTGCATAGATTTCAACCTCGGAGAAACCTCATAAAACAATTTTCAGATTCCGGGTGATCTTGCACAGAATAACACAAATTAAATAATCCCATGTAGTATTAGCAGTGCCCCCCAGTGGCAAGAATCTGAACATCCCAGGAATGCATTTTAGTTTTGGAGATAGCAGCTTACATTTTCCATGTTGAAAACTGTTTGTGAATCAACTAGCCTAATTTATAGATTCAAAGAAAAAAAAACTCAGTATAAATAGCTTTGTTTTTGTTACGGCAACTTCTATTATGTCTTAGACTAACTCTGTTCCATAATAATGCAGATCATTTTCTCACCACTTGTGGTTTAGCTTGATTTAGTGCTAGTTTATTTTCAACGTAACCTTGAATGTAAACAATACCAACAACAAAACATTTACCATAATCTGAATGATACTTTTTCACTGGTATTAATGGCCCCTTTGTTAAGGTAAGTGAATTTAAAAAGTAGTTGCCAAAAATGAGAGTAATTTATGTATTTTCAAATCCATCATAGCTGCATTTTGAAATAAACAAAGGGTTAAAACGGGATATCAGGATATATCATTTCACAGGCATACTTTCTCTGGTATCAAGATTGTTTTTCTAGTAAATTACAATAGTAGGTAGTGCGCAATAGCAATGCAGGGGTGCAAATCTAGTCCTCAGGGACCAAGGGGACTTTTCAGTCTAAGAAGGTATTAGTCACTTAATTAGTAAAAAAATAATAATAATAATATATATATCATGCCCAGATCTTTAGCCATTGATGACTTAAAGATGCCCTAAAAACCTGCAGACGTCTGTAAGAAAAATAATGGATTTGGAACAGGATCCCTGGCTAGATTATAATATACAGTAATTATAGTATGTTTACTCAGTTTGTTGTATATATACATTTCTTACCCACAGGATTCTGCATACTCTTATTATGACTTCACCTCCACCATTATAATCTTTAACTTTGTCTCTAAATTACTTTAGGGACAAAGTCAATATTTATAATGGCAGAGGTAGTCTTTTAGCAGCATAAACATCAGAATAGCCTTGAAAGAACCCATTCACTCATAATGCAATGTTTGAAAAAAAAAAAGGACTTGGTCATCAGAACTGTTAGACTGGAAAAAAAACAACAACAACAAGACGAAAACAGTTGTGCAAACTCAACAGCCACATAAGAAAGTAAGAGAAGGACATTTCCAGAAGTGAAAGCAGGCAGCGTCTCTGCTCTGGGCATTCGAGCAAGTTTTATTTCAGCAACATGAAAAACAGGATTTTCTTTTTCTGACTTCCTGAGTATGAAATGAAATGCAGCTGTTTCAGCAGCAGCAGCAGCAGTTCACATCTCAGCTCACATCTGTTTTCTGAAGGAAAATCATGAAATTACTTGGTGTCATTATTATTTAGCTTCCATTGTATTTTGGATTGAATGTAAACTCTAGAAATGACCTAGTCAGGTTTATCGGCCATCATTCAGCTGATAATTTTATCCACACCAACTTAATGTATGCCTACCCCCTTTATACATTTTACAGTAGTTTTTGAGGCAATCTGGATAGCTTTATTGAGGTTTAGATAAGAGCCAGTTTTCCTATTTTCAGTAGATCTCTATCCATTTTCGATAGAATGATCAGATAAAGGATTGCAGGGATTAGGTTTGACCTCATCTGAAATATTGTGTTAACTTCTACTAACTACATTATAGGAAGGACATTGAAATCCTAGCTCAAAGGGATCAGAAACATTCTGGGCTGAGGAGCACAAAGTCTGAAGACAGATTGAAAAACCTAAACTCATTGAGAGTCTTCAAGGCATTGGTGTTGTATGGACTTAAAATATAAATGGAAAAACTCATAATAATGGCAGCAATCATCACTGTGCACTACAATGTAATTTACTGCTTGATTATCATTATTATAACTATTTGATTAGTACTGCCCAAGTAATTTAGTAAGGATAGATTAGTGTGGACTATGGAAGACATTTGTATCTGTTTAGTGCATGTACATTCCTGTTGCAAAAGCAGGAAAGGATGTTAAATGAAACCTACACCCCAGGTCTTTCATTTAAAAGCCCCACAGTTTAAATAAACATGGTTAACTCCACCTGTTATTTCAAACCCAGGCCAGGAATAAATGAAACCGAATCCCAAATGACTCAATGGCTGCTTTTTATTTGTAACTTTTACTGCTTCTACCAATGGAAATCAGGTCTGAGTTTGTGAAGTAAGTTGTGAAGGGAAAACAAGGTCAGGGTAGATTTTGAACTTAGTCAAGGAAGCACAGTTATTTACATCATTGTTTGTGTTTGGCATAATTTGGAATGCCAAGTCATTGTATCTTAACATAATACAGCAATGTGAGTTTTAAAAATCATAAATGACACTTAAAATTAATCCTGGAAGTATTTTTCCTCTCTTTTTAAAGCCTCTAGTTCTCTAGAGAAATAAGGAATGTTTAAAAAGCCTCTTCTCTACTGTTTCCAAAAGGCTGTTGCGGCAGTTATAAATACGCTGTGCATTCCTCGGGCTCACAGAGCTTTTTTCAGTTTGGAGGTGTCAGCACATTAATGGGGCCAACTCATGCTCATTAGCATGGCCCAAACAACAGGGGTTTGTAGTAAATGCTCCAGTGTGCCTATACATATGGTTTTACATATCCAAAATAGTAATCCATCGATGGTCTCTAACCCGTTGGATGGTTAATTTTATTGTCTTAATTTGCTCTGTTTATTATTCTGGTTTTGTGTACTTGATTTTTGTTTGCATTTATTTCAACTGCATTACAACTAGTACTAGTACCAGTGAACTTCCAGTATTTATTTTCATTTATATTTAGTTTTTTTGACTTTCAGAGTCCAGTTTTTGATTGTGCTTGAAACCAAATCACTGCTATACTTGATTCTGAGCAGGTAAAGATCAGGCATGTCTTCTGAGCCATGGTTGAGCAGGCTGGATGTATTTCTGCAGTGGAAATGGGAACAGAAATCATACACAGGAGTTGTCAGTCCTTGGAAAAGGAAAGGATGGCTACCCAACTGTACCAAACTTAATCCCTGTGGTGCTTGGCCAGTATAGCAATGGCATTGGAGACCTTTTTGTAGATATTTCAAAGGCTCAAGACAATGCACTGCTTTTAAAGTTTCTTTGATTATAAAAATATAATACATGCGTAACAGTGACTGTGCTCTGTGAATTATAATACACTCTACCTTTGATTCAATTTTCTATTGTTGTAAATAATTTAGATTTTATTGGAACTGGAATAACATGGATTTTAATGGTTTACAGTAATTACAGAACAGTAATAATGGAATAATTCCTGTGCACTGAATTGTATAAGAACTTGTTAATGGCTTCCTTTTATTTCACACTTTACCACACTGTAAATCAACTTTAATTTAACTTCTCTGGTTGGATAATTTAAGTTAGGCAAGTTGTATATCTGTTGCCAAGTGAAGCGTATTGGGCACAAACCCAGCACAAAGTGAGATTCAAAATGACTATAAAAATTGTATGCAGTTCATTGCCAAAATAAAAACCAGTGACCTGTTCATTTTATGGAGGAACATGGAATATATTAGGATTAAACAACCCTTGGTTGTTGAACAAGACAGTGGAAAGCACTTTAACATTTTGTATTTCTTATAAGTTCTGGGTGACTCCCTGTTGTCCTCTCTTCTATTGCTCTTTCTTTACATGACATTAACAGCACAAAATGCAGAGAAGAAAAATCTAACTATATTTTTTACCAAAAGCATTAATAGAAAAGTTCAGAAGTCACAGTTGTTTCTGGGAGTGCATTTTCCACATGAATGGTAAGAACAGAAGCTGTGCTATTTGAAAAGTACCTGGAGAAAGACACATGTTTTAAATGTTAATACATCACAGTTCAGTTCAGGAAGAAAAAGAAACAGGAAAAGATATAAGTAACTATAATTCAATATTTTTCATATTGCTTCATCTAAAAAGACTGAATGCAGATCAAGTATAATGCAGTATCCTAATTTACTGTGGCAGCTGTGTGGTTCAATGTATCTATTCTAAGATTACTGATGTGAAAATTCTTATTCAAGACTTGTCTAACGTCCTCTCAAAACAGGATGCACAGCTATCTGATGTCACTGTCATTGTTATTCGATTATCAATTCATTCTAGGCACTGATTTTGATTTGCTTTTAGTTTGTGCAACAATTGCATTGAATAAATGGTATTACTATATATTACTGTATAAGCACAGGATATTGTGGTGCTTTGTGGTGAATTGCTGAATAATAAGAATTGCTGAATGGCTGGTTATGATAAACTGTATGGTGAAGTAGGATCCTAAAATGAATGTAGCACAATGTGTGTGGTTAAATGGAAGAAGCCATTGTTCAATATTGGAAAACCGTAAGTGGGGCTGGGAATGTAAATAATGTCAACAAAACAGGAATTTCACATTCTCGAGGTTGTTTCCATCTTCCCTTTCATCCTAAGTTACCCCCCACTGTGCCTTTAACAGGAAAACAGTGAAATGAAGAAACAACACAATGCAGTGACACCGTGTAGGGTTTACCCGGCTGTATACAAATACCTCCAGAGGCCGGCTATCCCTTAATCACTGCAGGGAGCGGAACAAATGATGATTTCATAATTAAGGCCAGGATTTGAATCGAAAGTTTACATTTCAGAGTACATGTGAGGCACCACGTGAGATGGTGCAGGGCTTCAGAAGAGAAAACAGGAGTGCTGAGCTGTTTGTTATTTTTGTCCACAGACATCCACTAGGTCCCCACACACATGTGACCATGGGTGCCTTTGTTCCGGGTTGCCATGTTGTTTTTCCAGATGTGAGCCTCAGTTCTGAGATACAGGAACTGAGCCTCTTACTAAAATAAGCCGGACACTTTCATTTAAACCTGACCCACGGCATCTGATCCTTATTAAGAGAAGAGAAAGACTCAGAGAAGATATAAGATGATGGACTTGATTGAAATGGCATTAAGAAACTATAGTAATGCTACTTGAAATAAATAATTGAATAAGTCCTGAAAGACTGTGGTCTATGATCATTATATTAGACTACAACTAATGCAGACCGCTTACAGAAAAGTATTTTTAGACAACTGTCATGCAGGTATCAGATTAGCTTATTTCACTTTGGAGATGTTCCAGGTATTTTGGTGTTACTACTGTGTTACTTATAGCTATTCAGTTTGTTCAGTCTGAACTGGCTGTGTAAACAAGCATTGGGACCATTACAGACTGCGGTAAGAAAATCATTAACAAGTATCCTATGGCTAAATAAACATGACCGAATCACATACTTCACCTCCTTACTTCCTCCCCTGTGCAAGGTTAAAAACAGTACGAGTTAAAAACAGTATGGGGAGAGGTGCCGGTTGAATAAATTTGCATCAAAGTGAATCTGGGGGGTCTATTCTCACAGATAAAAGGAAATATGAGAAGATCAAATATTGCCAGGAATTTGGGAAATGTAGGAATTTTCCATCTGATTATTGTTTAATAGAATATCATTCAATGCAAACCAAGTGATTGTTTTTTAATACTTTAAAGGATAAAGTTATATTTCTTCCACTGGAGGAATATAACAATTTGAGGGAAAGTACTTTCTTTTTATATTCGTGTGGATGTAACTGACAGATGTAAGGACCAAATGTCTGGCACTTTATTATTCTTGCCTTTCATTAGTTCAACATCAATAACTTCAAGACTGAAAAAAGGAACCGTGTATTTCAGTTGTTCTGTCCAAGTATTGTGATTCTAACACTGTCAAACTACTTTTATCTTAACCTCAAGTTACAAGCTTAACTAACCACAATTACAAACAGTGCAGAGTTATCCAAGTTTTGCCTATGGAGCAAAATGTTTAAATCAATATTAATTTATGGCCTGAAAATTAATTTGTATAAACACACACACACACATATACTTACAGTGCATTGCAAAAGTATTCAAAGCCTTCCTATGGTGTCCCATTTTGTGAAATTACAAAATGAATAAGTTACAGTACATATCAGCATTATGTTGAGTGCATAAGTATTCAGAGCAGTCAACTCAATATTTGATGGAAACACGTTTGGCTTTTCAGTTTTATTCCTGATTGCTTTGAAAGCTCCTTGGTCTTCATGGTTGATTCTTTGCTTGAAATTCACTACCTGACCAAGGAACCTCACAGGTGTTTTTATTCTGAAATCATGAGGGACCACTGTTATTTCACAGACAGAGGCCATTCAATTGTGTGGCTCATTAGGGTCATTTTGTGCACCTGAATTAATTTAGGTTTGCCACACCAAGAGGTTTGAATACCTATGCAAATATGACTTTTCAGTTTTTATTTCATATTAATACTCTGTTTACATCTTTCTTTTTGTTTTTGCTTTGACTGTGTGGAGTAGTTTGTTTAAATAACGCACATTAATTCCTACTTGAAAATGTATTTTTTGCAAGACACTGTGTATATATGTGTAATATAATATTCAATTCAATTCAAATTGGCTTTATTGGCATGACAAAGAATTGTGTTGAATTACACCACATAAACAGTAAACGTGTATCAATAAACATATTTGAAAACGTGCACAAATAGGTTGAAATATAGGCTATATGGTCATTAGATAAGATCATACTATATCTGGGACTGTTTTAATCACTGAATAAATTACCTGAAACATTATACATTAGCACTAACCACATGTTGAAAAAATATGTTAGCAATATCACAAAACTAGTGTTTTACACAGTCAGAAAAGGTGTAGATATCAATACTTCAGTTTCATAACTCAGTGTCACCTGACAAAAGTGGATTTTATGGTTTTTCACCTGTAACTACCTTCTGTGAATGAAAAGCACAGTTTCCAGGACTTTTCGGTGTAAAGAACATGATAAATTATATTTCTCCCTATGCTTTACTATTTGTTTTCTCATGGAATACAAACTCTCACCATGGACACAGAACAACAAAGTCTTTATTTAGCTTGAATGAAAATACAGCATACATAGAAACGTAGCCACATTCAAACCAATTAAGCTGTTCCATTCTGTAGTTGTGGTCAGTTAGGAATTGGTCCAGTGAGGATTGCAGTCAAAGCCAAAGGTATTCACCCCCTTGCATAAACTATAAAAATGTATAGAGATGAAGGTAGAAAATGCATGCTAATATATTTAATCTGATCACCTGTGTACACACAGAGAAACATTCCAACATGCCAGTTAAAAGCACAACACTGGATTTGAACTAATATATTCTAAACAGGCTTCCCTTTGTAGGATGATGTTTGTGGTCCAATCAGTGCATGTGTTAGGGTTAAACAAAGGATTGCAGCTTTGTTTACTTGAACCATCACCATATGCATACAAAACAAGTCTACTATGAATTGTTATCTTTTAGAGAACATGACATGACAATATACAAAATAACCAAGCATAAGAAATTGACCTTCACTATATCCCTCTTTGGACATCACTTGGACACAGGGACGTCTCAGCTATTTGCTTTAGCTGCCAATTGATAAATAGAAGCCTGATGTATAGTCTGGAATCCTGTAGATGAGTCCACCATTTCATTCACACTGTGTTTTGATCTGTATTTCTGAAGTGAATTACTTTCCTATTTTCGAGTGTGTTTAAGCTATTCTCAGGTCTGTAACTCGAGTGTCAGTAACCAGTTAAAAGAGTGCATTGTCATCTCTCAGTTGCATTGTTCACAATAATCATAGCTAATTGAATTGGTTTAGCGTGTTTTGAAATGGAGGTTAAACCAAAGGCAAAATGGATACAAGACAAAGGGTATGAAAACAATCAATCACATTTGAGTTGTTAATAATCATATATATTTTAAGGCTACAAGACCTGTTTTAACAGCAACAGAAACAAGTTGACTTTGGATCTCTTGAATTAACTGATGGTTGTTTTTCTTGTGCTGCAGGAATCCAAGAGGGAACCCAGTGTACCAAATGTAAAAACGACTGGGCACTGAAAGCAGCCATTGTCCTACTGTATGTCTTGTGTGCCTTATTAACCATTGCTGTAGCCATTCTGGGATATAAAGGTAAGAAAACCCTTCTTTGTACTTTTTATACTGGAGCAGTTTCATAATACATGTCACGGTCAATTTAAGACAGTTTCAATTGATGTTACAATTCGTCCTGGGATTGATTACACTGGTGTAATGTGTAAATCATGAAATGTATCAATTACACTTCAAATACAGTCCATTTAGGGCATTGTCATGCTTAAGGTTGAACATTTTAAATTTTACTGTATGACCACTACCTATACCTATTTATATTGTTTTGTATGTCTTTATGTCACTGTTTTCTATAGCATAATTGCATTTGAACAGAATATCACTGTAATTGTCAGACTCACAGAAACTCATGTAACTGTAATTTCAATAATTAATGACCTCAGGTCTGGTCAGAATGGGCTTATAAAAATACCTTTTGATTTTCATATATGTTCGCTGCCTACAGATTCCACACTGTATCAAGTGAATTATCACAGTCACATCACATTATCTTAGCTATGTGATTAATAGGGTTACCATTGGTATATGCGGTGATACTAGGTTGTATTCATGTAACTCCAAATGTAACATGTAACACAGATTTCCATAGTGTGTTATAGAAAATAGTACCATTGGCAGTGGCATCATGCCATTGGGGCATGGGGGGGCATGTGCCACCCCAAAGTATTTCAAATTAATATTTTTATCCCAAATCTATGTATGAACATTTCAGTAAATAAAACGATCCCTCAGCGTTTTCAGATACATTATATAATTTAGCAACAGGCCCTTATAAGCGCAGACTTATTTTGTGTCTGCTGGTATTAAGTACAAGACGACATAGTACTGTTTACACTAAAAATGCAGATTGTTGCAATTTAAAAATACATATTATCCACTGTGTTTGTTAAACTTAGGGAGGCCATCTAAAAATATTTATCCACAATGGGAAATCGAAATGAACAAATTTATCATATCTACAAATTTAAACCCACTACTAAGTCGATCTTGAATAATAATTCAAAACATCATATCTATATATCATTAATCCCTCTTTTCGGCGGGACATGGCTATAGCCTAATGCAATTTACTTTTCCTTTGTCTTATTATAATTGCAGTGAAAAACACAAACCTAAAAAACATTAAGGAATTTTTGGTACATTAATAACTTCAGTACTTTTACAATACATGGCCTGTCAAGATAAGACCCTAATGAGTAACCATACTTTCTGACTTGCTAAAGCTCTATGATTTAGAATACTTCCATTTAAGCCTGTTCAGTGTCTTTTTAGTGGCTTAGGATATGTAACTGTTGAATTGCATGATGGACCATTTAGAAGGCCTTGACAAACTAAGATAAATATGTTTCCTTGCTTCCTTAAAATAGTAAGTCAACTGTTTGGTGCACAATGTTCCTGAAAACAGATATGGACAGACACAGAGACTTATTATTGGCATCAACACACTGTCTTGTTTTGGGTCTTGCTGAACCAGTTAGATCCAGGGTCATGTTCATTGGTGGAGTGCCAGTACCATGACCAGCAGCATAATAAAAAACTTAATATGCTGCCTGAAACCAGGTGAATATAAAGAGCTTGATACTCAAACTGTATTGCGCCTTTCACTTGGCTTTTTTCCAGAGTGCGTGAGGGCTCTGTTTACCTTAAATTGATGCTGTCGAGGCAATATAATGTGAAGCTTTTCCTTGAACGTGCTTAACCTGATTGAAGCAATGAGCACATGTTCCTTACAAACCACACATTCCCTTTTCAATATGTTCAAGAACTATTAGCTTGATAAGCATATGGCTACTATAGAGGTGAACACTAAAATGTATTACCCCTTCACAAATGTGAAATACATGCAAAGAAACATAAACTGAGCGTGTTTTGCATTTTTTATTTTCTCAGTTTAGGTTTAGAATTGGACTCCTGCACAGTGTTCCTGTACTCATGTCATGTTACAAGAATGCAAAGTTTACTGTAATCCATATTCTATAACTGAAATATACATTTTTTAAGATGTAAATATTTTCCACTTCAGCTCTTGAGACTAAAGTAAAAAATAATAAACTCAGACAGTTACAGATAGCTCCTAAGAAAGGACTTACGGCACAGTGGGTTTACATTCAACAATTTATTTAAAAATAGAAAGAAATCATAGTCTGGATTGCGCTTTCTAATTACTCAATTTGTCTTATTTCAGTGGGGTATATGAAGCTGTGTTTTAAACAAATGCCAGGATTTACAATTACAGTTGGACCAGGTTCCTAGCCAAATTCCACCAAATAATTCAAAGATGTGATGTACCATGAGCTCAGGTAGTGAATGAGGCAGAGCGAACACATGCTACAATCTTAACGCTAAGTGTTTTTTATGTTTTATTATAATAACTCAAGAGCTAAGACAGCTGGTGCTCAACGCCTGTATATTACAAAAACAGTTGAACTTGTAGCTTATTTTTGCAAAGAAATGGTTTACAAGAAAGTACATTCAACATACATCTTGTATACTCTTCCAAATGTAATCTTCAGTCTGGATCTCATCCAGAACACAGTGGAAGAAAACACACTCAACACTGCATTTGTATAACATATTATAATCTATGTGATCTGTCCAGGATTACAACAGGAGTGACCAAACAATAAAGATTGTACAGGAAAAGTTGTGCTTTGTAGCCATGTCTGACAGTAACAACGGGGGAAGTTGCAAGACATTAAATTACAAACACAAGTAGAGAGAAACATTGTTAATTACAGGCTATAGCTCCATGTATGTTCTTGTAATTTGGCCTAGCATTACTTTCAATTTAGATATGCCCCATGTTACTCAGTCGCTGTAGGTATATCAGATATATGAGCCAGCTGTCTGGAGAAGAAGACAAAACAAAATACAGATTCTCTTTAATATGGTTTTGTTTGTTTGTTTTATTTGTGGACAATTATGCCTATATGCTCATCTGCCTCTTGAGTGAAAGCACCGATTTCCACATTTTCAAATAACAGATGAAATTGCCCCCCCACGTCGCTCTGAGTGTGTTATTGCATGCTTTGATGCCAAATTCTCTTCATTGATGAGGGTGCTGCAGTGCGAATCCTCTTTTGACATATTCCAAACAACTCGCGGGACCCAGAAAATGCCCCCCCACCTCTTCTTGTTTTTCTGCCAGCCACAGACAGTTAAATACTGGAGCACACCACCGAGGAAGTGTGGGAGAGAACCAAGGTCTCAGCACTACGAGAACCAAACAGCCTGACGTTCATTCTTTGTTTTGTTTTTTTGTTCTACCCGTACGCCACACTGTTTACTCGGGATTTTCTATTACATTATGGACTATAAACACAAAGTGAGTGAAAATAAATAACAGCATGAAAGCTGTGTGCATGGAATCAAGATTAATGCCACTTCTGATCCCCAGCTGCAGCACAGCTGGTGGGGGGCCAGTCTATGGATCAGAGCCTCTCCAGCCGGGATGAAATAACTACAGAGCATAACAGCCTCTTATTCTGTTTCATATTTGGACATGTCTTTGCTCACAGTGGAACTTATGAGCAAAGTCTGGTACTTTAGGAGCTCTGTACCTTATTTACAGAGAATGGGGGGATAGGAGCCAGAGCATGAAATTAGGCAGTTGACAGTTACTGGCAATAAAGTGGAGCCATTTATTGCTAGTCACAGTGTAGGGAAGTGTTTTTTTGTTGATGTTGATGTTTATAAATACATTTATGTTACAGGTTTATGCCCTCGAATTGAACTATAGTTTCCAGGAACTAAAGATGGCCCAAATTGATTTTACTTTTGCTATTCTTCTACAATGAAACAGTTAAAAATGATTGCTTTAACTGATATGCAACTCTTAAGGGGGAAGATAGTTTGAAATACACATGTACACACGTAACCTTTTGTCATTATTATTATTATTATTTTTACGTCTTGGCAGACATCCTTATCCAGGGCAACTTACAACATAAGCGCAATACAAGGTGCAAGAATACTATTAAGTACAAGGCATCAAATATTACAAATTCAAATTTACAATAAACAGAGCAATTCAAAATATAATACATTTTACAACTTCCAATGTACACAGGTAAGTACAGTAAGTGAGGTCATACATCCTGGACGGTAAAAGCTAAGTGCTGTCAAGAGTTGCTGTAGAGTCACAGTCAAGGGCTACGGGAAAGGGAGCAAGGAGGAAAACAATCAATAATACAAGTATTAGTAGCGCAAGATGCATGATAAAATGTTGTGAAGTGCTATCTAACAGGGATTAAAAGGACTAATATTACAAGTACTGTCTGAAAAGATGTGTCTTGAGTAATCGCTGGAAGAAGGTCAAGGACTCTGCTGTTTTGACTTGTGGTGGGAAGGTCATTCCACCATTTAGGGGCCAGGGATGAGAAGAAGCGGCTCTGGAGGAAGGAGAGTGGAGAGGAGGTGTTAGTCTTCTGGCACTGGAGGAGCGCAGTGGTCTGGAGGGGATGTATGGAGAGACGAGTGACTGAAGGTAACTTGGTGCAGTGTGGTCGAGACAGCGGTAGGTGAGGGTCAAAGTCTTGAACTGAATGCGTGCTGCTATCGGGAGCCAGTGGAGGGAGTGGAGCAGTAGGGTAGCGTGTGCGAATCGGGGCAGAGAGAATACCAGACGAGCCACAGAGTTCTGGATGAGCTGGAGCGGCGGGTAGTAGATGCAGGCAGGCCGGCCAGGAGGGAGTTGCAGTAGTCCAGGTGGGAGAGGACCAGTCACTGGAGGAGTCGAGTAGTCGGTGAGGAAGGGACAGATTCGGCATATATGTAATGTAAATGGTTTCTGTACAACAACAGCCATAATAACCAAGGACTGTAGACATTCTTTACACTTAAATGCTGTTTTATTGTTCTGTTTCCTCACAGGGTTATGATTGCAATTAGATCAAGATGATTCCAATTAAGGTGGAAGTGAACACTCAAGATATATATATTCCTCTGACATCTGGATGTTGGGCAGTGATGTAGTTTTGTCTGAAGACAGGAGAATAGATATTTTTAGACAGAGAAATGTAATTCAAGTGCAGTGACTCAGCTCAGAGAGAAGGCTGTCAGTGTGCTTTTCTTTCATAGCTGACCAATGTGTAAGCCTGCAGATGTTTTTGGACTTGATCTTATTAGGGGTCACCGAGTCAAGTTGCAGCCCAGTTTCAACACAATGCAATTTACAAACAAAATCATATAAAACTATGTACCAATAATGCTAAACAGGGATGCACAAAAAGCTAACACTGTAGTACTGGCTGTCAGAGGCTGAACACCAGAGTGAATCTCTTAAGTGATTGCAAATACCAGTATGAGAATGCCGTTGAATACGATGTTCTTATTGGCTGGCTAGTCAGCCAATCAGACACCTGGGAGATGCATTAAACCAGGCCAATGACTGTCAAGGTATTTTTTATTTTGATTTAGCGTCTTGTAAATTGCAGGCTTGTGATACTGGCCGAGCCCAGGAGGTGCTGTCCAGGCCCTGGATTTATGTATTTATTATTTTAATTGGACTGCCAAAACACATTTCATGAGAAGAAAATACAATCTCAGGTAGAAAAGAACAGAGCCTTCTCAAAGCACTTGATTGTGATGAATGGAAAAGAAAATTCACAGACATTTGCTTTATAAAGTCCTACTAACACATGAGTATAAACCAATCATGTCGGTGAGTGTGCTGGTTCCCCTTTTAAGCTCTGACTACTTCGAAAATACATTGTAATAATAATTATGAGTATTTATGTCTACTCAACAAATTGACAAAGTTGAAGAACTTTGATTTAGACTGCTGTCCCTGCAGATAGAGTTTTAGAAAATAAAAAGATTAAAGAATTACTGTATTTTTGTTGCTGGCAAAGTATTTAATGAAATAGGTGAATAAACCAATACATTCTTTATTATGTAGATTATAGACAATCTTACATTTCCCTGTGATTATAATACAAAAAATACACTTTAGTAAAAAAATAAAAATTGAACTTTTATAACTGACAAAGTAATTTACGTTTCTACTATGTACAAAAAATGTCTATATATAGACTTGTATATTTGCTTGTACTACATAGTAAATTGTGCTTTTTTATTTTGGCAAATAGCTGTTGAAGTAAATATCTTTTCAATTAAAGTCACTATAGGGAAAAGATAATTGAAATGCTAAAATGGTTATTATTTGTAGTAGTAATAATAATAATAATAGTAAGCTATATTTCCTTTCAATAGGTTATGTAGCTCTTGATGATCAGAACTGATAAGCTAAGTTTATGTTCTGTTTATGGCTATTTAGTTTTCATTATACTAATGTCATAGTGCACAGCTTCTTCACACCTTTGTAAATGCAAAATTGTCTGGATAGTTCTCAATAAAGTGGCTCGTTCATGGTAATGCACGATATATAACTGTTATTGAGAGCAATTATGGAGATAGATGTACTGAGCAAGAATTAAATAAATATTGTCCTGCATTACTCTAAAATATTGAATATTTTCTTGTACATTGATTTAGTGACCTTTTATAATAAACTTTTTTATACTAATGTATGACTGGCTTCTCTCAGTTGATTTGTGTGGGAACCCTAAATTGAGGTTGAGGTCCTTGTCCTCATTTATCACAAGGTGGCATTGTGCACTATTGTAGTGTAAACACCTGCTAAACGTGTCCCAGTTTGTTCCCCCCATCTCCATACACTAGTTCCCATTTATCCACAATGTGAGCATCCACGTTGCCATCAGTTAAGCCTGGGTTTAAGGTGGGTCAATAAACCTCATTACAGTCCATGTTCATGTTCTGTTAACTGTAATTTCAGTTTCCACCTGGGTTTTTAAAACAGTTTTGCACTCATTATAAAATTCACTCTTCAAATGACCTGACTACTTTTAATACTTCAAATCTGGATGAGTTTCTTTAGCATTAAAATATATAGCTCTATCGTAATCAATTTCAATATTTTTTAATTGTGCTTTGGGAAATGTGTACTTAAATTAACCATTAGAACCATCTGGAACACAACAGTTCGTCTATAAATACTGTCCATCTGGAGATTGAACTGGGATTGACCAAAGTATCTGCTGACAAAGAAATAATAAAACGGACAAGGAACAGTACTTTATACATTTTTATTTTATCAAAAGTTTTTTGGGATACACTTCCAACATACAGGTAAAGAATTACAGTTAGTTACAAATGTCCCCAGATAAATATATCACTTCTTGATGAAAACATTTTAAATTAAACCTTGTAATGCATCTGTTCAAGATTATTATGATTCATTTTCTTAGCAGATGCCCTGATCCACGACTTACACTACAGTATATCCCATTGTTTTATATGTGCAATTATCCATTAATACAACTGTTTTTTTTTTTTTATTGGAGCAATCTAGGTACAGTGCCTTGCTCAAGGGGACAACAGCAGTTCCCCCCAGCTGGAACTGAACCCACAACTCTCCACACTGGAGTCCAGAGCCCTAAGCACTAATACACACTACTGACCGTGTGAATGTGTAATGCAATATGAAGCATATTCTTCTATGAAAGATACACACCAGCAGTACCTGGTATGGACAGGTATTTGCAAATGTAACTTCAATGTGTATCACGATAGTTAAAATAACAATATTGTAATTCCTTTGGAAGTGTACTGAATTTTGAAGTGACACACTGTTCCCTACTAATAAAAGATAACCAGAATGTAGTTACCTTGTCTGTCATGGTAATTACAATAAAACTCTTTTGGAAGAGAACAGCTCTCTCCCGCAATGAGTTTATAGATAATTACAATAATGTTGCACTATATGAGAAAAGCAATAACAGTTGGGGGGCGTGTAGACCAATACAGTAGAAAATGTAATCATGTTCCACTAGAAACCCAGAGATTTCGGACAGCCACACCTGCAACATGTGCGACTCCTTCATAAAACACCTCTCTTTCCTGGCTGCAGCAACGCCTTGTTCAGAATGCTGCTGACGTTTTTCAAATGTTACCACCCCTTTCTCAGCTCGGGTTGCCGCAACGTTCTCTTCATGATTTGCTTTAACGTCTCGGCTTCCGTACTAACCACTACTCCACGCTGCTGCCAATTATAATAAACTAATGTAATCAAATGCCATTCCCCAGGAAGTGTACAGTATTTTTAAGTGACACACTATTCCCTGGTAATAATAGCACATTGGGAATTGAATTACATTGGGCATCATAGTAATAATTAAAGCAACCAAGTCTTACTAGTGAAGCTTCAACAGGCTATTATTTATGCATTGCTGATTCCTGGTGGAAAAGTTTTACCTGTATAACGTTTTCACTTTCTATCACAATACCTTTTGTTCCTACCGCCAAGTACTCTGAGATGGAATAAATAAATAAATATCCGCTAATATTAGGCTACATAAACCTACCAGTACAAAACAGCTAGTTCTAGTGGGATGTATTGCCAGACAATAACTTGAATGGATTAAAAATAAACAAAAATCTGCCCTGGTTACACCTCACGCTATATCTTAAAAATGGCGTTTGTGTGAGCTAATGGGTGTGGACCTGACCGGGCATATGACTGATGACCAATCTCACTCTGTCTCAGTCCATAGTGTACACGTCTCAGTCCATAGGGTATACGTTTCAGTACATACTGTATCTCAGTACAAGGTGTATGCGTCTCAGTACATAGTGCATACGTTTCAGTACATACTGTATCTCAGTACAAGGTGTATGCGTCTCAGTACATAGTGTATCTCAATATATACTGTATGCGTCTCAGTATATATTGTACTGTACCACTGGGGTGAATTATGTCCCTAGTTGCACCTCATAACATAGTGTAAATCGTTTATAAGGGCATCTGCTATGAAAATGTATCATAATAATAATCTCAGTACATGGTGTATATGTCTCAGTACATGGTGCATCTCAGTACATGGTGTATGCGTCTCAGTACATATACAGTACCGTACTGTACCATGGGGGTGAATTATGTCCATAACGGCACCTCATAACATAGTGTAAGTTGTGTATAAGTTGGTATATAGTGTACACGTCTCAGTCCATAGTGTACATGTCTCAGTAAATAGTGTATACGTCTCAGTCCATAGTGTATACGTCTCAGTACATTGTGTTTACGTCTCAGTACATAGTGTATCTCAGTACATAGTGCATACATCTCAGTACATAGTGTTTACGTCTCAGTACATAGTGCATACGTTTCAGTACATAGTGTATCTCAGTACAAGGTGTATGTGTCTCAGTACATAGTGTATACGTCTCAGTACATAGTGTATCTCAGTACAAGGTGTATGTGTCTCAGTACATAGTGTATTTCAATATATACTGTATGCGTCTCAGTATATACTGTACTGTACCACTGGGGTGAATTATGTCCCTAACGACGCCTCATAACATAGTGTAAGTTGTGTATAAGTTGGTATATAGTGTACACGTCTCAGTACATAGTGCATACATCTCAGTACATAGTGTATCTCAGTACATAGTGTTTACGTCTCAGTATATAGTGGATACATTTCAGTACATAGTGTATCTCAGTACAAGGTGTATGCGTCTCAGTCCATAGTGTTTACGTCTCAGTCCATAGTGTATACGTCTCAGTACATAGTGTATCTCAGTACAAGGTGTATGTGTCTCAGTACATAGTGTATTTCAATATATACTGTATGCGTCTCAGTATATACTGTACTGTACCACTGGGGTGAATTATGTCCCTAACGACGCCTCATAACATAGTGTAAGTTGTGTATAAGTTGGTATATAGTGTACACGTCTCAGTACATAGTGCATACATCTCAGTACATAGTGTATCTCAGTACATAGTGTTTACGTCTCAGTATATAGTGGATACATTTCAGTACATAGTGTATCTCAGTACAAGGTGTATGCGTCTCAGTCCATAGTGTTTACGTCTCAGTACATAGTGTATCTCAGTACAAAGTGTATGCGTCTCAGTACATAGTGTATCTTAGTATATACTGTATACGTCTCAGTACATAGTGTTTACATCTCAGTCCATAGTGTTTACATCTCAGTACATAGTGCATACATTTCAGTACATAGTGTATCTCAGTACAAGGTGTATGCGTCTCAGTCCATATTGTTTACGTCTCAGTCCATAGTGTATACGTCTCAGTCCATAGTGTATCTCAGTACAAAGTGTATGCGTCTCAGTACATAGTGTATCTAAGTACATAGTGTATACGTCTCAGTACATAGTGCATACGTTTCAGTACATAGTGTATCTCAGTACATAGTGTATACGTCTCAGTACATAGTGCATACGTCTCAGTCCATAGTGTATACGTCTCAGTACATAGTGTATCTCAGTACAAGGTGTATGTGTCTCAGTACATAGTGTATTTCAATATATACTGTATGCGTCTCAGTATATACTGTACTGTACCACTGGGGTGAATTATGTCCCTAACGACGCCTCATAACATAGTGTAAGTTGTGTATAAGTTGGTATATAGTGTACACGTCTCAGTACATAGTGCATACATCTCAGTACATAGTGTATCTCAGTACATAGTGTTTACGTCTCAGTATATAGTGGATACATTTCAGTACATAGTGTATCTCAGTACAAGGTGTATGCGTCTCAGTCCATAGTGTTTACGTCTCAGTACATAGTGTATCTCAGTACAAAGTGTATGCGTCTCAGTACATAGTGTATCTTAGTATATACTGTATACGTCTCAGTACATAGTGTTTACATCTCAGTCCATAGTGTTTACATCTCAGTACATAGTGCATACATTTCAGTACATAGTGTATCTCAGTACAAGGTGTATGCGTCTCAGTACATAGTGTATCTCAGTACAAGGTGTATGCGTCTCAGTCCATATTGTTTACGTCTCAGTCCATAGTGTATACGTCTCAGTACATAGTGTATCTCAGTACATAGTGTATACGTCTCAGTACATAGTGTTTACGTCTCAGTACATAGTGCATACGTTTCAGTACATAGTGTATCTCAGTACATAGTGTATACGTCTCAGTACATAGTGCATACGTTTCAGTACATACTGTATCTCAGTACAAGGTGTATGCGTCTCAGTACATAGTGTATCTCAATATATACTGTATGCGTCTCAGTATGTACTGTACTGTACCACTGGGGTGAATTATGTCCCTAACGACGCCTCATAACATAGTGTAAGTTGTGTATAAGTTGGTATATAGTGTACACGTCTCAGTACATAGTGCATACATCTCAGTACATAGTGTATCTCAGTACATAGTGTTTACGTCTCAGTATATAGTGGATACATTTCAGTACATAGTGTATCTCAGTACAAGGTGTATGCGTCTCAGTCCATAGTGTTTACGTCTCAGTACATAGTGTATCTCAGTACAAAGTGTATGCGTCTCAGTACATAGTGTATCTTAGTATATACTGTATACGTCTCAGTACATAGTGTTTACATCTCAGTCCATAGTGTTTACATCTCAGTACATAGTGCATACATTTCAGTACATAGTGTATCTCAGTACAAGGTGTATGCGTCTCAGTACAAGGTGTATGCGTCTCAGTCCATATTGTTTACGTCTCAGTCCATAGTGTATATGTCTCAGTACATAGTGTATCTCAGTACAAAGTGTATGCGTCTCAGTACATAGTGTATCTAAGTACATAGTGTATACGTCTCAGTACATAGTGCATACGTTTCAGTACATAGTGTATCTCAGTACATAGTGTATACGTCTCAGTACATAGTGCATACGTTTCAGTACATACTGTATCTCAGTACAAGGTGTATGCGTCTCAGTACATAGTGTATCTCAATATATACTGTATGCGTCTCAGTATATACTGTACTGTACCACTGGGGTGAATTATGTCCCTAACGACGCCTCATAACATAGTGTAAGTTGTGTATAAGTTGGTATATAGTGTACACGTCTCAGTACATAGTGCATACATCTCAGTACATAGTGTATCTCAGTACAAGGTGTATGCGTCTCAGTACATAGTGTTTACATCTCAGTCTCAGTCCTCAGTCAAACGAGATAGTACTCATGTAATTAAATGTATTCACCAAATTAAATACACTGTAATTATAGTGTACCTACACCATTAGAAAAAATAAATCATAATGTAATTAAATGTAATATCATGTTGTTATAGCTAGTAATAGTACAGTGTCATTACTGTACTGGTTATATGATCTCAGTACATAGTGTATACGTCTCAGTACATAGTGTTTACGTCTCAGTACATAGTGCATACGTTTCAGTACATAGTGTATCTCAGTACATAGTGTATACGTCTCAGTACATAGTGCATACGTCTCAGTCCATAGTGTATACGTCTCAGTACATAGTGTATCTCAGTACAAGGTGTATGTGTCTCAGTACATAGTGTATTTCAATATATACTGTATGCGTCTCAGTATATACTGTACTGTACCACTGGGGTGAATTATGTCCCTAACGACGCCTCATAACATAGTGTAAGTTGTGTATAAGTTGGTATATAGTGTACACGTCTCAGTACATAGTGCATACATCTCAGTACATAGTGTATCTCAGTACATAGTGTTTACGTCTCAGTATATAGTGGATACATTTCAGTACATAGTGTATCTCAGTACAAGGTGTATGCGTCTCAGTCCATAGTGTTTACGTCTCAGTCCATAGTGTATACGTCTCAGTACATAGTGTATCTCAGTACAAAGTGTATGCGTCTCAGTACATAGTGTATCTTAGTATATACTGTATACGTCTCAGTACATAGTGTTTACATCTCAGTCCATAGTGTTTACATCTCAGTACATAGTGCATACATTTCAGTACATAGTGTATCTCAGTACAAGGTGTATGCGTCTCAGTACATAGTGTATCTCAGTACAAGGTGTATGCGTCTCAGTCCATATTGTTTACGTCTCAGTCCATAGTGTATACGTCTCAGTACATAGTGTATCTCAGTACATAGTGTATACGTCTCAGTACATAGTGTTTACGTCTCAGTACATAGTGCATACGTTTCAGTACATAGTGTATCTCAGTACATAGTGTATACGTCTCAGTACATAGTGCATACGTTTCAGTACATACTGTATCTCAGTACAAGGTGTATGCGTCTCAGTACATAGTGTATCTCAATATATACTGTATGCGTCTCAGTATGTACTGTACTGTACCACTGGGGTGAATTATGTCCCTAACGACGCCTCATAACATAGTGTAAGTTGTGTATAAGTTGGTATATAGTGTACACGTCTCAGTACATAGTGCATACATCTCAGTACATAGTGTATCTCAGTACATAGTGTTTACGTCTCAGTATATAGTGGATACATTTCAGTACATAGTGTATCTCAGTACAAGGTGTATGCGTCTCAGTCCATAGTGTTTACGTCTCAGTACATAGTGTATCTCAGTACAAAGTGTATGCGTCTCAGTACATAGTGTATCTTAGTATATACTGTATACGTCTCAGTACATAGTGTTTACATCTCAGTCCATAGTGTTTACATCTCAGTACATAGTGCATACATTTCAGTACATAGTGTATCTCAGTACAAGGTGTATGCGTCTCAGTACAAGGTGTATGCGTCTCAGTCCATATTGTTTACGTCTCAGTCCATAGTGTATATGTCTCAGTACATAGTGTATCTCAGTACAAAGTGTATGCGTCTCAGTACATAGTGTATCTAAGTACATAGTGTATACGTCTCAGTACATAGTGCATACGTTTCAGTACATAGTGTATCTCAGTACATAGTGTATACGTCTCAGTACATAGTGCATACGTTTCAGTACATACTGTATCTCAGTACAAGGTGTATGCGTCTCAGTACATAGTGTATCTCAATATATACTGTATGCGTCTCAGTATATACTGTACTGTACCACTGGGGTGAATTATGTCCCTAACGACGCCTCATAACATAGTGTAAGTTGTGTATAAGTTGGTATATAGTGTACACGTCTCAGTACATAGTGCATACATCTCAGTACATAGTGTATCTCAGTACAAGGTGTATGCGTCTCAGTACATAGTGTTTACATCTCAGTCTCAGTCCTCAGTCAAACGAGATAGTACTCATGTAATTAAATGTATTCACCAAATTAAATACACTGTAATTATAGTGTACCTACACCATTAGAAAAAATAAATCATAATGTAATTAAATGTAATATCATGTTGTTATAGCTAGTAATAGTACAGTGTCATTACTGTACTGGTTATATGATTTAAACATTACTTACATGCCTTTACCATTTAATGTACCTGTGTATCCGTTTTTTGTGTACAGGTTAGGTCATTCAACGTTTGGCCTCATAGCCTCCGGTTGGATCTCTTCAAAGATCCAATATCAACGGTCTCTTGAACTACATCCTGTATATAAATAAATTGGAATTGCATTAGTAAATAACAATAAAGACGATTCAACAGTAGAGAGGCTAATTATCTAAACAAATCAATTGAGTGTGGGCTCTTAAAAAACATATATATATTTATACTTTATTAATAGCAGAAACAATAATGTCCCGATATCCGGACTCAATTACAGTGTTTACATTAGGACCTGCAGTGGCTTGTGTAATCTAAAGTGTCTTTAAATCCAAACACAGAAATATCATGACACATTTGAATAAATCCTATGAACTTGAAACAGTAGAGATTTATATTCTTGTTCTACTTGCGGCGTCACTCACATTATGTCTAGTAGAAGGGGTTGGTGTTTTCGTAGATCGGTTCAGCGCTGTACGTCCCTCTGTGGAATTGCCGATTCTTGGGATGATTATGCCGTTTCTGGCAACAGCACAATAGTTTGAATAGGTACCTGCCCAATCTCCTGAAAAACGACTTTAACTTCACGACGCTGTCCGCTACTGAAGCCAGTTCGATACAAGCATCTCTTTCATAATCTATAGGCCGGATGCGAGTTGAACGTTACACCTATGACGTCACAAACACCGTATTGTCATAACAGAGGTTATGACACTGGCCGTGGTTTAACTGAAACAATATGGAGACTCTTACATTAATGATAGTTCCATACAATATAGAGATGTATACAAAGATGTCTAACTGGCGCTGGACACAAAAATAAGTAGACAAAAGTAGAACATACCTTCTCTCTCTCTCTCTCTCTCTCTCTCTCTCTCTCTCTCTCTCTCTCTCTCTATATATATATATATATATATATATATATATATATATATATATATATATATATATATATATACACGAGTAATGTGGATAATTAAAGGCGAGGAGTCCATGATTGACCACTCAGAGGAGTTGATTTTCAGACCCTGGTAGACTAAAATTAGAGACCGATCGGTTTTTCATAACATAATAAAATAAATAGTGTGGGTTGTTTATTATAAAGATGTTTAACTAACTTACTTTTATACATTTAAATATTATTTCAAAAAAGAAAAAAAAATCTTCCCGGAAGCCATCTTGGATCCGGTCTCCGCCACGTAACAACATCCGGTAATAAATAAATTAAAACATAATTGATAATACATTAATATGAGATCACACTATAGCAGACAACGTACTTTTATTTTTGTGTTTTCATACAATAACTATAATCGTGCGATGTATATTTTAGATCGAAGACCGCAACACATCAAAGTGCAGGTCATGGGTGAAGCGGCGGCCCTGGAGGAGGCGTTCCTGTATGTACGTCATCACGTTCGTGTGGCGCAGATGTCAGCAGATCTGCGCAGATATGTGCTGCTCCAACAATGGAAACAAATAAAGAAATGGGATGGTGTTTCCGAAAACAAGTCTAAGCTAGTCTGGGATCTTCACAGGGATGTATTGGGAACACAATTACGATTTGGAATATAAAGCATGTGGATGGACTTAGATATTATGGATAACTTTACAGTTTTGCATTTAGTAAATACACCTGGAGACAATACATACACGCATGTACATTATTATTTAAGACGTATGTATATTTTTAATGTAATATTAAAAATAAAATAAAAAAATCAAACACTTTCACTTGTTCTACTTGAATAAATGAAAAGGATACCACTTGTTTTCTGACTTTTAGTCCACCATTGTGTTACATAACAAAATTATTATGCTGTGCTAATCTAATGGGGACTAATAGGTTTTGCTACAGTTAGCTAATTTTCACAGGCAGGTAGGAAACCAAATTTTTTGTGACCAGAGTGAATGACATCTATCTACCTTGACTGTGATAGAGAAATTAAGGTGTTACAACTTACCCCTTCTTACAACTTTCCCCGGTCTCCCCTAAATAAAAAGTGTGCTAATATAAAATAATGGATAGACATAAAGTGTGCCCTGTATGCTACCCTGAAATGGCTTTGTGAGTAACATATGTTTGATCACCACAAAGGAACCAGTATAATGATTTTCCACAAAATTATTAAATAACAGTACGATATATAGTACTATATATGTAAGTAGAAACTTCCTCAAAATAAAAACATGCTTTTTATACATCAGTATAGCATAATAATACCGGGAGAATTTTTGTATTCTTTTATTGTTTATTTTCAAAATGTAAAATCGTGAACATTCAGCAATGCAAATAATAATAAGCCTGAATTTAACTGAAATGCTTTGGGGTCATTCTCCCAAATCATGTACCACTAGTGTTACCTGAGAGTCAAAAATTGAACATGTCATTATCTATTATATTCTTGTGTTTTTTAATTATTAAATGCCTTATCTAAAGACATCTGTATGAAAAAAGATAACCAGCCAGCTACATTTTGTGCTAGCGGCATGTTTTTATCACCTGCCCCATGGGTTTTGATTGGAAAAAAGATGCTGGCCAGGACCTAGATTTATGTATTTTTTGGTTTAATTGCACTGCCAAAACACATTTCCTTAAATCCTAGACATTTTGTATTAATTCATATGACGATATACAGGAGAGTTTCACTCGTGAGTGCACAACAGCCATCTTACGGGCCGTCATCATGCACCTGTTATGCTCGTGCTCTCTCAGCGTTACATGAGATTTAAACATGCACCACCACAAATCTGTCTCGCAAAGGAGAAAAAACAAAAAGGTGACAAGCAAGTATCCTATTTCAAAGTATTTCATAAACCAAAAGGAAGGCAACATGCTTTCAGAGGAAGGAGAACGTGACGGCAAGTGTGGGAATAGTACCACCTGCCACACAGACATAAACACATTGGCATCTGACTGCTCAATCTACGGCAAACACAAAGGAAGGCAACTATTACTTTCTGTGGCATTGTAACCTGCGGAAAGGGGGGGACCTAGCTCCAGCCCTGGATATGGATATTGGTTGAGATTTTCAGTTTCAGTTTCTGTAGTTTCCATTTTAATGTAGAAAACCATTAAGGCTGTTTTCTTTGCCTTTGCCTCTTTGTTTTATTTATTTATATTATTGACTTATTTTGTTACATATAACCTTCCTTGTAGTGCAGTCTTCCCCCCCAGGAAAAACAAACTAAATGGGAATAATACGGTGGTTAGTACAGACATACGGACGGTGATGCCAATTGCAAAAACAACTAACAAACAAATCTAAGCAGCAGTCCCCTTTTTTGCATAAAACATGTTCTCAATTGCAATGAACACAAACTGCTATTGTCCTCTAGAGGACACTAAAACAGGAGACTTCAGTTAGTTTAACAATGTATGTAGACTGAAGTATCCTACTAACTGGCACAAATCTTCAAAATTCTTTGAATGTGTTGACATCTTTTATGCAACTGAACTCCTGTAACCCCAAATTATATTTGGATATAGACAATTTGCAGTAATGATTGTGTGTTACAAATAAAGCTCTCAGTAACAATTTAAGAAAGTATTTTGATACTTGGGTGACCCTTCCTTTGTTTTGGAATTCAGCTATATACATCTGAGAATAATAAACAATTAGATGCCTTGAATTGTTTTCATATGTTTTACATGTCACAGAGACCTCTGCATCTGATATCAAATTAAAACAAAGGCAGCAAGAAAAAGAATGAAAGGTCTGTAAAAAGATGTTTAGCTAAAGAGATTCACTTAGATGTGTTTTTCTTTATGCAGCCTCCAGTTATATTTTACAATACCACTGCAATTCCTCAGCCTGGAGACAATAGATAATGTTTACTGGTTTTATGGGTACTTCAAAAAGTTCGGTTTCTTTGTGTGTTTTCAGAACCTGTGACACTTAAGTATTTTTCCATTTGCTGGAACTGAGTTCTGAAGGATTTATAAATGTGGTTGTAATTAGCCCTGTCATGTGAAGAAACAGCTTAGCTCTCAAGCCGACAGCACACTGTCATGAGGCAGGGGTGTGATGCTTGAGAGCCAATTCTGCTAAGCAAAAAAGGTGGTGGCAAGATTTCAAAACTGCTGCATTTTTGGTGAGACAAAAGGATGCGGCAACAAGAATGTGTAGACTCCATGGGACATTATCAAAACAAAAATAACCCCCGGCTTTAAGCTCTTTCAAACCTGGTGAAATTATATTGTAAACTGATACACACACAACCACACGATGTCTCTGTCTTTTAGTCGAATATGAAGTGCTGTTGCTTACCTGCTGTTTAGGAATCAAATAACTGTCTCCAGAAAAAAAGATTTGCTGCATTTCTGATTGATGCTCGATTGGATTGAGTTCTGGGGAATTTGGAGGCCAAGACATTGAACTCGTGATTCCTCAGACCATGCCACCTTCTTCCATTGCTCCGTGGTCCAGTTCTGATGCTCACGTGCCCATTGTAGGTGCTTTCGGCAGTGGACAGGGGTCAGCATGGGCACCCTGACTGGTCTGCGGCTACGCAGCCCCATACGCATCAATGTGCCTTGGCTGGTCATGACCCTGTCACCGCTTCACCGCTTTTCCTTCCTTGAATGACTTTTGATAGGTACTAACCACTGCAGACCAGGAACACCCCACAAGAGCTGCAGTTTTGGAGATGCTCTGACCCAGTCGTCTAGCCATCACAATTTGGCTCAGATCCTTACGCTTGCCCATTTTTCCTGCTTCTAACACATCAACTTTGAGGACAAAATGTTCACTTGCTGCCTAATATATCCCACCCACTGACAGGTGCCATGATAACGAGATTATCAGTGTTATTCACTTCACCTGTCAGTGGTCATAATGTTATGGCTGATTAGTATATTTTGATTTATATACACTACCGGTCAAAAGTTTAAGAACACACCTATTTTTCCAGTTTTTATTGAAATGTAAGCAGTTCAATTTTAGTGAATAATCTGAAATGGTACAAAGGTAAGTTGTAAACTGCCAGAGGTTAAAAAAAAGTTTAGATTACCACAAACTGAAAAAGAATGTGCATTTCAGAGTTATATACTGTGTTACTACACCCTCTTAAGCATTATTTGGCAGTGTTACACGCAGCTCCTGTGCATAGAAGTTATACTGTGTTCCTACAATGCACACATCGTTTGAAAGCTTATTCTCTTGGCTACCAGCACGTTTCAATCTCAAACACATCTGATTTACAGTTTACATGTCGCCCGCCCTCATTCAGAGCCCAGGGGGTAAAACATCCGAACTGTAGTTCCAACCAGAAATAAACACACTTTCTCTAACCAATAACAGGGAGATGACGGTTTCATTGCTGTCTAGGGTCACACAAAGTTAAACCCCCTGTTCCCAAAGACTCCTCTGACATAGGGGTGTGACTTGTGTACTAAGTCTAGGAGAGTGACATCACCTTAACAGCCTCAGCTACACAATGAACTGAAAAGCACAACCTTGATTTAAAGAAGCAAGCCCTGGGCTATAGTTCATATCATGCATTCCAGTCTGAGGTTATTATCACATAAGCCATTCAGGAACTCCAGATATTTTTAGTTTTAATCTTTCTAAAGCTGGCAGACGGACACAAAGCTCTAGCACCAAAACCTAAATAAGACCGCTAATATTGTGACAAAAAGCAAAAAAAAAAAGCAGCAAAGCCTTTATATCTGCCCATATAAGGAAAAATGGCCCAAACTGATTGAGTTACGCTACACTTAAGGCATCAGGTATTGTTATACATGTTTTCTTTTATGAAATTTGCAGCTTTAAAAAAGGCATGTAACCAGAACAAATGCAGGTAAACTGAAAATAGAAGAATAGAATGTGCTAGGATGGCCCGATAGGAGAGCAGAAGAATGGTGATATCATCTAAACAGTATACTTAAACTATTCTTGCAGATTAAGTCACTGTTTGGATATCACTGTTTTAATGAAAGTACATCATTTGTCTACACACCCCTTGTCAGGAGGAAGAACACATCATGCGTTCAGCAGTGCTTATGAAATAACTTGGCACTGCTCAACCGCACAGTTTCTGCCTGAGTCTGGTCTTTTCTCCAGAACATTCCTTCACCATGTGTTAGAGGTCTGTTGGGGGGCTGTATGCCTTGTGTGTAGTGTAACACCAGATTTTATATTTAGAGATTGACTTGTATGCTTATGTCGTACAACACAACAAACTCACAAGCAAAACCAAACCAACCAAATAGCATCAATCTGGATGAACATATACAGATAATAACTCCTTTATTGTGACCTATGGTATTACATTGTATTCAGATTAATTAATTGGTTTATTTATTTCCTAGCTACCTATATACCTATAAGAGTGTGTGAAGTTCACATTTCTCAAAAATGGGACGGCTTTAAATCAATCACTTCTAAAACATTTAAGTGATAGAAGTTGAATTAATTTAGCATATGTGTTACTTAAAAACACAAATAGAAAAAAAGTGTGATTATTTGCTTTAGTGTGCAAATAAACACACTTTAGTGTATTATTGTGCTTCATATACCAACACTTAAACATACAGTATGTCAAATAATGTTCCTAATCTGTGAGGTTATAAATGATTTAGTACAGAAATGGTCGATCCCCTGAAAGAAGAGTGCCATTTAATTTAAGTATGGAGATCGTATACTAAACATTTATACTTCACTTCTTGTTTCAGTGGTTAGTTCCCAAAATTATACTGCCAAAAATCCTTTGTATACATGACAACCCTGATGTCAAGTAAGAATATACAATGTGTGAAAAAGATTTCTCCTAATTACCTGAAGTAAATACTTTTGAATTGAGCTAATAGGACAAAAGTGTGCTCATGTTTTAAACATAGATCTCAAATCCATGAAAACAAAAGATGAACATTAGGAAATCAAAAGTATTATACAATGAAGTTTCAGCAGTATTTCAGCAGAATGGTCAAATAGAACTTCAGTCTACCAGCATCTCAGAGATCAGCAAAATATGTTTCTCTGAGTAATATGAGACCTGTTCTTACAGAAAATTGTTTATTTCACTGTTGTTACACAGTATGCACACTATGTGATGTTAATTTCTTACATGCATATGCAAACTTTATGGTTATTTATGTTTTAATGTTAACTTTAGCAACGAATCAGTAGGATTGTTGTTTAGTTATTTCACGTTACAGTTTTTCTCAATTGTTAAAAGACCATTTGTTAAACTATTTGTCTTCCCTGCGGTAAATTGAATAAATGAATATGTTAAAAGATACATTGCATTAATTGGTGGGAATCTGGTAGAACAAACTTCAGATCACTTTTCAACCTCAAATATACCATCCATTTTTTAAAGCTGGAAACATGATGTGTTATTTTTGTTATTCTCTGTAATAAATTTGCAGCACTTTTCAGTTAGATGGAGTAAGATAGACATTACTGCTGCCTAGTAGATTAAATTGGAAGAAGCTTATTTCTACATGCCTAACCTCCAAAAGTGAACTGGGAAGCTGGGATTTAACACTGGTGGTCAAAATATACAAATAATAGGGAAGAATCTGATATGTTTACTGCTGCAACATTTTCATTTGCAGAATGTCAAATGTACTAAATTGAAATGCTCAAGATACACACAGAAGTTCTGAAGGACTTTAGGGCAAATATCCTTATTGATTCTTGCAGGTATACATTATTTAGTCTTGCAGAATCTTCCTTAATGTATTCTACAGGACATCTGTAGGATTTAGGGAGGTCTGATGAGAATATAGGCAGCAGACTCCTGCATGTGCTTCTGAATGCAGTTATTGTCCAGATGTATGAGGATATTAAAATCCTGTCCATATCCTTAATATTTTTCTTCCCTTGTAAACAAGACATATTTTTTTTGCCTATATATATATATATATATATATATATATATATATATATATATATATATATAGTGCCCTGCATTTAGATTGACTTGGCTTTTAAAACTGTATTCCAGTCATACAGAACAATGGCCCTACATATACTCTGGCAACACATGAAACAAAATAAGGAAATTAAATAAACCACTGAGTGGACCATAGGGGTTTTGTGCAACTATGTAACCCCCAGTTATTTTTCTGTCTGTCTTTTCAGTGGTCCACAGAATAGACAGTGTCACTGAGTTCTTTGATACCTACAGAGGGCGGATTAGATCTGTGGAGAATGACTTGAAGAAACTTGGTAAGCTCCTTAAAATGAACTTTGATTACTATAAATTTGGTTAGTTTGATTTCATCTGTACATGTTCTTACTTCAACATTTTCACTTAAGTCCTAATTAGAGTAAAATTAACAGACAAATATTTAACAGATTTGATATTCGATGTTTTGCTCGTGTAGTACAACGATTCAGCAGATTCCCTTAAACAAGATGACAAAGTAGCTGATTTGGAGAGAATGTGTCATTACTGTGTAGAAAAAACAACAAAATCAAATGTTCTTTCCCCATCTGTTTCCCCTTTGCAGATGACCAGACAGGACAGAAATCAAAGAACTCTTCAAGTGAGATATTGGTGTTTAAGTCTAACATTCAAATGCTCCAACAGCAGCTCAGTGACATTGCAGAAAAGGCCACTCAAAACAGAGCGGCATTGGACAAGCTGCAAGTTGCTGGGCAGTCCATGGAAACAAGGCACAGCTCCCTACAAGGCCTCCTGGACAGCAATTCCAACATGATCAAGAATGTGAACCGCACTCTCCTTACTTATAGCAGCTACATCACCAGCCTACAGGAAGACACCACGCGCCTCCAGGCAGATCTGCAGGGTCAGGTAAGGGACCAGAGCCTCACGGTGGTGAACATCAACAGCCTGAACCTCACGCAGGCCCAGCAGAGAAACTTCATCACTGCCTTGCAGAAATCTGTGGACGACACCAGCCAGGCTATCCAGAAGATCAGGAACGATTTTCAAAGCCTGCAGCAAACCTCCCGGCAGACGAAGACGGACACAGAATGGCTGAAGGAGAAGGTGCAGAACCTACAGGCTCTGGCCACCAACAACTCAGCCTTGGCCAAATCCAACAACGAATCCCTTGAGGACATGGGAACCCAGCTGGCTGTCCTCGGCGGTCAGATTCAAAACACTTCAGCCATGGCAGAAGGCCATGACCAGAGCCTGCGGGAGCTGATGGACCAGCAGAGGGACCATGACAACTTGACGTCAGCTAAGTTTGATACCTTCGAGCTGCGCATGGACAACACGGAGCGGGACATCGACCGCATCACTGGCAACATCAGCTACACCACCCAGCTGCTCGGATCCATCAACACCAATCT
Source organism: Amia ocellicauda (assembly GCF_036373705.1). NCBI lineage: Eukaryota > Metazoa > Chordata > Actinopteri > Amiiformes > Amiidae > Amia > Amia ocellicauda. Next base: position 37,151,215 of record NC_089851.1, on the reverse strand, counting down.
CAATGATTTGCGGACCTGCACTGAGACCATTGGCCGACACTCGGACTACCTGCTCAACCTGAACAACTCGCTGGCGGACGTGCGCACAGACACGGTGGCCCTCCGAACGCAGCAGGAAGACCTCGGATCCAGGCTGGATAAAGAGGTCACCAGTCTATCCATCATCATGGAGGAAATGAAACTAGTGGACAACAAGCACTCTCAGCTCATCACGAACTTCACCATCCTTCAAGGTGAGTGCACTCAGCTGGCATTGCCAATCAGGCTGAAGTTAGAAAACTATTCTTGGGTCGTAGGTTATGAAGCAAACCTTGCCATGTATTCTTCGCTGTGCTATTGTGAAGTATGTTTTCAAAATCCTTGCTTTATACTGGATTAAAAGTGGTGCCCATCAATATGAAATAGACGTTAGTCCAATACAATAACAATAATAAACAAGAGCAAGAGCTGGAAATCCAGTAGTCAATATACAGAACTCATATCCAATTATCCTTTTTGATCAAAATTGATTCTAATACGACTATGAATACATGTGTACGGAATTAATTTAAAATAGATATTGTATTTGTATGTAATCCAGCAACATTCTGACATATGTATATAAAAATACTTTTACCTGACAAATAATAATATTCCAACATATACTATGATTTAGTTGTAGTATATATTGAAAACTAATGTGAGCCATAACTTGACACCACCACCAAAATCACAGTTCTGCTGCAAAAATAACCATTAAGTTGATGTATGTGTGCAAGGTTTGTGATGGATTTCCTGGCAGTTATGTGTTGTATACATTGCAGTATCATGGAAAATATGATCATGTGTTTATAAGTAGGGCCCGTGCTTTCCAGACATTTCCTGACATTGCTGCTGTTTTTTCAGAAAAGGCCATTTATTTCCAAAATGTACCATATTGCCTTGGAATTACATTTTATACCTTTAGTGAGTACAGACAGAGTATCCACATGATGAATTCTGTACCCGAGAAAGAGTCGTAGTGAACAAGAGTGGGGGGCGGGGCAAGAACAAGGGCGCTTGTATTTTAAAGTTGGTTTAAAGCTGACCATATTGGTTGTATACAGGACGTATTGCCATATTTATGGTTCTAAACATTCTATATTGCTCATGTTTATTCAAGTGTCGATTTGTTTTATGTAAGGTTCATCTGAAAATTGTGAAATACAAGGTTTCAAAATGACTTTGTTTTCACTGGCCTTGTTCATAAAAGTAGTTTATTGACCTACTTACTGCGTGATAACATTTGTGAAAATGTGGCATCGGAACTGAAACATTCCCACACGACACTTCAGCTACCAAGTTATTTGCTGACAGTGAAGCAGGGTCTGCAGGAAAGTAGCTCAGATTCACTGGATCTCTGACGATCCACCCCTTAGCCTTTGCATTTTTTTAAAGGAGCCATTATTGTTATTAAAACAGTCAGTGTTATGGAAGTCAAACACCTGTTTCAGGGTTACCTGATGTGGGTCAACTATTCTCATTATATTTCAGCACACCCACACATTTTATTAAATTTGTCTCAGATGTCTTTTGACATGTGCTATCTCTCTGTTCCAGGCCCTCCAGGTCCTAGGGGGCCTCGGGGAGACAAGGGATCACAAGGCCCAATGGGGCAGACTGGGCAGAAAGGAGAGAAAGGGGACAAGGGGGAACCAGGCTTGCCGGGCCCGCGGGGAGAGAAGGGTTCTGCCGGACCTCCAGGTGTCCCAGGGTTTAAAGGCCAGCCTGGCACACGAGGAAGCACTGGGCCTAAGGGCTCCAGGGGTTCTGGGGGACGGGCTGGTGCTCCCGGAGCTAAGGGGGAGCCAGGAGTAGCTGGGCTTCCTGGCAGAGATGGGCAACCAGGTCTCCAAGGGCCACAAGGTCCACCAGGGGTACGAGGGGCAGTTGGACCTCCTGGACCACCAGGACCTCGGGGACCACAGGGCCCCGTTGGATCACCTGGACCCCCTGGACTCCCAGGCCTCCCTGCCAGACCAGCAGAGCTTGGTGGCCCAGTGTCACTTCAAGAGGGGACCGCCACTCCCACAGCTAAAAGCCAGGGTAAGTCTGATCTTTCATTGAGATAGTGTGAAGGTCTTGTCTACATTGCCGCAGAATGTTTCACGAAAGTAAATGGAAACTCACAATGCCTTACCCTGCTTGAATACCTAAATTCATCTAGATCACTGTCAACACAACTCAGTAGCTTGCAAATGAAGCAGGAAAGAAAGTCAGTCACCCCATTCCACATACATTTAGGCATATGCACATTTGTGTCATGTTTATAAAAATGAAGCATTTCAAGAAATGGAAGAATAGCAATTGGATTTGTACAGCATTTTTCTTTTGTTAGACATAAATAAAGTGCTAATTTATTTGGTGAGTATTTTCCTTACATCAGGACAAACCAGGTACCATACAGAATTAGAGATTGTTATAACAATATACATTTTTACAGGTTGCCCCCCACAGTGGACCAGTTTCAGAAGCAAGTGCTACTACTTTTCAACAGAAAGACTTAATTTTGATGAAGCCAAAACGTACTGTGAGGGGAAGTCATCAACTTTGGTTGTTATTAACAATCAGGAGGAGCAGGTAAATCATATTCCATTTAATAGTATTTCATATTTGAACTTATTTGTCTAACATAATCCTTTAATCCCCTTACCCCATAAATTTCAGTTTTAAAACTAGTGCTGTGCCGAGACAATGATTTAATGTGGAATTCTCTTTTTCAATATCTTGTATCAATTCTCTGACCTCTAGAATTTATGTTTATTTATTTATTTATTATGCCTGTAATATGTGAGAAATAATAAGGTTTGCAGGTTGAGCCGAATGCAGTACTAACCACAGTCCTATAGATGGCAGTAGACAGGGGAGCCGTTCATCTGGGCCCCATGACAGCCTATCAGACTGGACTTTGCTTTTCTTATGTGTACAGCGTACGCAGCACTTTTTCTCACCAGAAATTAAGTTTCCTCCGTGGATAAATAAATCAATAATAACTTAATTAATTAATTAATTGAACATAGTTCTAATTTAATGAAAATTACAATTATCCAGACGTGGTATTGACGAGACAGGCGTACATTATCCTATTAAACGTACTGTATATTGAACACTGTCCATGAAGTAGTAAAGGATCGAATCAAGACAAAATCATGATCATTTATTAAAACACATTACATATTTAAACAAAAAGTCTGAACAATATACAGATAGTTAGACAGATCCATCTATTGTTATTTTTTATGTATATTTATTTTGTTTTATATTTCCGAGTGAAGTTTCCATGCTTCTGAGTCCCTTCAGCCTAATTGTAAGCCATCTCAGTCTCTTTTCTGAGTCTCCCTTCTCTTCTTGAAAATAAATCTTAATTTATGTCACTAACATATTCACTTACATATGATTCTATTGGATGAAATATATTAAAAACATAGATGTAACTGTTTATCACAAATAATAAATCCTATGTTACGAGTTTATATATTGAATTTACTTTTTCAAATACAGATCTTTTTTTAAGTATTAAAAATAAACTCTATATGCAAAATCCAGAACAGGTGATCAGAAAGCAATACAAATTGATTATATTAACCTATGCATACAAAAATATCGTATATGAAGTTTTAATTTCTCTTTAATTATGACTTAGTGTTGCAGACGTACCAGTACCTCAGTGCTGTCAACATGTCATCCTGCTTCTGAGAAAATAGTGTTAATAATAGGTTTGCTTGCCATTAGTTAGCTAGCTAGTCACATTTTATTAAGGGGTGTTAATGGGAATTAGCTAAAGCTTGTCCTTTGAAGTATGTAGTATGTAATATTATTTGAGCTTTTATATCTCACTTCAGTAAGTATCAGGAGTCAATTGTGATATCCTGATGAATCATGATGTACTGAATCATAACATGTGTATCATGATATATATCGTAGCGCAAGGTACTTGCCAATACCCACCTCTATTTAAAATGTCAGTCTCTAACAAAGCAGACACTTTTTACTTCTTGCTCTCATAAATGACTGTACAGAAATAAACCACTTATCTGTAGGGGACTTGCTGTGAAACTACCTATGACTTTTATCAGAGGCTGAAAACATTTCCTACAAATATAACTAGAATACATATATTTGGAATACGGAAGCCTTTTTATTTAATCTGTTACAAAATTTGGACTGAAAATATCCCAGATAATTATTATATGTTGTAAATGGCATGTTTTGGGACGTATTTATCTTGTTTTCAGTGTGTATCATCTGTGGTCAAAGATGGCTCCCAAGACAATGAATTTGCAAGACACTGATCCCCAGGTATATGGAACAGTGCCTTGCAAAAGTATTACAAAATGATGCATACACTTTTTTTTTTTTTTACTTGAATGCTCAAACTGAAGTCTTCTAAGAGTAAGATAAGTTTCAGTTACAGAAATAGAAGAGAAAAAACACCCCTCAAACAGCTTTGCCCATTCTTCCTGGCAGATTTGCTCAGACTCTCTCAAGTTGCTTGGAGATCGCTTATGGACAGCAGTTTTCAAGTCTTTCCACAAATTCTCAATAGGATTCAAGTAATTTTTCCTTTAATCCTAACATGCTTTCCAGTCCCTGCTGAGGAGACGCATCCCCATAGCATGATGCTGCCACCACCATCCTTGACTGTAGGGATCGTGTCGACTGAGAGATGTGCTGTGTTGGGTCTGCACCAAATGTAACGCTTTGAATTTATACCAAAAAGTTCCAACTTGGACTCATCTGACCACAAAACCTTATGACACATTTTTGCAAGATCACTCAGGTGCTTTGAGATGGCTAGTTACAGGATAGTTTTGGGAAGTGTTCTGGATATTGTTGACTGTTGCACATTTTCTTCCATCTCAGCCATCGACCTCTGTAGCTCTTTAAAAGTTGTCATTGGCCTCATATTGGCATGCCTCACCATCTTTTTCCTTGGCCAGCTTCTCAGTTTGGAGGGGCAGCCAGTGTCTGGGTGATACAATGCACCATTGAGCAGATGAATGTGATGATTGAATCGACTGTGCTCACAGGGACATTTAGAGACTTCAGTATGTTTTTTGTACCCCTATCCCATTTGCCATTTGGCTGCAGCACTGGGAATTTCTGGAGCATAGCTCCCCTAGTTTGGGTTGAGCAGCGAAACCCCCAGTGTCAGGGAAATGGTCTTCTGACAGATTTGTCACCATTTGGAGTTGTGTGGCTCAGACACTCTGGGGTGTGCACTTCGAATCTAACTGGGGCCAGACCACCAGTCTCACCATGGTGGTCTGACTTGGATCAATGAGTGTGATGTCGTTCTGTTGCTGAGTTTGCTGGGGACTTTAGAGGTGCATAGTTTAACCCTGCACACAAGGCTGATTGGTTGCTTGTTTGGAGCTGTGTGGATTGCTCAGATATTCAAATATATTTCTAATAGGGTGGGGTCTCAATGCACACACTTCATTAGGAAGGGGTTGAAACATATCTGATTGTGGCTGATTGTTGTTTTTGTCCTTCAGCAATGGATACGAAGGCAGGTTGCTGGCAAGGGCTTCTTTTGGTTAGGACTGACAGACAGAGAAGAAGAAAACACCTGGAAGTGGGTGGATGGAACAATGCCATCCTTTACGTAAGTGCTTATGTATACGTACCCGTTCTTATGCATTTACATGTCATGACATTTGATGCTCATCCATTGTCTCAGTGTTTAATTAATGCCTATTTATTATTTGATTTACTTATTTACAGTTTTTAAGTCAAAGTTTTGATTTAAGCCAGTCCTTATTCAAGAGCTCATTGTAGTGAATGAATGTCCCTTTTATAATTTCAGAAAGTGGAAAGCAGGCCAGCCCGATAACTGGAGCCATGGCCATGAGCAAGGGGAGGACTGCGCTGGCATGATCCACGAGGGCTACTGGAATGACTTCTTCTGTGAAGAGATCAACAGTTTCATCTGTGAGGCAGACAAGGAGAAAGGTAAGCCAAACACCCCCTTTACAGGGAGATGATGTTCATTTTAAAGGATATTGTAACATGTGTGTGCTCTTGTACAGTTCCAAGGATGCAGATAGAAAATGTACGCTAACAAGCCTGCCTGCATTCCCCACTATTATGGTTTGAACTCTGTCCCAGACCACCATCCAGCCAGCATTACAACATGAAAATGTATGTGAATACCTAAAGTTAAGCTCACACTACATATATTGTAAAATCCAAACCGATATTGAGAACGGTAGGCAGCTCACACTTAACGTCTGGCCTTCACCAAATGTATGTCTTTGGCATATTGAAGAAGTGCACACTAGATGATCATTTAAGGACAGGGGGTCACACACTTAACGACTGATCTGAAATCCCTTGTCGTGGGGAGCACCGACACAGCTTCGAAACTCCCCCAATGTCACGGAAACATGCGTGATGCAATAGAAAAGGTAAACAAACGGGGACCTGAACAGTCATGAGCTCGCCGCTGTTGCTGTTTGTGTGTTCATCTGTGCAGACAAACAAAAAAAGCAGAGAGACAAGAGAATGTGAATGAAGACACAGCTGGGGAGGCGAGGGCAATTTGCTTTGAGAGCTGGAGAAATAAATACTTCTGAAAATGACATACTCCTGTAATGTTTATTCTTCCTGAGATTTTGTTTTTATTCAATCAGCTCAACTTTCATTGGTTGCTGCCGGTCTCCGTTCTCAGAATGTGTCGTTGATCATCTCACACTACACGACCCGTGCCAATTCTAGTCATACATTTTAAACGTTTGATATAAGCGTAGTGGCCCGACAAGCTAGAGTTTGGATTGGAGGGAGAGCGTTTGCACTACGCGTTCATCGGTACCGGGCACATGCCCCGACCACGCTGCTAGTTGTCACAATTGTGTCCAGATCGGTGCAGATTTATTGGGATTGCAAAATCTGACTATATTTGTGCAAAGAAATGTGTAGTGTGAAATTAGCTTAAAGAAGCTGTTTGATTATAATTGTGATGTATTCATTAATCTAATACTAATCATTCTTCATTACCTGCAGAAATACCAGGATTATAGCACATGCCCAGTCCCAAAAAGGATACCTGACATTTGGTGGGAGTGAGTTGAAGAGCTTCATAAACATCTGACAAGTTTCAGAGACCTTGAACTTGCACCTTAGCTGTGAAGTCCCAAAAGAAGCTTTTCCAAAGAAGAAAGAAAATTGAAACCATTCGTTACTTCATATCCTTCTTCCGTTTCTGGACTTCGTCATCTGATACATTTTCCTGGAAGAATAAATTGAATTCACCCAGCAGGTTATTAAAGCAAAAATGTTTAGTATTACAGCAGTACGACAATCATAAAGTAAGAGGAGTATATTTGTTATTTAGGTATATAAATCAGATTAAATCATATAAAATATATGTTTTCCTTTTATTTTTATTTTTGTGTTACTAATGTCATTTCACATATTCAAGCCTGTAGTCCATTACTAACAATATCAGAATATGTATTTTCCTATTACAATTCTTGTGGGTTTTTGCGTGCCAAAATACAACAGATTTATTTTAGTGACACAGATAATTTTTTATACTGCTATTTGTTTTCTGAGAATTGGGAGTTTGCAATTAAGCACATGATGTAATGCTATCCTTGAGGAATGCCTGATTGAACCTCAAGAAATGTCTGGCTATATATAGCTATATTCTACACCGGAATTATAAATTTATCACAATATCATAAAAGGCATTAATCTGATTTTAAGCAAAAATACATGTCATTTTACTTTTTCTACCATATTTTTCTACATAAAATGTTTTATTGTGAAACTTGTAAAATTTTATGAGATGTGTTTTATATTCTGTATATAAAAAAACACAGTTGACCTCTCTATCCAGACACCCTAAATCAGACATTTCTTAATTTTACACTCTCAGGGAAATTTACATTTCCTGTACTAGGTACTTTGTTGTGGCGATTCACTTTTCTTTTTCTTCCTGTCCAGTCTTCAGATACCTAGAGTCACCTCATACACACATTCAACAGTAACTAACAAAAATAAACATATAAGAATTATTCAGTATGGGGTCTTGTCTTTCTTTATAAAATATTCTGTTATGTTATGCCAAAAAAAGGGAGACACAGAGTCCTGTGGCAGGATAACTAGACTGCCCCACCCTTACCAGGAAACATGTCTGGCGTTACATCTCAGGGCTGGTTGAGCAGCATAAGAATGTGGTTGGATGCTTTGTTTTCATTGGCTGGTCAATCAGCTGATTGTACACCTGAGGGACACCTTCAGCTCTAAATAAGACCTGGCCAAAGATTACAGAGAGTTGTCTATTGTTTCTTATCACCATGGTTTGTTTTTCGTATAGTGCTGGTTTAGTTTTGTACTTTTAAGTCTTTACTGTTTAAAGGGCTAGTGTGTTGTTTTTATGTTCAGTCAAACTTCTTTTCTTTTCTGTAATGAGCCTGTTAAGTTCTGGTTTCTGCCTAATACAAATAATGTCTCCAGTGAAGGTAGAGTGCCACCTGACAGTATTACAGATTTAAAGCACTAAACATGTAATGTTCCTCAGAGGCATAAAGCATGAAGGCCGGCACTTCAATATTGATTCAACCCTGTAGCCTAAAGATTACCCTTTGAATCTGTGCTGGATCATCGCTGTCTGGGATTGTTCAAAAGTTGGCATGCAACTGGTCAGGTACTGCAAGGGTTTCTTCATTTTGCTTGTGAGGCTATAGTGCTATCAGTCTGACTGTGTTCGGTGTCAAGCAAAAAGAAGCAAATAACAAAAGTGGATTTACATTTAAATTTAGATTCTGATGTGAAGAACCTGTTCTCACCCTGTCCTCTTTTCCACAGTATTACTCAATGCATGCATATTGCACGTTCGACATTCTATAGATTTAACTGAGATTGGATGAGCCATTCCTAACCTCTTATATGATGCAGTTGTCATTCAATTCAATCTGTATGCAGAACGTCCCATTTGTATGTGTTTCATGGTTTTAATGTTCTCGCTGGTCACACAAAGTGGAGTCCTTCATTTGCCCCTCATGCATCTGTGCTATCCAGAGGCCACAGTCTGAAAGAGGTTTGCTGGGTCAGTGATGATGTGTGGGGTTTAATGAATTAATGCTGAGCTCCAGGAGACAAGAAAACAACTCAATCAATAAAGAAAACCCATTTGTGGGTGCTGAAGCCCACACATAAAAAAAAAAAAAAAAAAAGGCAAAACTCCTTCAAGAAATACTTTCAGTATTATTTGATATTTGAAGTTGCAAACCACAATTAAAATTAAAATAAATGTTTTTCAAAGGAGGTTTGGTTTTATTCTACTTTTGTTTGTTCCATCTTCTATGCCTTCCTTTATTATTTTCTGGTAGAACAAGTCCTGTAAAAGAATAGTTACAATTATAATAAAACAGTGAAACATACAGTGGAATACCTTTAAGTGTAAAATCTTTTAAATGTATAGGCCTATATCAATTTAAACCAGGTGAGTTCACCTTAATACAATAAGTTGAGATTCAATAATTTGCATGTGTTCAGATGTCCAACTATCTATTGTGTGTGTGTGTGTGTGTGTGTGTGTGTGTGTGTGTGTGTGGTGTGTGTGTGTGTGTGTGTATGTATATATATATATATATATATATATATACACACACACACACAGTACTGTGCAAATGTTTTAGGCAGGTGTGGAAAAAAAATGCTGTAAAGAATGCTTTCAAAAATAGATGTTACTAGTTTATCAATTATCTAAACGCGAAGTGAGTGAACAGAAGAAAAATCTACATCAAATCAATATTTGGTGTGACCACCCTTTGCCTTCAAAACACCATTCATTCTGACCAAATCCCCAACTCCATTTGCAGAAATGCAGCCCCAAACTTGCAAGGAACCTCCACCATGCTTCACTGTTGCCTGCAGACACTCATTCGTGTACCGCTCTCCAGCTACATTTTTCACATTTTGACTTATCAGTCCAGAGCACCTGCTGCCATTTTTCTGCACCCCAGTTCCTGTGTTTTCGTGCATAGTTCAGTCGCTTGGCCTTGTTGCCACGTTGGAGGTATGGCTTTTTGGCCACAAGTCTTCCATGAAGGCCACTTCTGACCAGACTTCTCCGGACAGTAGATGGGTGTACCAGGGTCCCACTGTTTTCTGCCAATTCTGAGCTGATGGCACTGCTGGACATCTTCCTATTGCGAAGGGAAGTAAGCATGATGTGTCTTTCATCTGCTGCAGTAAGTTTCCTTGGCCGACCACTACGGTCCTCAACGTTGCCCGTATCTTTGTGCTTCTTCAAAAGAGCTTGGACAGCACATCTGGAAACCCCTGTCTGCCTGGGAGAGACCTGGCTGATGCAGTATAACTACCTTGTGTCTTGTTGCTGTGCTCAGTCTTGCCATGGTGTATGACTTTTGACAGTAAACTGTCTTCAGCAGCCTCACCTTGTTAGCTGAGTTTGGCTGTTCCTCCCCCAGTTTTATTCCTCCTACACAGCGGTTTCTGTTTCAGTTAATGGTTGTGTTTCAACCTACATATTGAATTGATGATCATTAGCACCTGTTTGGTATAATTGTTTAATCATACACCTGACTATATGCCTACAAAATCCCTGACTCTGTGCAAGTGAACCTAGAAGAATTGATGCTGTTTTGAAAGCAAAGGGTGGTCACACCAAATATGGATTTGATTTAGATTTTTCTTGTTCACTCACTTTGCATTTAGTTAATTGATTAATATAATCTATTAACATGTCTATTTTTGAAAGCATTCTTACTTTACAGACTTGCCTAAAACTTTTGCATCAGTACTATATATATATATATATATATATATATATATATATGAGAGAGAGAGAGAGAGAGAGAGAGGTGTATGTATACTTTTTCATGAAATCATAAAATGTATCACTTGTAGTCTGATAATTGTACTGTAGATTAAGGTTAACAGATATGGGCTGGGAAGCTCATCTGACTGAACACTGTGCTGAAAACATCAATGTCTGAGGTTTATTCAAATTTAACCACAAACTGAGGAGTTAGCATGCCATCCCATTCCTTAACAATTGAAAGCACACTAGATAGTGTACCCTGATATACCACTGGGATAAGGACTCATATTTTCCGAGAAATAAATGTTGATGGGAAATACACTGTACAATAAGTAAACTATTGAAGAGTTCAATTAAAACCTCAACTAAATTAGGTTAGGATTTGTATTTCATCAGCAAAAATGTTTTCAGTATTTATATATAATGATTTCTTTGTTGATGTCTGTGTCCAGTTTATATTGAATATGTTTATTGTTTCGTTTTGTTTGTTTTGGACGCATTTCCATCCCTTTCTGCTTGAAATTAAAACCATAACCAATTTTCCGTACTCATTAATGGTTATGGGTGAGGAATGCTATTAGTCTACAGTATTCATCTATTCTACAATCACCTTTAAGGTTTTTAAAGAAACCTTAATAAATGAGGAAGTACAAAAAAATAAAAATAAAGATTAAGATTACGAACGGGGAAAAGCCTGCCTTCTTTATATGTCTAGCCTATGGATATGTTACTTAAACTGTACACACTAAGTATATTTGTAAGAAAACAAAATATACAAAATACATTTCTCAAAACGCAGTTTTACTTAATAGCAAGTTATATGACTTCTAGGGTACCTAAAAGCATTTAATTAGGCAAATACACTGTACAAAATATACTGCAAAGCTACAATAGGTTTGCTTCATGTGCAACGTTCATGCATAAAAATGTTTACTTTACAATACCAATACATGTTTTTTCTTTTTTTTTTAAGACATAAAACAATATAATGTAATTTTAATTCTGTACTTACTAATCTTACCTTCTGTTTGTTGTTATTGTATTTTATTTGCAAAGTACCCTGCCCACATATAAGCACTACTATTACATTTTAGGGAACAACACAATTCACATTTCCATTCCCTTCAAGGTCAATTCACACTTTCAGATTTTGAACCACCTCAAGATTAAAAATTATATCCCTCCAATGCTCATGCTATGAAACAAACTACTCTTGCCTACAATTGTCTACCTCTTTATTTTATTCAAAATCGTTCTTACAAGTTTTACAGCAAGAAGCCTATTTTGAAGTTTAACGCCACAAATAACAAATATATTGAATGAGGCTGATATATATGTTCTCAAATGTATTTATTTTTTACTTCTTTTCTACTGCTAGCCTTGATTCAAAGCATATATCCAATCAATCAATCAATAAGACCATTGACAAGCAGTGCATGACATGAAACGATAGTTCCTTAAGGGTTCATGTTCAATTATATGTAAGTGTATATATCCTGGTATTTAATCATGTCTACATGGTCTTCATTTCTTTATTTTTTAATAATTAGCTGCACAGAAGATGGAAATAATTTAACTGACGTGAAAAAAAGCACCATTTTGAAAATCCTGTAACAGACGTCTGGAACCAACATTCCTTAAGTCAGCAATGATTCAGAAAATAACTGAAAACACTTCGTTCTTAGGTTCTTTTCATATGCACATGAATGTATTAATCTCTGTGTGAATAATCATTTTTCCATCCCTTTCAATTTGCACATCAAATTTCAATTTTGATCCATAACTTCAAAATTAAAATAAACAAAACACAAAATCCTAACATCTACAGGAAGCAGAAAGAAAACCAGACAGGACATTCACTATCAAAATGTTGCCTGTAGTTTAAAATCCATGTAACATGTTCCTAAAGATTTACAGCTTTATTCCAAAACAACAATAACACATTAGTTTTAATTTCTCAGATAGTTCATGACACTTAATGTTCATTTTAGTTAATAACAGTAAATGAGCTTAAAACAGCTAATGCTACACGGTGTGCTAGATCAAATTAGAATTCTGTACAAGTCTGTACAGAACATGTTTCATATTTGGTTAGAAGTGCTGGGTATAAATGTATTATGATTTTAAAAAATGCAAGAAGAGCAGCAAAATATAACCTTATGAAACTTAAATACAACTGGACACTAAGTCCTCAAGGTTTGCAGTTATTCTAGCATGAGACTTGCAATTCTTTCTGACTTGAACTACATTGTAAGAGCTGAATTAATGGACCATCCAAGAACATTTACTGTGCTAATTGAATTACTGCCTTACTTAAAACTGCACAAGGCATGTGGGATTTGTCAAAATAGTAAATGCCGTAAAGCGATAAATCCTAACAGGGAATAGGATAACAAAATAAAAAGACAAAAACATCACAGCACATGTAACGTCAACAAAATCAATGACAGTACCAGTCACAGTGTCACATTGATCTTGTAACCTACAGACTACCAACGTTGCTGTCGTTATGCCTGTAGTGAACAAATATTGAAGGCACAACACTGTTTCTTCACAGTGTAAAATAACTGCCATTCAAATTAAAAGTTGTTTTATAATATAAACTCTTTAAAGGTGTGTTTTGAATTGGCTTGACGAATAGTATTAGTATCATCCTTTGGGCCACTCAGACCTGACTAAGTGTAACACATATTGTTATGCATTTTGTAATGATCTCTGCTGTTTTTCTATTCATATTGTGCACCACATAACTGAACAGAGTAAAATTGCCACTCTTGTTTTTCCTTCAAATGAGTATGTGCTGTTTAGGGTTACTGATTTAATGCACTGATGTTATGTGGTGATAAAGAAATAAAAGAATCCACATTGGTTCATGCACAGCTGTTTATTCTTGTTCCATGATTGTTACTTTAGCTCCTTTTGTGGGTCATGTTGGCTTAGCTGTACAGTCTTGTTATCCTGCGAAAAGGTGATCTAATCGTCCTTTTCAACAATCACCTCTCCGTGAAGCACCTTCCTCCTCTGACGGAGCATGTGGAAATACAGTTGGGGAAACACTTTGAAGGGAAGAAGAGAAAAAGACGCAGGTGAGTCAGGATATAGGGCAGCCAGTTAGGAGTTCGCTGCTGCACCCGATACTCGCAATAAATATCTGACTGGATTTCGAGTACCATCATGGTTATCTCTAAACCTCCATTGTGGGTCATAACTTCTACATTTCAAGCATTGCCATCTGTTCATTGAGAAAACATATCAAAAGAGGCGGGGCTCCTGCGTGGCTCAACAGACATAGCTGGACTGTATCAGTGTGATAGGAAGCAGATGGTCTAAAAGCACATGCACAGATGCTTTTATGTTCTCTGTGTCTCTTGTGGGCCAAGATGAGGGTTGATTTACTGGCACATCCTAATTGGTAGGATAAGCAATAAAAAATAGTTACTGATTCCACATAAAAATGCCTAAATAGGTATATATGAACCACATGATCTTCAGTTTTACTTTATGGTCTATTGATTGTACAATCTTAATGTAGCACAGCATAAAAATGGATTCATTAGTACCTACATAGATTTTGATTGACTTACGTGGTATATATGAGATCATGACAAGGATAAGGAAGATGTAGTAGTCAAAAGAGACATTGTATTTGTTGGGAAGCCTCATGGAAAACATGCCGGACTTCTGGACGTACGGCAGAGCAGCATAAATGGTCATGATTTCACCGGCCACTCCAAGCGGGTACAGGACAATAAACAGGTTGTATCTGGCAAAGACAAAAATAACCCAAAATAATCAACAACAGAAAATGAAAAGGATTTCTATTCCTCCCATGACGGCAAAGAAAAATAGAAGACCAACCGAAGACTTGCAGTATTCATGACACAATTACTACCACGTATTACTACTTTGTAATCTTTCTTTGATTATTTTTGCTCTCTTGTCCCTGCTGTTTCACAAACCACACAAAACAACTTGAGAATCACTATAGCTTTTAAACACATCTCATTGTTACTCGGTATTGGGAACCAGAAAGACACCTAACAAAAAACAAAACAATAGGACTGAATTGCAAGGCCCCATGGGTATCAAATCCATTTACACACACACAGAACACAAAATATATATAATAGTACAACTGGTTTGGAAGGTATTTTTCTATAAATAAATTAAAAACATTTTGTATTCCCTGGCTGCAACCACCTGGATTACCTTTTGTACATTCTCAGTTGATCAGGATGATTAGAAATTACATTTTTAATAGCAGTACAGAACACAGAATCGCAATCTTTGCAGTCGACACCTTAACCATTAGATAAGCCATATTTAGTCATCCATGCTTGAAGAATCTAATATTTATTCAAGACGGTAGCAGTAGCTAAGGGGACTGTCTCAGCGGATGTGGAAGAAATGTTCGAAGTACATTCCATGACCAAAACAGATGGCATTCAAAATAGGAGCAGCTGAACATGAAACCCTCCCAAGGACTGCCTTCACCCCTCAACTTAAAGGAACCCTTCAGTCTTGGAAGCAGGGTCTGAAGGCATAGACTGATCACAAGGGGAGGGGCACTCAACTTCACTTTTGAGAAGCACACCACACCATTCAAACACAAACGCTGCAATGACAAAGCTTTCATGCTATTTGTATTTGATTGAAATACATTTAAAAGGAATTTAATCATTGGATCTCTTACAGGTACACACATTCGATTAGTATATATTGTGTTGGGCTTCCTGATAGCATAAGATTTTTCTGTTATTTGGGGCCTTTTACCATACAAATGAAAACAAGGTCAATATTTTATTAACCACAGTTGGAACCACCATAGAATTACTTTCAAAAGTACAATACTTCCTCCCTTCCATTTCAATACTTTCCATTACGAGATGTAAAGATTGTAACGTGTATATTAGTGTGTGTATATATATATGTCCTTACAGAGAAAAAGCCATTAAAGAGATTTAGACCTATGAGATTATTTATTATTTCATGTACTTGCCAATTGCAGTTAAGGGCAAACTGAAGCTAATTTAGCCCCATAACTACCTGGAGAGGAGCTCTTTAAAACACTCTGAGGCTTATCTCCTGAAGCTTTACTGTATTTGATTTGGTGGTATTTGGTATTGGATATTGGATGATATTTTCCTGTAGGTAATTATGGTCTCTGTGGTATATTAGGACTTCAAGCCAACAGATATGGAAAAGAATAATAGAACAAATAATGTAATTATAAGGGAAATAAAAAGATAATATATATATATATATATATATATATATATATATATATATTAAGATTCCTTTACACTTTCTAGAATATAAAACATGGAAGAAGCAAAAACAGAGGCGGATGTGCATCAGTCAGGAAGTGACATCAAAGAAAGATCTACGCAGATCTACTCAAGCTCTTAAAGCGATCATATACAGCTTTCACTCGTTCCTTTGCATGCTAGTCTTGACCTGCTTGCCCTTGCCTTTGCCACACACTTTTAAGCAGTGTGTGAGCATTATGAAATGAAATGAATATCTTATATGGGCTGAGATCTACTGTGTATTTGGCCAAAACCATTAGCCATTTCACCCTTAAATCCCTATGTACCTATTACTATTTATTACTATATAATTATTTTTTATAAGGCCCCAGTGTTCCACTCTTAAAAATGAATATATAAATATACAAGAGAGAGCTTTTAAATGTATGGAATTAAACAACTGGGGAATTTTAAATGAAAAGAGAAACAAAATGATAGAAATACATTTGAAAAAAATATCTAATGCTAATTTCAGGCCACTTTTTATACATATAGTGGAGGAAATGGCTATTTCCTTACTAAGGTACCACTAGTGTATGCCAACAACCTCTGAATAAGTTATTCACAGAGTCAAGTGACCAAAATGTCCTTATAACAGAATAATATTACATTTCCCTACCTGTAAAAGTGCAGCGGTGTTGTTTCTAAGGTCATCAGGTTCTAACACAAGAAAATTACAAGCTATGGGTATTGCCTAGTTTAACTGCCTTAACGGATATTTTTATTGGAAAAGATCAAAATGAATTCATGCATTGAATAAATATGTTTGTTCAATATTGTTAATATCTAATTAATTGGATGCTAATTGTTGTGTTATGTTCAGTCAGTTTGGTAAGAGTAAGGCATGCACACACTGGGCAAGCCAAACAACCCACACACTGCACACAGGCCCCACCTGGCCCATTTGATGAAATATGGCAAGAGGTGGAGCAGACTGAATGTATAGAAGGAATATCTTGTTATCTCTGTCACCGTCCACACGACCAGGAAAAGGACAACGCTCTCCTCATTCTGGATCTTCCAGAAAAAGGGAAGAACAAGTGGGGAAAAACAAAGAAAATAAACTATATAACTACATATATATATATATATATATATATATATATATATATAGATGTAGATATAGATATAGATAGGAATGTCAACAGCAAAAACACAGATTATGCAACATTATTTTACTAGTTCAATGTTCTTTATTTACATACTTTTGATCATATATATTATCACAGTTGCTTCAGAGAAACATTGGAGATTCTGATTCTGATATGCTTACTTTTTTATTTCAAACGGTGCAAAAAATATTTTATACAAGTGTAGAAACATTTGGTGGAGTTGTATTTGAAGCAAACCGTATCATTTTATGTTTTAATGGTACATTGAAGACTATTCCTTTAAATCAGCGGAAGTAGTCTTAGTAGCAGCTCCCTTTCTAAATCAGCATTACTCAAGTCAGCAGATTTTATTGGGCTGTTAAATCATTACCTGCTTTAGGCCATGGAAAAAGGGTTAGATTGGTTTAATGGAATAAACAATTAGTTTAATTATCCAATTAAATGCTCAATTGGAATGAAAAGCAGAAAACTGTCCTCAGATTGAAAAAAGCCAGATAACTCCTACAAACCACTATAGCAGCAAATGCCATTTATCGCATGTAGTGAACATGGAAAACCCTGGCCAGTCATAATACAGCTGACTGACAAAAAATATATTATGTTAATTCAAAATGATTGTTAAATGCAAATTATACAATGCATAAAAACACTATCATAATTATTACCAATACTTCCACCACCTACTGATAATCAAATTGAACCTAATACATGTTTATATATGGAAATATAGATGTGTATTTGTTCAGCAATATATATTCTTTAGAAACCCAGATTTAACAAATCTGAATATATCCATTTTATGGCAGCGTTACAACGTTCTCAGAAAAGCTTTTTTCTTTGTGCATTAAACACTGCAGCATGCTATTGTCTTCCCTAGAGGGAGACATATCAGGATAAATAGCACATAAAATACATCCTAAATCTTCATTTTTTTTCTACAAAAGTTTTTCATACTGTCCCACATAAACAGAAAAGCATTTATAACAAAACAAAATATAAAGTTACCTCATTAATGTTAACCTAATACTGACCAATACAATATAAAATGTAAAAATATATCATAAATCAGTAATGGCATGGTATGAAAAAGCTCTAAGTTGAGTTATTGAGAATAGTGTATTTGTGATTGTCTTCTACTCCACAGGCAGAACGATCAGTCATATTTTTAAATAATGAGTTCAGACTTCCTATCTCACACACAATTTGTTATGTGTTATTAATCTATTAAATATTGCCTATAACAGTAGTTGTGCATCAATTTTACATATCGTACATTATGCTCAATACATGTCAGAGAAATTCAGAATGGGTCCACTGCCTGATGCAATCCACTTGAAAAAGGACCTTCCATGGCAGGGCATGCTAAAAAAAAACTAAACAATGATATTAGGCCTAGACAAAATAAAAAAATGTGACCTACCCATCAATCGTGAATCACAATAATTTACCAAAACACAGTTAAAAGTTTTGTCAGAAGCCTTTCTACCACAATTTTGTCCTTTTGGTCAAAGCAAAAATGACAATCACCAAATAAAAACGTGCTCTATAATGCATTTTCAACTTTCTGTATGTTTACATTTATGAATATGAAAATTAAAATAGGAGAATTGAAATGGAGTAAGTCACCTGTTTGATGCTGTTTGTAATGAACCAAACCATGAAGATTCTTGAACACACTTGGACCCCAGTCACAATCACAGAGGTGCGCACCATTCCTTGAAGAAAAAATAAATATCATATATTGCTTTTATGTGCAAGGAAAAATGTATATAAAGAATAAATCAGTCTAAACTTATACATACCAACTGCACAATGGAAAACCTGAAAATAGAAAACAAAAGTCAGATGAATTCAAAACATATATTATAAATACAGAAAAATACTCATTTATTATTTTAATTTCTTTATGTTCCAGGCTTCATTTTATGTTCCAAATAGAAATAACAGCTAAATAACAACTATTGTCTGTAGCTGCTCCCCAGTCTACAGTTGTGGGATCTGTGATTGTGCGAGCCTTCTGCTCCTTCTTTTATCCTTCTTTTATCAGAAAATGTGTCAGACCATCTCACTACTCTGATCTGCTCATCACATTAGGTCACAGTGACTAAACAAACTCAGTGTCATCAATCACTACTGTAAACTACTGCTCTTGCAGTCTTTCTTCCATAGGTATGGATCAAGATCTCCCATTAATTCAGACAGCTGGTTTATAAAAGATGTGTTTGGCTCGCAAGGTCAAAAACAGGGGCCACAAACTGTACTAACCCAGCACTTTTCTCACAATTTAAAGTAAAGCCAAGAGTCATGATGATTATTCCTTATGTTCCATATGGGCTACAGTTAACAACCTGCTTTTATAGATTTTTTGCAGTTCATCTGTACAGCATCACTACACCATATTTAAAGTGGTGTGTGTTTACATCTAGGTGGTATAAGTGTTAATATTAATGTGATTGTCCAACGTATTAAAGTTATTTAATTAGTTAAACTCATGTGATAAGTCATATGCGTGGCTTTTACATTTAAATATGATCAATTTAGTTTAGATTCACTAAGCTAATGAATTGCCTTTGTGTGAGTAATGCATGTGAGAAATGAACCAATAACATATTCTGTTACATAATGAAGTCCTGCATTGCTTTCTTGAAGAATATGTTTAAAGTACCACTCATACGTAAAAACATATCTAGCCTACTACAACACGAGGATTACATATTTCTACCATGTATTAAATATATATATTTGTTCCATAAGGTTTAGTCTTTTTACAAGCTCACCTTTATTTTGTGAAATGTATTCTAATAGCATTATGACATTGCAAAATAAAAAATAAAAAACTTATAAGTAGACATAGTAAATGTTTGTTTGTAAAATAGGACAAAAAAATATGTTGTGGAAGTTAAAATAAAATGAAAACGTTTCTAAAACAATATTAAACTGGTTAAAGGTTAGAGTTAATTTCTAACATTCATTTCAACTCAACTATTCTCATGCTGTAATCCTGGAATGCAAACTGCAGAGTTACAGTATAGCCTAAACCAGAGGGCAGACACTACTGGTAAAGCTCAGGGTTTGCAAATGCCTGTCCAGCAACAAAGATCACTGTTGCATGATATTGCAAACTTCCCTCGATCAATAGCAGTGCTACTTATGTGCTACTGTATATAGAGTACATTATATGCTTGATTTGAAGCAGTAACCTCCAAGCCACAGGACAAACCCTGTGCCAATTATTAGTTTGGACTAATGAATGAATGCAATGGTTTAGTTCTATACCACATTAACATGGGAATATGGAGACAAAATGTTATTTTGAAACATCACACATAGAGATGTCTGCTTCAGTGTTTAAATTAGAATCACTGAGAGTCTCTGAATGCACTCTCTAAAAACACTGTCAGAACGCAATCACATTCATCAGCACCTCTATTACCTCAAGCAATGCAAATGTCTGGAAAAACTTGAGTGTCCTTGATATACTTTTGTACAGACCCTTGTGTGTCCCTTTCTCTATATAAAAACGAATCATTGCTACAGCCAGCACCAGCCACCTGTAAACAGAAGAAAAAATACTTTTGAATTTATTTTATAATGGTTTAGTATTTATAATAAACGATGCACAGTACATTCTTTAAAAGTATAATGGTTTACACACAGGAATAATAAAACATGGCATATTTAATTACACCATATTCAAAGACAGCTCCTGCAAATGTGCTGCATGTCTGTTTTCTCATTTTCAAAACATGATAAGGAATAGCCTATGTTAAGCAGTAAACTACTTAAAGTTTCTTTCAGTTTATTTTGTGTGTGTGTGTGTGAATTGCAATACACCAATACTAATTTGCTCTTATAATCTAGAAAGATATTTATTTGAATTCTGTGTCCATTAAGTACCTAGCCTATATACTGAGGAATGCATCTTTACATCATCTTAGTACGAAAAACAAAAACACTACTGAAGTTTTTGTGCTTGTTCATTTGAGCAATCCTTCTGATTGGCATTGTATGTCTTGTAATTCAATTACGAAGTATGAAATCCCGTAATCCCTTATGAAATGCTGTTGTTGTGATACATTCTAAACAAGGAACAGCAACCCGACTTACAGCACAAACATTTGCACCAGAACCTAAATTAAATTATGCATTAAACCTGATAAAAGTTATCTGCAGTCACATTTTAGATGGAAGATAATTCTTCATTACTCACTTCTACAAATTGACTGCATAATTAGGATTTTTCTATATCAAATAGACACCACTAGATATGAAGTTTCAACTTTACATTTTCTGATGTTACTACTTGACAGTTAATGGGACATACAGTGCATCCGGAAAGTATACACAGCGCTTCACTTTTTCCATATTTTGTTATGATACAGCCTTATTCCAAAATGCAAAAAAAGCATATGTACATAAGTATTCACAGCCTTTGCCATGACACTCAAAATTGAGCTCAGGTGCATCCTGTTTCCACTGATCATCCATGAGATGTTTCTACAACTTGATTGTGGAGTCCAGCTGTGGTAAATTCAGTTGATTGGACAGGATTTGGAAAGGCACACACCTGTCTATATATGGTCCCACAGTTAACACTGCATGTCGGAGCACAAACCAAGCCATGAAGTCCAAGGAATTGTCTGTAGACCTCCGAGACAGGATTGTATCGAGGCACAGATCTGGGGAAGGGTACAGAAAAAATTCTGCAGCATTGAAGGTCCCAATGAGCACAGCGGCCTCCATCATCCGTGGTCTGGAACCACCAGGACTCTTCCTAGAGCTGGCCGCCCGGCCAAACTGAGCGATTGGGGGAGAAGGGCCTTAGTTAGGAAGCAAGATGGTCACTCTGACAGAGCTCCAGCGTGTCTCTGTGGAGAGAGGAGAACCTTCCAGAAGAACAACCATCTCTGCAGCGCTCCACCAATCAGGCCTGTATGGTAGAGTGGCCAGACGGAAGCCACTCCTCAGTAAAAGGCACATGACAGCCCGCCTGGAGTTTGTCAAAAGGCACCTGAAGGACTCTCAGACCATGAGAAACAAAGATTGAACTCTTTGGCCTGAATGGCAAGCTTGAGGCTGTAATTGGTGCCAAAGGTGTTTCAACAAAGTATTGAGCAAAGGCTGTGAATACTTACATACATGTGCTTTTTTTGTTTTTAATTTTTAATACATTTGCAAAGATTTCAAACAAACGTCTTTCACGTTGTCTTTATGGGGTATTGTTTGTAGAATTTTGAGGAAAATAATGAATTTAATCCATTTTGGAATAAGGCTCTAACATAACAAAATGTGGAAAAAGTGAAGCGCTGTGAATACTTTCCAGATGCATTGTACATCTACAGAGCACATATTTAGTAAACATTTGTGCTTCTTAAATTAACCTCCATACATTAGATCCTGTTCCTAGTACATTCGTAACTTACATCTGGATACATCCTTATGTTGACTACTTCTATGAGCAAAGTACAAAACATTTTCTGATAATTTCCCTACCTATAATGTCTCCACATAGAAACTGTAAGGAAAGAACTAAATAATTCAAATGGCAAGTTATGCTTTCTGAATACATTATGATCAGTGTGTAAATACCACTAAACAGAATTATTAATGTAAAACTTTCTGTAACCAGCACCAGTCATAAGAGACATAAATAAATACAGAAATAAAATATTAAAAAGGTTTTTTTATTTGTTCTAAAAAAAAAAAAAAAACTATAGTAACTGTTGACTCCCAAGTTATTCCTTCCACAGTGTGAAAAGACATTCTTTCTTTGAGATAGAAACAGGTTTCAGTATATAAAACAAAACACATGGAAAGAAAGTGATGAAAGTTACAAAGTCTTTATCCCAACAAAGAGTTGGAACCATTAGGAAAGCATGAGTATAATGCCTTCAGACAGTGCTAGGGGTAATGGGAACCCTGAGGAATAACTATTACTTCTCTCAAAATCCTATCTTTTCATATCCTGTGTGGCTTGCATTCTTTTACATCACATTATGCGATTACATTTTGAATACTTTATAAACATAGCACACCTTGAGAATAACATTGAACGTTTTTTGTAAAAAGGCAGTCATCATTCTGAAATCTGACCAAGGGCCGGATTAAATCAAAACTTTGACCCACCCACTAATAGCAAACTACAAACCTGTACATCATAGCAGTTACATTTCTGATTAGAAGAAAGTGGCATCTTAGTAAAAATGCAGCCGCAACTGAGTACAGCTATGTAGTTTTCTACTATTTCTACTATTAGCGGGTGGGTCAATTTAATCCGACCCCCATGTCTGAAGCGTTAGTCTGTGTAGATGACCTTTCAATAATTCAGCCA